>NC_057802.1:519788748-520098999 GCF_018294505.1 Triticum aestivum
GTTGACCGGATTTCTGAAAAAAAAACCTTTGTTTTAAAAATAAACCCTAGATCGGTTTTTTCGGTTTTATTATTTTACGAGCGTTTACCGAACCGTTCGTTTTAATGAACGCGTTTGTCGGTTTTTCTCTGTTAACGAACGTCCGTTATTTAACCGTTCGTCCGTTTTTCTTTTTCGTCGGATTTTTCTCGTTATTTTCTCAGATTCGATTTCTGATCGAATTTTCGAATCTGTTTAACTTCTCGCTCGTTTATCGGAATCAGGCGATTCAAGCGCCTAGAGTTTCGTCTCGAAATTCTCTTTCCGTTTAATCTACTCAAACAAGTTTTTTTGCTACTGTAAAATTTGACCTAGATCCAGATTAGCAAACGAAGTTTCTTTCTTCCGCCAATTAACTTTCGTTGCTTCTTTCGAGTTGATTCTTTTTGCAAACCGGAGTTCTTAAGTTGAACTTTCTGGTTGGATCTTTCATTCGAGTTTTACCTGTGCATTAGATGAGTACTGATTGTATGCTTGTTTGTTTGCGATAGAGTACCCGGAGTGTGCCGCTTGTTACTTCGACTCATTAGCTTTTGCGGATCATCAGCAAGGCAAGTAACACTTTGATCATACCCCGTTCATACCCAGTTTTTATTGCATTAGATCTATTTCCTCAAACACATTGCATGATTAGGATCTAATTAAACTATGGGTATTGGGAAGTAGTTGAGGTAGTACCTATCACCTGTTTACTATCAAACCCTTGGGAGTTACTTCTACGTTGCTATTATTATTGCCATGCTATGCTCGTAGACGTGGATTGGGTTTGAGAGATATTCATGACAGATGTGAGTTGTTATTAATGGTTCAACTTAAGGTGGCAACTAAAACTCACATCTGGGTGGATTGAGGCACCTGGAGAACCCAGTGTTGCCTGTATGTATAAGGTCCGCCACCCAGGCTCAAAGGGATCATGAGATTATTCATGCTAGAAACTTCCGTGTGCAGCCATAAGCTATTATGGGCTCTAGCATAGCTGAGTAGGTCACAGGATCTCTTGAAGAGGTGGACTAGCAGATGTAGGGGAAAGTAGGTGTACCGGTCCATCCAGAGTAGAGAGTGATTGTTTCTGAAAGACTGTGTCTCGGTCATCCGTTTCTCAAACACCATGTAGTGCGAGAATCAAGCGGAGGCGATCGAGTCTTGTGGGGAAAAGTGCGCAAACCTCTGCAGAGTGCACAAACTGATCATGATTAGCCGTGTCCCCGGTTATGGACAACTTGAGTATCTAGTACCTGGATTATCATTTGAATCTCATCACCGTGATACTTATAATTAATTTTGTTGGGTTAATGATGACACTTAATTGGGATTGAGTTGGAGGTACCTTCTCAATGTTTCAACCACCATGATAGTTAAATAAAAATGTATTCCTTTGTAGTAGGATAGAATTGGCTTTTCGCAAAACTGTAACCATAGAGCTTTCCACCAGCCATATATGCATGTAGTATAGCATTATCTTTGTTCGTTATCCTCTATGTGTTACATTGCCAGCATATTCTATGTGCTGACCCATTTTCGGGCTGCAACGTTTCATGTTGCAGACTTTTCAGACGACGAGTAAGGTGCCTTAGGTCGTGGTCTTATACTCAGTGATGCCGCTGGAGTTGATGGACTCACTTATCTTCCAAGTCTTCCGCTGTTATCGATATTAGATGGACTTAAGCCATGTTTATCATGCTTAATCTCTTTGGAGATATTCGATGTAATAAGTGTGTGATTGCTACTCTGTTATAAATCCTCCATTTGTACTGTGCGTGTCAGCATTAGTGATCCAGGGATGACACTGGTGCACAGCAGCACAGGCCATTTGAGGTCTGGTCGCTACAGTCTTGTATGCTATGAGTCTTTGCTTGTTTTATTTTGTGTTTTAAGTCATCAATCCTTGCTGGACACACCTATTTGAGAGAGCCAAAATTATGTCATGACTTGTTAGAATTGCTCTCTATGCTTCACTTAAATTTTTATGAGCAATGGACTTGCTCTAGTGCTTCAGTTATATCTTTTTGAGCACAGTGTGCTTAGTATTTTTGAAGAAAATGCTCTCTTGCTTCACTCAGATTTATTTGAGAGTAAGTAAAAAATTTAAGAAATTCTCTCTTGCTTCACTTAAATTATTTGGAGAGAAAGAAAATTTGTTATGCTCATGATCTTCACTTATATTTGTTTGAGCTTATGAAAAGCAACACAGGAAAATTAGTCCCAAAGTGATAGATATCCAAGAAGGATAAAGAAAATATGTCATGAAGATCATTGGAAAAAATAAACTTGATTCTTAGTAATAGTTTTGAGATATGATGATGTGATATGTGAGTTATGTTGATGAGTAATTATGCTGTAGTAAGAATATTGGTGTTAAGGTTTGTGATTCCCTATGCATGCACGAAAGTCAATAATCATGCAATGAAAGTTATATCCTACTTATGGTGCATTATTTGGTGTTAATTATGCTTAATGCTTGCTTATGAGATTATTCGTTTCTTGGTTGGTCGCTTCTCAATCTTTTTGCTAGCCTTCATTTTGCACTAAGTATGACCTCTACTTGTGCATCCAAAATCCTTTAAACCAGTTTTTTGCCACATGATTCCACTATATCTACCTATATGCGGTATTCTTTTGCCGTTCTAAGCAAATTTGTATGTGCCATCTCTAATTTTTAAAATAAACTTCTCTTCTGTGTGTTTGTTTCGCTCGCGGAACGGTAACGGGTAGCTAATATTTTCCATGCTAGATGTGTTATTCTCATGATGAGTGTTTATTCACTTGTCATTGCACGAGAGTAAGGCAAAGGTATTAGGGATGCCCAGTCCCGAAATGCAAAAAAAATTGAATTTACTTTATGTTGTCAAATAATAAATTCCTTGGAAAGTGTTGGTATGGAGGGCAACCGTGGATACGGCTAGCCATGGAAATTGAAAGTATGGTGAAAAAAGGAATAAACTTTATTTTTGTTGGGAACCGCCTATGGCCTATCTAGCATGGAAAGTGTTCGGAACTCTAAGTCGTTTTCGTTGGTGGGATGGATACACCTCCCAAAATGTTTTTATCTCTATGTTATTCGCTTTGAGCTCTGGCACCTCTACAAATCCCTACTTCCCTCTGCGAAGGGCCTTTCTTTTACTTTATGCAATTTTTATTTTGAAATTTAAGTCTCCATCTTCTCTTATAAAAGCACCAACTAGGAGGCAATATGATCGTACTTAAGTATTGGGTGTAGCTAATATTCGAGTGTGTTTCATGAATGGATCAATGTTTGAGCATGATGGGCTAGGGATAACTTATTTTAGCGTTGATATTTTGAAAGACATGGTTCCTTGTTAATATGCTTGAGTATCTAAAATATCATGTCAAAACTAGACTATTGCTTTGAACAACTAAAAGTCCAAATGTCCATGCTATAAAGAAAGAAATATGATATGACATGATAGACATCACTCCACATCAAAAATTCAGTTTTTTATCACTTACCTACTCGAGGACGAGCAGGAGTTAAGCTTGGGGATGTTGATACGTCTCCAACGTATCTATAATTTTTTTTTGTTCCATGTTGTTTTATTATCAATCCTGGATGTTTTATAATCATTTTATAGTCATTTTATATCATTTTTTGGTACTAACCTATTGACATAGTGCCAAGTGCCAGTTGCTGTTTTTTTCATGTTTTTTACATCGCAGAAAATCCTTATCGGACGGAGTCCAAATGCCACGAAACTTTACGAAGATTTTTTATGGACCAGAAGGAAGATATTGGGCCCTAGTTGCACCTGGGGGGAGTCCCGAGGAGGGGACAACCCACCAGGGCGCGCCAAGAGGCCCAGGCGCGCCCTGGTGGGTTGTGCCCACCTCAGGTGCCCCCGGACCGCCTCTTTGCTCTATAAATACCCCAAAAATACCAGAACCCTAGAAGCATCGATGAAATATTCATCCAGCCGCCGCAGAGTCCAGAACCACCAGATGCAATCTAGACACCATCTCGGATGGGTTTCACCACCTCCATTGGTGCCTCTCCGATGATGCATGAGTAGTTCTTTGTAGACCTTCGGGTCTGTAGTTAGTAGCTAGATGGCTTTCTCTCTCTCGCTGAATTATCAATACAATGGTCTCTTGGAGATCCATATGATGTAACTCTTTTTGTGGTGTGTTTGTTGGGATCTGATGAACTTTGAGTTTATAATCAGTCATATCTTTTTATATCCATGAAAGTTATTTGAGTTTCTTTGATCTCTTATATGCATGATCTCTTATAGCCTCGTATTTCTTCTCCGATATTTGGGTTTTGTTTGGCCAACTTGATCTATTTATCTTGCAATGGGAAGAGGTGCCCGGTAATGGGTTCGATCTTACGGTGCTTGATCCTAGTGACAGAAAGGGAACCGACACGTATGTATTGTTGCTACTAAGGATAAAAAGATGGGATCAATATCTAACGCAATAGATAAACGGATCTTTTCTACATCATGTCATCGTTCTTATTGCATTACTCCGTTTTTCCATGAACTTAATACACTAGATGCATGCTGGATAGCGGTTGATGTGTGGAGTAATAGTAGTAGATGCAGGCAGGAGTCGCTCTACTAATCTTGGGCGTGATGCCTATGTAATGATCATTGCCTGGATATCGTCATAATTATTTGAGGTTCTATCAATTGCCCAACAGTAATTTGTTTACCCACCATTTGCTATCTTTCTCGAGAGAAGCCACTAGTGAAACCTACGGCCCCCGGGTCTTCTTTATAATATATTTGCTTGCGATCTACTTTTACTTTGCATTTTTATTCAGATCTATTAAACCAAAAATACAAAAATACCTTGCTGCAATTTTTCCTTATTTATTTTATTTGGCATTCGATCTATCAATTTACTACAAAATTATGTCACGTCCGTTTGCCTATCTTCAGGCGCCGTACCCCGGAAGGGATTGACAACCCCTTTAACACGTCGGGTTGCGAGGATTCGTTATTTGTGTGCAGGGGCTGTTTACGTTGTGTTGCTTGGTTCTCCTACTGGTTCGATAACCTTGGTTTCATATCTGAGGGAAATACCTACCGCCGTTGTGCTGCATCATCCCTTCCTCTTTGGGGAAAAAACCGACGTAGCTTCAAGCGACATCAACCTGTGATCACCTCCCGAAGTGACCATGGCCTGATAATATAGCATAGCAGACGGACAAGAATGTAGGGCCACTGATGAAATACTAGCATCATATACTAAGCATTTAGGATTGCAGGTAAGGGTAACAACTGTAGCAACAATTACAGGCTATGCAGCAGAATAGGATTAACCGAAAGCAGTAACATGCTACACTAATCTAATGCAAGCAGTAGAGGGAAGGAATAGGCAATATCTGGTGATCAAGGGGGGCTTGCCTCGAAGCTCAGCCGAGAAGGAGGGGTCGTCAACACCGTAGTCGTACTGGGTAGCGGCGGCGTCGGTCTCGGTGTCTAACGAGAGAAGAGGGGGAAGAAACAACAAATATAATGCAAACAAATGCATGATGATGCATGAAATGACAATGAGCGGTGCTAGGTGTGCCCTAACGCGGTAGTAGGTGATACCGGCGAAGGGGGAAAACATCCGAGAAAGTATTCCAGATGTTTCGCGTTTTCAGACAAATGAACCGGAGGTGGATTGTTGCAGGTTCACTATGCTAGGGACGCGTGGCGGACGAACGGGCTGTGTATTCGGATTCGTCTCGTCGTTCTGAGCAACTTTCATGTACAAAGTGTTTTCATCCGAGTTACGGTTTATTTCTATTAATTTACTAAGTTTTAATCATTTTCTAAAATCATTTTAATAAAAAACAAAATAGCAAATGCTAAGTGTACCCACTATGGGCTAGCCATAGTGGATGACAGGTGGGTCCAGAGGGCCCAGTTGACCCAGTCAACAGTCAACCGAGTTAACCGTTGACTGGTCAAAGCTGTCAAGTGGGGTCCTATGTCATAGAATTGGCAAAAATGTATTGGAATTTTAACATTTTAATTTAACTGTGGGTCCCATGCGTCATATGGTCATCTAGTTTAAACGTTTTTTACTTAGTTATTTTATTTGCAAAGAGGGCCCAATGGTCAGTGGGGTTAAGGGGTGGTTTAGTGGCTAACCTAACCTAGATTAGGCCTAATTAACATGGGATTAGCCCTTAACCAACAAAAGGCCGGCCACACAGGGCATTGACCAAGTAGGCCAACGCGGCCAGGCGCGCACCAGTAAGGTGCGGTCATGGCCTGGTCGCGGCGAGCGGGAGGTAGCGAGGGGGAGAAGCAGGCACGGCAGCAGCGGGGCCAGCGCCGGAGCAGCAAGCGGCTGGCGAAGGCGGTGGCGGCGCGCAGAGAGCGGCTGGGGAGGCATGGTGCAGCGACGGGAGCAGCAAGAAGCAGCAGCGGCGGCTGCAACAGAGCAAGCAGAAAGCAGCAGCAAGTAGTAGTATTAGAGAGCAACAGTGGCAACAGCAATGCGCAGGCGCGGTCGGGCGGAGCTGTAGGCGTCGGCGTCGGCTGCAAGGGGCGGATGGGCCCGGCGACCGCGGGCGAGGCGCGGCCCAGGCGCGGCGGCTGCGGCCGAGGCGTTGTTCAGGCGAACCGGGGCACGACAAGGCAGGGGCGTGACCCAGACGAGTGGCAACGGCAAGCGGGCGTGGCCATGGGCAGGAGTAGCACATATGTGTATGTGGAAGCGGAGCTCCGGCCATGGTGGGTACCGACGGCATACGACGCAGATTGAAGGGGGGAACAGGGGGTTTCGAGAGGCACAAGAAAGGCCGTTGAGGACTTAGGAGCAGCAGAACAGAGCGGATCGATGCGTTGAACGACGGCGACTGGAGATTGAAGACGGGCTGGATCCGGGCGCTGCCGTGGTGACGAGCTCGTCCCCGATTGCATAGTTGACGTAGTCGACGGGAGGAAGCTGCTGGACACCTCCTCAGCTGCCGGGAACGATGACGGCCGTGGTGAAGAGCTCGGCCATGGAGACGGCTACGTTCGGGTCCGTGTTGTGGAGAAGTAAGCGGCTCGAGGAGAGGGAGGGAATTGTGCTAGGGTTCGTCCCGGGGTTGCGAGGGTCGGCCTTATGCTCCAGGGAAGACGGGGGATGGTCGGGACGTGGCATGGTGTGGCCATGGCTGGGGGATGCCTGCCACGACTCCCCTGCCTCCCTGTAGTAGGAGGGAGATGGGGAGGTGGAGGTGGGCTGGGCACTTTTGGACACAGAGCCCACTAGGCTTTTTGTTTGTTTCCCTTTTTATATAATTACCTCCATTTTCCTTTTCTATTTCTGTTTTGTATTAAGTTGAGCCACCAAATGTATTTTGTAAAATAAGAAACTTGTCAGATCAAATACTAGGCATTATTTAGTATTGCCACAAAAAGGGTTTGGTGAGCATTTGAATTCATTTGGATTTTGCATAAATGAAAATGGATTAAAGGGGCTATTTTGGTCACTGTTTTAATTTTTTAGGGAAATTAAATATTTTAATAAACATTGGATATTGTTTTTTAATTAGTTAGTGAATATTTTTAACCTTTTGAACATCTTTAACTCACCGTTTTATGAAACTATAATTTGACTTGTTATTTGAATTCGTATTTGAATTAAGTTTGAAACGAGTGAGGTTTAGCAAATATTAATCATGATGACCTGGCATCATTAACATGGGTTTATTGTAGCTTAATTATTCAGGCGTCACAGTGTGTCTTAGTGGTATGGTATTAGTGTGTGTTAGTGTGTGCTCAAATTACTTTCTAAGTTTGCATATGTGTAGGTGTGGTTTATGGTGCCGTCTCGTCCCCGTCCCCGTCCTCACCGCTGTCGATCGCCCACACCGATCTCGTCACCGCACCACCATGGTGAGCCTCTTGTTCTTATCTTTTTTTTAATAATCTTACTTGTATGATTTAGATAGTTACTTGTATAATTTTCTTATTTTTATTATTTTTTGTCATTATATAATGCCATGGTTTTGATATCCGCCCCCGTCGGCTCTCGTCCGGTCTATGATTCGGATGTGGTATATTATCTTTTATAACTATTTGTTTCATTTAGTGTTTATGACAATTATGTCGACCAACTTGGCATAGATATTTTTATGTAGGAGGTATGTGAACCAGAAATTACAACCGACCCTCTTGTCGAGAGGTTAAATTTAGCTAAAAAGAAAACAATTATTTGAAAGAAAATTGAAAAAGAGAAGATGAAATTGGAGTTGCATGTTGCCGATGTCGTCAATCTACACAAGATCCAAATGGATGCAATGCGCTTGAAAATTAGAAAGACTAGAAAATATGCCATTAATAAAGAGGCTTGGTATCATTATACTGTTGGGTCAATTATAACTTAGTTGCGATTTTGATCGCATTTGTTGTTGCATTTAAATGTTTTACATAGTTATATGTTAGTTTTAATGTATGTTTTAGATGCTCTAGATAGTTGTATGTTGTTTTATGAGAACTATGTATGAAATTTATGTATTTATTTTTGCAGTAATAACATTTATTCACTACCGTAGTTTGGTTTTAATATGATGAACTTGTATTAATTTGGTCATTTCTCTATTGATGATGTTCTGTAATGGTTTTTTATATACTTAATTATATAATGCAGATGAACCGGCAATGGATTGTTGGAAATATGCCCTAGAGGCAATAATAAAGTGGTTATTATTATATTTCCTTGTTCATGATAATCGTTTATTATCCATGCTATAATTGTATTGATTGGAAACTCAAATACATGTGTGGGTACATAGACAACAACATGTCCCTAGTGAGCCTCTACCGGACTAGCTCGTTGATCAAAGATGGCTATGGTTTCCTAGTCATAGACACGAGTTGTCATTTGATGACGGGATCACATCATTAGGAGAATGATGTGATGGACAAGACCCAAACTATGAACGTAGCATATGATCGTGTCAAGTTTATTGCTATCGTTTTCTACATGTCAAGTATATGTTCCTATGACCATGAGATCATGCAACTCACTGACACCGAGGAGTACCTTGTGTGTACCGAACATCGCAACGTAACTGGGTGACTATAAAGGTGCTCTACAGGTATCTCCGAGGGTGTCTGTTGAGTTGGCATGGATCAAGACTGGGATTTGTCACTCCGTATGATGAAGATGTATCTCAGGGCCCACTCGGTAATACAGTATCACAATGAGCTTGCAAGCAATGTGAGTAATGAGTTAGCCACGAGATCTTGTATTACGGAACGAGTAAAGAGACTTTCCGGTAACGAGATTGACCTAGGTATGGAGATATCGACGATCGAATCTCGGGCAAGTAACATACTGATAGACAAAGGGTACTACATACGGGATTAGCTGAATCCTTGACATCAAGGTTCGACCGATAAGATCTTCGTAGAATATGTGTGAACCAATATGGGCATCCAGGTCCCGCTATTGGTTATTGAACGTAGAGATGTCTCGGTCATGTCTACATAGTTCTCGAACCCGCAGGGTCTACACACTTAACGTTTGGTGATAATATAGGTATAGTTGAGTAATTATGGTGGTTACCAAAGGTTGTTAGGAGTCCCGGATGAGATCCCGGATGTGATGCAGAACTCCAGAATGGTTCAGAGGTGAAGATCGATATATTGGACGAAGGGTATTGGAGTCCGGAATTGTTCTGGGGGTACCGGGTGATGACCAGCGTCATCGAAAGGGGTTTCGGGGGGGCGGCAAGTGTTGGGGGACCCCATGGGCCAAGGGGTGGGGGCAAACCAGCCCACTAAGGAGCTGAGTGCCCCCTCACCCCATCTCACGTAACCAGGAGGGTTGGGGGCGTTCCCCTAGGGCTTCCCACCTCCCGACTTGGGGGGCAAGTCACCCTAGGGGAGATCCCATCTGCCCTGGCCGCCCCCCCCCCCCCCAGGGGAAACCCTAGGGGCGCCACCCCCTCCTCCCTTCCCCTATATATAGAGAGGTAGAGAGAGGGCAGCTGCACCCGAAGAGCACATCTCCACGCAACGGCACTGCCTCTCCTCTCCCTCGCATCCCTCTTCCTCTCCATAGTGCTTAGCGAAGCTCTGCTGAGATTCCGCCACCACGCCGTCGTGCTGCCGGAGGACTCGAGCTACTACTTCACCATCGCTCGCTGGATCAAGGAGGTGAAGGCGTCATCAAGCCATATGTGTGTTGAACGCGGAGGTGCCATCCTTTCGGCACTTGGATCGGGAGTTCGCGGGACGGATCGTGATTGGATCACGAAGATGTTCGACTACATCAACCGCGTTTCTTAACGCTTTCGCTTAGCTATCTACTCCCTCCATTCCTTTATATAATATGTATTAGTTTTTTGATAAAATTTCACAATGTAAGGTGCATTTCTTCCAAATCCTCGTAATTCCCCTTTTAGCCCTCTAGAAAAAGGAAAGTAGCACTCTCCCGATTGCATGTATCTCTTATTGTAGCAAAAGAAGGAAAGTATCTCTCTCGATTGCATGTATCTCATACTTTCCTGGACTTAATGATTTAATTGCCACTAACCAACAAATTTGCCAAGGGTAATTTTGTCCTAACATCTCTATAATTATGTGCCTTGGTCACCATGCTGAAAATAATACACCTTACATAAAGGAACGGAGGGAGTACAAGGGTATGTAGATGCAATCTCTCCTCTCGTAGATGGTCATCTCCTAGATTGATATTGGTGAGCATAGGAAAATTTTTGTTTCTCATGCAACGTTCCCCAACATGGATGTACACGCACTGCCGAGTACATTACGGGCCTGCATAATTTTATCGGTGTGGCTCAGGCAAACAGTCTCAATGGTTTTATGTGTTGTCTGTCAGAATAAGAAGGATTACTCTTCCTCGAAAATCCTTCACACCCACCTGCTTCAGTCCGGTTTCATGCCCAGCTATAATTGTTGGACCAAGCACGGAGAAAGAGGGGTTATGATGGAAGACAATGAAGAAGAAGAGGATGATGACAACTAACTTATGTTCCCTGAATACGGTGATACTGCAACGGGGGAAGCTGGAGATCAAGAGGCACCAGATGTGCCCGCTGATGATCTTCGCCGGGCCATTGTTGATGCATAGAGGGAATGCGAAAGTGAAAAGGAGAAGTTGAAGTTGGAGCGCATGTTAGAGGATCACAAAAAATTGTTGTACCCAAATTGCGAAGATGGGAACACAAAGCTCGGTACCACACTGGAATTGCTGCAATGGAAGGCAGGTTTATATGACAAGGGATTTGAGAAGTTACTGAAAATAATGATGAAGAAGCTTCCAAAGGATAACGAATTGCCTGACGGTACGTATGAAGCAAAGAAGGTACTCCGTACTCTAAAATTAGAGGTGCAGAAGATACATGCATGCCATAATGACTGCATCCTCTACCACGATGAGAAGTACGAGAATTTGAATGCATGCCCGGTATGCGGTGCATTGCGCTATAAGATCAGCCGCGATGACCCTGCTGATGTTGAGGGCGAGCGCCCCAGGATGAGGGTTCCTGCTAAGGTGATGTGGTATGCTCCTATAATAGCATGGTTGAAACGTTTGTTCCAAAACAAAGAGCATGCCAAGTTGTTGTGACGGCACAAAGAAGACCGTAAGAAAGACGTGATGTTGAGAGTACCCGCTGATGGGTCGCGGTGGAGAAAAATCAAGAGAAAGTGGCCGGAGTTTGCAGATGACGCAAGGAACTTATGGTTTGGTATAAGTACAGATGGCATGAATCCTTTTGGGGAGCAGAGCAGCAGTCATAGCACCTGGCACGTGACTCTATGTATCTATAACCTTCCTCCTTGGTTGTGCATGAAGCGGAAGTTCATTATGATGCCAATGCTCATCCAAGGCCCTAAGCAATCCGACAACAACATTGATGTGTACCTAAGGCCATTAGTTGAAAGAACTTTACAGTTGTGGGATATAGAAGGTGTACATGTGTGGGATGAGCACAAACAACGGGAATTTGACCTACGAGCGTTGTTGTTTGTAACCATCAATGATTATCCTGCTCTTAGTAACATTTCAGGACAGACAAACAAGGGATACAATGCATGCACGCACTGTTTAGATGACACTGAAATTATATATATTTGGATAAATGTAAGAAGAATGTGTACCTGGGACATCGTCGATTTCTTCCGATCAGGCATCCCTTAAGAAAGAAAGGCAAGCATTTCAAAGGTGGGGCAGATCACCGGAAGAAGCATGGCCACCATACTGGTGATGATATATTTGATATGGTCAAGGATTAAAAGTAATCTTTGGAAAGCATCCAGACGGATAATCTGTTCCGAGACGCTAAAGGACATGCACCCATGTGGAAGAAGAAATCTATATTTTGGGAGGTAACCTATTGGAAAGTCCTAGAGGTCCGCTCAGCAATCGAAATGATGCACATGACGAAGAATCTTTGCGTGAACCTGCTAGGCTTCTTGGGCATGTATGGGAAGACAAAATATACACCGGAGGCACGGGAGGACCAGCAACGTATGAACGAAAAAGACGACATGCATTCAAAGCAGTATCAAGGTCCTGCCAGCTATGCTCTTACCAAAACAGAGAAGGGAATCTTTTTTGAATGCCTGAGCAGTATCAAGATCCCGTCTAGCTTCTCATCGAATATAAAGGGAATAATAAATATGGTAGAGAAAAAATTCTGAAACCTAAAGTCTCATGACTGCCATGTGATTATGAAGCAATTGCTTCTGGTTGCATTGAGGGGCCTTCTACCAAAAAATGTTCGATTAGCCATTGTGAAGCTATGTGCATTTCTCAATGCAATTTCTCAGAAGGTAATCGACCCAGAAATCCTACCAAGGTTACAGAATGATTTGGTCCAATATCTTATCAGTTTCGAGTTGGTGTTCCCACCATCCTTCTTCAATATTATGACGCACGTCTTAGTTCGCCTAGTCGAAGAGATTGCCATTCTGTGTCCTGTATTTCTACACAATATGTTCCCCTTTGAGAGGTTCATGGGAGTCTTAAAGAAATATGTTCATAACCGTGCTAGGCCAGAAGGAAGCATCTCCAAGGGCTATGGAATAGAGGAGGTTATTAAGTTTTGTGTTGACTTTATTCCTGACCTTAAGCCGATTGGTGTTCCTCAATCGTGGCATGAGGGAAGACTGACTGGAAAAGGCGCGCTAGGAAAGAAAGCAATAATATGTATGGACAATGGGAATTCTTTCACTCAAGCACACTGCGCAGTTCTACAAATTTCTACCTTGGTGGCACCGTATATCGATGAACACAAGAATATTGTATGCTCCCAACACCCAGGGCAGTCTGACGACTGGATTATACGTGCACACATGGCGACTTTCGGCGGCTGGTTGCAAACACATCTCACGGATAACACCATTGTTGGAGATGAGTTGTACTTGTTGGCCAGGACACCATCTTCGACTGTATTTACTTTCCAAGCGTACGAGATAAATGGGAATACATTTTACAGGACCACCCAAGATAAAAAGAGCACCAACTAAAACAGTGGTGTCTGCTTTAATGCAACAAACACCAATAGGAAATATGACACATATTATGGTTACATAGAGGAGATATGAGAACTTGACTATGGACCTTCTTTTAAGGTCCCTTCGTTTTGGTGCAAATGGGTCAATCTGACAGGAGGCAGGGTAAAGGTAGACCCGCTGTACGGAATGACAACAGTGGATCCCAACAATCTTGGGTACACAGACGAACCATTCGTCCTAGCCAATGATGTGGCACAGGTTTTCTTTGTGAAGGACATGTCTATCAAACCGAGAAAAAGAAAAAATAAGGAAGCGAATACATCATACGATGAGCTAAAGCGCCACATAGTTCTTTCAGGGAAAAGAAACGTCGTGGGAGTGGAGGACAAGACAGACATGTCAGAAGAATATAAAAATCTTGATGAAATTCCTCCCTTCACAGTGAAGACTGACCCAAGCAACTTGTTAAATGATGAAGATTCTCCATGGTTACGGCGCGATCATAAGCAAGGGAGATACGCAAAGAAAACAATTATACCCCAAGGTCCCACTCTTGTATGGGTGCATGTACTTAAGTGAATCCTCTTTGTACTTGTTCCTGAATTGAACTGAATCGGTGCATGGGATGAATCGATGTTTTCCTGAACTGGACTGAATCCTCTATGCGTGTGTTCCTGAACTACTAAACTTGTACCCGTTACTGAGCTGCACTGAATCCTCCCTGTGGATTTTTTTGAGAACTCTCTATGGGTGTTTGTGAACAGAATCGGTGCATGGGTTGATCTCACTCCTGAACTGGGCGATATTTGTGCCAATGCTTCTGTTTGGGCTGGCTGATATGCACTAAGGGATCATCCTCTTCCCGCTCAGCCACCTCAGCCGTCGTGGCTTTGACGAGATCATCCTGTTCCCGCTCAGCCACCTCCGCCAATTCGGAGGACCATTTCATCTCATCTATCAGCTTAGGCACTTTCCAGCTTCCCTTAACGCCCTTGGCGGAGCACTTAGGCATCCACACCAAGATGGCGTCCTTCTCTGAGTAGAGGTGCAGCAGCTCAACCGTGGCCGGCAAATCGAAAGTGCTAAGCTTCCGGAACAACTGCTGGCAGAGCCAGGCATGCCCCATCACTGTCAAGTTGTTGCCGCGTCCAGGATACAACCGCATCCTGTCAGCGGCATTCTAGTACTCCTAGGCAGGCCTGTCCCTCTACTGTAGTGGGACAATGCGGCACCGCAGGAAGTCAGCTCCGACCATCTCTATGGTCTGGCCGGCATCCTTCAGGCGAGCAATCTTGTTCAACGTTGGGCGGAGTTTCTTCTCAGTGGCGCCGTACTTCCTCCATTCTTCATTGCGCTCAATCCTTTTTGCCCGTGGTTGGTAGAATGCCAGGAAGTCCTTCTCCTGGATCCAACACCAGTTTCCTCTCCACTCATCCCACTTGTCGTGGAGCTTCCCGGGGATATAATCTCTCTGGCCCTTTCTCCCCCTCGGGAACCATGTCACACTTCCAGATAGCGATTTATCCTCGACCCGGGGGACAAAGAAATGGCGAAACAGATCCACATTGGGTGTAAACCTGACGAAGTTCTCATAGAAATGAGCAAAGACGGCCATGTAGGTCATGGAGTTGGGGGTGAAATCCAGCAATCTAAACCCGAAGGTGTCCATCATCTCGCGAAAGAAATCCGAATATGGGGGCGACAAGCCGCAGTAAAAATACGCACAGAAGAAAGGGTACGAATTTGCCGAGGCCGTCGGGAATAACCTTAGGCGCTCCATGATCCCCGGTTTCCCTCCCCCACATATATGCATACCTCTCATTTAGGACATCTGAAGACAGTGACGACGGAGCAAAGAAGACGTTCTCCTTCCTCCGCCTCTCTAACTCCTCCAGCTCCTGTCTCCTCTTCTCTGCCTTGGGATTGAGCGGTTTGGCTGGTTTCTTCCCCTTCAAAGCGGCCGCCTTTGACGCCATTAAGAGCCCGGAGAAGGGAAGGGGGAAGCAACAGGGCCTGGGTTTGAAATGGAATGATGGCGACGATAGCAGATGCAGTTTATTTTGGCGAGAGGAGGAAGATGGAGCAGGGGGGGTCGAGAGTGAATGAGCAGCGCCCTTTCGTGGTTACCTTTTTATGGGGAATACATGAGGGGGCTAGCTCTTCGCTGCCTTCCCCAGTTGCGCCCTCACAGGCGCGCCACGGCGAATAACCGCAGCAGCGACCCACGTTCCCATGTCCCAAGTTTAATGCGTAGATTCAACGTGCATCAGCGGAAACCATCATGATTACTGTTTACAACAGAAAGACTATGGCAGTTGTTTCCCGCCACGTGTGTTCGTCCATCTTTTTGGGCCTAGCCCAACGAAGCCTCAGATGCGCGTGTGGCCCAGGCCCGGTGGCTCCTGTCGGTGCACTAAGAATGGAGCCCTTAGTACCCCGGACTTATGCACGGGAGATGGCAACATCCCGGCAAGAGGCCTTGGCGGGAACCAGCCTAAGTCAAAGGAGCTGCTCTTCGTGAGAAAAAGAGGCGCATCAAGAAGACCAAGATCACTTGCACAAATGAAGTGCTAGAAGTAGGCTCTTGGCATTAAGACAGGATCCACAAGAGGAAGGCCCGGCAAGCCCTGTGGCAAGCAAATCCCCGTCAATCGCCAGCGCTCCACGTCACCGGCCAGCTGTTAACTATTCGGTGAGGTGTCGAGCACGCAGACGGTGCGGTGGAGCTCACACGCACGTGTCGGCTCGCCAGAGGGAAAATCACCTTTATTGACACCCGTCCTAATGGCGTGTCAAGCTAATAAGAGGTAGATGAGCAAGCGGTGCAGCAACCTTTCCGGAGCTCATCGTCTTGACGACACCTAGCGATGCATTTAATGCATTTTGTCCTAACTAGCAGAGTTAGGTATGATAGTTCTGTATCTATCTAATCACCCTGTAATGACCCTTTGCCACTGTGGTAACCCCTTGAGCTATAAAAGGAGGACCAGAGCAACCTTTACGAGGGTTCGAACCCTTCGCAACCTCCCGCATATGTATTCGTGCAGCTGCCCTCCCTTTGCGACTTGCCGGAGGAGAGCGCTCCGTGTACCTTTGCACACACCCATCAATAAACCAAAGCAGGAGTAGGGTTTTACGCTTCTCAGTGGCTTGAACTTGGGTAAAAACCGTTGAGTCCCTCGTCGTCTTGCTCTTTGCGCTCGGTGCACCCCCCTTGCCGAGCCAAGAAAGGGGTTGCATCGCCCTATAGATCGCCGGCTCCGACGTCGACACATGGTTAATAATATAGCCGATTGATAGTTATAACATGTTGTCATGTCATTTATAGCCAACGTAATAACCAATATGTATAGTAGTGGGCTACAAGGAAGTACTACTTTTCTACCACATGACCCGTACTACAACCCGTGCTTCTTGGAGCCCGTGCTACAGCCGGCGTAAATCTACAACCCGCTTCTGTTCTCTCTCCTCTTCTCTCATGTAACTCAGCAAAGATATAATATTAAAAGTCCTTCAGCCCGCCTACATCACCTTATTATTTTTGCACTCATGCCTGAGCAGTCATTGCTTGCTGGTAAATAGTAATTTCATTATTGTAATTTCCCTGACTCTTGCAAGAGAAACATATTCCCAATGTATTTTTCTCTTTTTTATAAATTGTATTCAGAACATTCTACATGATGAAAAAAAACTATATTTCCTATTGTGCTGAAAACCCTATACAATGATTGTTTATTTTTTAACTTACGTGACCAATTGCTTCATGTTAATTAAATCTGTAATTAAGTTCTTATCTGAAATGGATGAGCAAAACTATATCAGTGATAAAAGGATTCCATAATTTACCCAATACTTTTTTATTTTCTTTTTTTCTGCTAGTATATTTGTTTGAACATTCTCACAAACAGGTTGTGTGCGAGGAGGTCGCCGGCGACCTGCGTCCCGGAGGTGGAGACCGCTCGCTGCCGCGCCCATGCCGGTGCTTCCACCCGCACTCCCTACCACTAGCAGGTGGGCGTGCTCCCGGGGACGAGCTGGGCATGCGTTCGGTGCTGCCGCCCGTACCGGCTCCAGGTCGAACACCGACACGACATGGTCAGGAGTGGCTTGGAGTAGGCCGGATCGGCCTCGCGGAAGACGATGGACCCCGTGGCCTGCGCGGACACGTCGGAGCCCGGGTGCGCGGTCAACCTTGTAGATGATGCGCGGCGTGTCCATGTCCGCCGGCCGCTCCCAGCACGAGTGATCGCGGAACGCGTCCCCCACCTGCACGTACACCATGCTGGGGGTCGCCGCGGCCTTCATAAGGTAGTCCGTCGCCCACCGCACCGCCTCCCTGGCTTCGCGCCGAAGCTCCGGCCAAAGTCGATATCAGCCCCCATGACATGAACGTCGCCGTGAACGCCATCGGGACAAAAGCGTTACGACTCGCAGCGCCCCACGTGAACTTCGTCGCCTGGGCCATGAGGATGAAGCAGAAGCTTCTCGCCTGCAGGAGGGCGCGGGAGGAGGAGTCGAGGTCAATCAAATCAAATACTAGTATTTTTTTTTATTGCAATTTTTTGTTGATAGGTTACCAAGCTGACCAATACTAGTATTAATTAGTAAAGCGATACGATCTCTTGTTAAATAGGGAAAAGATCATGCCGGAAATCAATGGGGCGGATATAAAAGGGTAGCCATATTATTCTTCCTGCTACAAGTCAAACAGAACATCCTCTTTCCTCTGTATAACTAGTAGGGTGCCCGTGCGTTGCCACGGGCTCTAGAAATACTTCATCCGTTCCAAAATTCTTATCTTAGATTTGTCTAGATACGGATGTATCTAATACTAAAATGTGACTTGATATATTCGTATTTAGACAAATATAAGACAAGAATTTTGGGACGGAGGGAGTAGATTGCAAGAGTTATATGTTAAATTTCATATGTAGAAACGTAGGATTTGTCTTGATTTTCAGTGACTTTCGCGTGCCCAAATCGCCCCCGTCTTTGTCAGCCACACCTAATAGAAGCAACATAAATGGCTATGCTGTTTTCGAGAACCTTCGCTTGAACAATCACAGGAGAATGTAGCGCCTAGCAACAACGTAACTGCACGAGAGCTTACTACTGCCCTCACACACAAATTGCAAATCACGGCAATCAAAATGGGAGACTTAAAGTGCCGACATAATATTTTGTACCTTTGAGAATCTCTCTGATAACAAAGGTGAAAAGATGGAGATGTAGTCAGTTCATTGTTAGACTCATTAACAATAACAGTGATGGGTAAAAAGAGAGGCCACCTATAGTCCCCACCACTGTCTGATTTACCTGAACAAAGGCTACATAAGGAAATATACCAACCCAGAACCAATGTGCACCAACTTCGTATAGAGTTTCTGAATGGGTTATTCCCTTTCTCAAGAATTTGCAATCAAAACACAGAACCAATAGGGAAATATTTCTCATTATATTCTTGGGGGCAAAAACTTCTACAAATTTATTGCAAAACTGATGCATGATAGTACAATGACCAAAATTTAAATGATTGAGACCCACAATAGAGGTGGCTAATACCATGAAAACAACCAATATGTGTTATTCCCTTTCTAAAAAAATGCAGCTCCCTTGATAGAAAAAACACTGAAGTATATGAAAAATGCATGTGTACTCTAGCTAAATGTCCACTGAAGAATATATTCATGTATGCCGATGAAAGCACCAATGAAACATTATCTATCCGGCACATACGCCACATGTATATCAATGGAGTACAAAGCCTCTAAAAGACTAAAAGCACAAAAGAAAATTGAAATGCAAGAGTAGTTACCACCATTGTTTTTAAGGCGTCCCGCCTTGGACGCTTAGGCGATAAGGCGCCCCCAGCGCCTTACGAATATGCCCGCCTTAAAAACAATGGTTACCACACACCATGCACGTACTAACTCCGGTTCGACAAATAAGTACTCCCTCTGTTCCCTATTTCTTGTCATGGTTTTACTTTGAACGCAAAGCACGACAAGAATTATGAAACTGACGGAGTACTAAACATACATCCATCGATGAGGAAGAGTCATCCATGACCATGAGCAAGTGCTAACTCCACCACTCAACTGAATCTATTCCCCGGTACCATCTAAAAACACTATTGTCAAGATGAGTACCAAGTCCAAAACTGAGTTACATAAACAAATAATGGAAACAAAACATAACTTCGTACAGACAATTGCAGTGTGAACTTTTCTGTTAAATGTGAAATATATCTCGGCCTTTCCAAAGTAAATAACTACGCAGTTGGCATGGATCAGTAGAAAGTAGGGGACGAAGCCACAAAGGCCTGGCCCAGTTGATTTGCTCTTTAATGCTCCACCTCTCAAGAGAACTACATTATGAAATGTAGGGAGTAGATAATATCCAGAATAAATAAGAAACATCTCATAATTGGTAAAAAATTATTGTGGCTAAGTTGCTCTATCCCTATCCTTAGCCTATGTCTCTTACTGTTGCCGCCGTTGTTGCATCTACTGCTGATGTTGGTGTCCTTGGTGGCACCACTACGCCACGACAATCCGCGGATGCTTAGAGTCCTCGACGACCACCGCCGCTAGCTCATCTTGGTCTAACACTAGTAGAAAAGGGGGCTTTTGTCCCGGTTGGTAAGGCCCTTTAGTCCCGGTTTTTGAACCGGGACTAAAGGGTCGTTAGTAATGCCTCTCCCGTTTAGTCCCGGTTCTTACACGAACCGGGACTAAAGGCCGCGGCCACGTGGAGCTCCACCTTTAGTCCCGGTTGGTAACACCAACCGGGACTAAAGAAAATTTTATGATTTTTTTTGAATGTTTTTTTTGATTTTCAAATTTCTGAATTATTTTAACCTCTAATCTCTAATCATCACCCCTCATCACTGCTCAATTTATCCTCTAATCTCTAATCACCCATCATCATTCCAAATCATCTAACTTCCCGAACGGTCACCCATCCTCCCACTCCCCCAGCCTGAGCACGCTTAACTTCCGGGTTCTATTCTCCCTCGTTTCCAAGTCTGCACTTGTTGTTTTCCTGACAATAGTAAGATGTCAATCCTATTAACCCTCAGGAATTTTGCTTGAGCATGAAGTGACACATTTCACTGTTTGAGTTTGAAACTATTGTTTTAAAAAACAATAATTATTTAGTAACACTAATATTTCTTGAATAATTAGTTTGACCATTGTTTGACCACAGTTTGACCAGATTTGACCAAAATTCAAAATAACTGAAATAATTATTTAGTAACACTAATATTCTAGAATAATTAGTTTGACCATTGTTTGACCATAGTTTGACCACAGTTTGAATTTTTTTGAATTTTTTTGCCTCTCCAGATCTTAAAAGCCCCGTATCTTTTTTTCTGTTAGGTTTTTGAGGATTTTGAAAATGTTTAACAAGTTACCCCTGTTAAATTCGGATGTAACTTTTCCAGTAGATGATTTTTCATATAAAAAACTTTTTCATCCGAGTTCGTATGCAAAAGTTATGCCCATTTTACAAATTCCAGAGAGATTTTGCAAATAAAGTCGAAATTCATATTTGTTAATTTTCCCAACAACTAGACCACATATCACATGGGAAAATTATTTTATTTTATTTTTTTGATATTTCCATCATTTTCTTTTGTTTTTTCTAAAACTGAAAAGGCGGTCCACAGGGGGGGTGGGTGGGTGGTGGTGGTGTAGAGTTTGAAAATGGGACCTTTAGTACCGGTTCGTGCCATGAACCGGTACTAATGCCTCAAAGCCCATTACTACCGGTTGGTGGCACCAACCGGGACTAATGGGCATCGCACCCTTTAGTCCCGGTTCGTGGCACCAACCGGGACTAAAGGGCCCAGGTGAACCGGGACTAATGCCTTAGCCGCACGAACCGGGACGAATGCTCACATTAGTCCCGGTTCGTGACTGAACCGGGACTAATGTGAATACTGCCCTGTGACCAAAGCCCTATTTCTACTAGTGTAACGATGGTCGCCCGGGGGCACGCGCCTAAATCTTCCATCTCCCCCCTCCCCCCTCTTCTTCCTTGAGGGGTTAATACACAACTGCCGAAGAAACATGACATCAAACTGGATAAGCCGTACTTGCAAGAGAGTATAACAGCAGATGGAGAAAGTACAGGAAAGAACATGGAGACTTGGTAGAGAGGTCGTCAAACTGGAACCAGCTTTGACATGAGTGGCCATGCATAGCAAGATGCACTATCGCAGCCCTTTGAAACACAGGAAATGGACTATTAAAACACAATATTAGTCAAAAAGAGTAAATTCTTGATTTCCGGCAATATAATGTATAACAAACATATAGCTTGCAAAAACGTCTTACATTATGGAATGGGGGGAGTATTTTACTAATGCTGGGGTGTTGAAAAAGTTCAGAAAAAACTACAATTGCAATATTCAACCTAATTGCATCCCTTACATACATGGCAATTGCGCTAAAGTAAAACCAAAAAGTGCATGCCACATGGTGAGGGAAGTCATCTTAAAGATACGGTGCACGTCATCTTCTCTTGTTCTGTAAAATTCTTCGGTGGCCTTCTAGTATAGTATCAATATACATGAGGGTTGCTTTGGTCTAGATCATTACATCTAATAGGAGAAGAGGAAAGTGTTAATAGAAATGCTCAACAAAGTTTAGTTGCGGCAAATATTTCTCATTATATTCTTGGAGGCAAAAACTTCTACAAATTTATTGCAAAACTGATGCATGATAGTACAATGCCCAAAATTTAAATGATTGAGACGCACAATAGAGGTGGCTAATACCATGAAAAAAACCAATATGTGTTATTCCGTTTCTCAAAAAAAATGCAGCTCCCTTGAGAGAAAAAACTCTGAAGTATATGGAAAATGCATATGTATTCTAGCTGAATGTCCACTGAAGAATATATCCCCGTATTTCTCTAGATGCACTGTGTGTGCTACCAATGAAGCATTATCTATCCTGCAAATACGCCACATGTGTATCAATGGAGTACAAAGCCTCTAAAAGACTAAAAGCACAAAAAAATCAAATGCAAGAGTAGTTACCACACACCATGCACGTACTAACTCCGGTTCGACAAATAAGTACTCCCTCCGTTCCATAGTTATTGTCATGGTTTTACTTTGAACTAAAAGCCCGACAAGAATTATGAAACTGACGGAGTACTAAACATACATCCATCTATGAGGAAGAGTCATCCATGACCATGAGCAAGTGCTAACTCCACCACTCAACTGAATCTATTCCCCAGCACCATCTAAAAACACTATTGTCAAGATGAGTACCAAGTCCAAAACTGAGTTACATAAACAAATAATGAAAACAAAACATAACTTTGTAGAGACAATTGCAGTGTGAACTTTTCTGTTAAATGTGAAATATATCTCGGCCTTTCCAAAGTAAATAACTACGCAGTTGGCATGGATCAGTAGAAAGTAGGGGACGAAGCCATGAAGGCCTGGGCCCAGTTGATTTGCTCTTTAATGCTCCACCTCTCAAGAGCACTACATTATGAAATGTAGGGAGTAGATCATATCCAGAATAAATAAGAAACATCTCATAATTAGTAAAAAATTATTGTGGCTGAGTTGCTCTATCCCTATCCTTGGCCTATGTCTCTTACCGCTGCCGCCGTTGTTGCATCTACTGCTGATGTTGGTGCCCTCGGTGGCACCACTACGCCACGACAATCCGCGGATGCTTAGAGTCCTCGACGACCACCGCCGCTAGCTCATCCTGGTCTAACGACGGTCGGTCGGGGGCACGCGCCTACAACTTCCATCTCCGCCCCCCCCCCCCTCTTCTTCCTTGAGGGGTTAATACACAACTGCTGAAGCAACATGACATCAAACTGGATAAGCCGTACTTGCAAGAGAGTATAACAGCAGATGGAGAAAGTACAGGGAAGAAGAACATGGGGACTTGGTAGAGAGGTCGTCAAACTGGAACCCAGCTTTGACATGAGTGGCCATGCATAGCAAAATGTTGCCCGCAGTGCAATGTGTGCCTTGCAAGTAAGACGACGACGCCTTGCCTTGGCAATGAAAACTTCAGTAGTGGCAGCAAAACCCAACCTAAGAGGCGGCTGGCAGGAGCTGCAGAAGCAGCACACACCAACAGCAAGCCGAGGCAACTTGGGAAGCGGAGGCGGCAATAATGACTTGCTAACCACGGGGCAGTCTGCCAAAGCATAAATCCCATTCTTCTCATAAGCTATAGCCATGACCAAAGACGACATCGCAACGTGCCCCTCCCTCCTATGCCTCAAATCGTGTACCAGCGAGAGAAACTATTATTTAGTTAGAAGGCTGATTGCTGATGAACATAGATTTTAACTATAAACATATATATTCACATAATGTTACAGTTAATCCCAAAAATATAGTATTGAACTATCCAGAAAGTGATCTAAAATGATGAAAAGATGAGAACAGAAAGCAATCAACATCATCAAAATATTCTTCCAATTAAGACACTACTACAACAAGAGAATGGAACTGTTGGCATCAATGCTGATGTTCCTCCATCTGGCTCCATTCTCTTACTGTCAAAGAATGGAACTAATTCATTTATGACCAAGCAAAAATCTCTGCCGCGCAAGAGCCTTGTGACAAAAAGATTGAGATGGTTACCTCACAGAATTCCTGCAATTAGATGCTCACTTCGGCAACAAATACTTGAAAGCGGATAATTAACTGAAAGGTGAAGCAGAAGTGTGAATTACTAACCATTACTTGATGACCTATGTACACAATTGAGGGATTCTGTACGTAGTACTATGCATATTCATATCAGAATATCACAAAGATGGATGTGTACCTTCCTGCTCCTAGACCATGAACTAAAGGGTTGTGATTTGCTTCTCTTCCTTGGTTGGTCCTGCATGGAACCAAACAGTACTCATACTCCTTTTTTATGCAACTAAAATAATGAATCAAAGAAAAGTCTGAACAACTTCGCACAAATAAAAGAGCATATCTAATTAAACACATCCAGTCAAAAAATTGTTCTCGCTGGAGGGAACATCAATATAAAATGAAAAGTATCAATCAACTTTTAAGTTGTACGCGGACTAACGTACAGAACGTAATCGTTTGTCATCCTCTGTCGTACACCTTGATGCCCAATTTGCATCCCCACTTGAGAAAAAAACCTAAATCAACTGTTCAGTCATATATATATATATATATATATATATATATATATATATATATATATATATATATATATATATATATATAGAGAGAGAGAGAGAGAGAGAGAGAGAGAACTCCTGAGGTGTGTCAGATTGGTCACACATAGTTGAATAATGCGGCAGAACACTTCTACTAAAGCAAAAAAAATGCAGAGTAGAATTATCAGAAGTCTCCCTGATGATATGATATTTATTGTTGCCGTTGCACACACAGTGGATCTTGTTCTTCCACCTACAGTTAGACATACAAATACATGCTTGCGAAGATTGCGGAATACTTGTTATGTGGGCACGTTACATTATAGCAGGGATCAATAATTTAAAAATCATAATGCATGTGATATTGGCACAGTTTATCAGAAAAAATATTAAAGTGCAAATTAGCAAACGCCTTCTGTCCATAGTAGCATCAAGAGGTGAAAAACAAGTGAAATGTAGCATCATGGAACCACTGAATCAACAAGGATAGTTAGAATGCACACATATTGGAGATGAGAACTCAATTAACCTTTTATCTGTCACAAGCTTCACATCAGATCTGCTTCATGGAGAAACTTACTTGTCAACTTCCATCTCCGCACGACAACTTCCATCGACGATAGTGCTGACTTGCTTGATTACTTGTCAAATTCTCCTTTAATAGTAGAGATAAGTAATGGTGTAGTAGCATGTATTAAATCTAATTTTGAGGGGTTGAATACCAGATTAAATTCAATAATTCATATGATAGTAAAAAAATCATACTTATCTTTCACACTCAATATTTACTTGTCTTCTCCTTTATAACATATTGTATATCTACTTCTCACATTAATATGCTCGATACCCATGTTTCTTTAATCGCCAATCCCAAGTCACTACAAGACCATCAGGTTATGTAGGTGCTAAACATTACAACTGATAAGCTTCTTGTAAGCAAAAATGGTTTAAAAGTCAACCTGCACACACTTTATATTGGCTTAAATTTAAAAAAAGTTGTATTTTGATCCCAAAAATTTGAACATTGCAAATTTTAGGTGAACTCTGAAATGATAGTATCTACTGGAAGCAGTGAGAATGCAGCACACAATTACATATAAAGGTAGTTGGCAGATGATCTTAACTCGCAACAACTGATATATGTGCACGTGTGTGGCATGCACACACAATTAGCTAGCTTCTTGCTAATGGTCAACAACTTACAACCAAACGAAGACGGTGGACGGTGATAACCAATAATAGTTAGATACAGGTTAATTCAAGCATCTAACTAATTAATTAATAGATATTAGCTCGCAAAACAGTAACAAGCATATATGTGTAACATGAAAGCCCATCTAGCTAGATTCTTGCTCATGGTCAAGGACTAATAATTAAACTAAGACGTACTTACATATCAAGCTTGCATCCAACTGTACTTAGTCCCAGGTTAGAATAATCAAAAGACATGTGAGTGTTTCAAAAAGAGGAATATTCTAATTCCGAACAAATTGATACCACTCTTTTAGAAAAAGAGAAGATTTGTTTCAAGCACACATGATGCCCGCGGTAGTACTTCTTGGCGTTGTATTTAATTATAAAACCTTAAATTGGATTTCTATTAACTATGCGAGGACAGGGTAAGGTAGCGACCAACCTTGATTGCTGAAAATTATGCATCAAGAAGAAGGGAGCAATTAGACGTCAAACTTGAAAATAAGTGTGTCATTCATAACTTGTAATGGGGCAAAGAAGCATCTCAGTAAAAGTTTTGACCTTGCAATTAAATGCACATATCAATCATGTATGACCTGAACCTTTCAAATTCCTTAACTGAATGTCCAGATCGGTGAAATGCAGTTCCTCTAAAAAAATTGAATGAGAGTGATTGTAGGTACAGTAGTATGACCAGAAGTATGGTTGATGAAACTACAGGTTACTGTCCAGAATCATATTCTTGGGCTCTGCATTGCCATGTGCATACCAAGGTGCCTGAAACCCCAAAGTGATTATCTCCCAAATAATTACTAAACCAAACAGGAAGATGACGAAGGATTCCAATAGCTAAATTAACATACAAGTATTAATAGCAACACTTCAGCATGAGAAATAGAAGATTAAAAAGAGGAGTCATAATATGTGGTATCATTTACCTTAGACTGAAGCTTGGTTAAAAAGAGTGCAGTCACCGATTAAGCTTCGTTCCTCATAGCAGCTAGAAATCATTTCATCCAAATTGTGGCACATCACACTTTTTTTACATCATTCCACTACGGCGCTGCTTCAAAGAATTATTGTGTCTGGACCACAACGCCAACGGAACCCATCCTGCCCAACAACTGTGAGATGAAGTGAGCAGTTAAAGTAAAGATAAATCATGGAATGAGAGTATATACCGACAACCGTACTCTGTAGTGAGCAGTTAAAGTAAAGATAAACAGGCAGCAAACGACACATCAAGATCAAGCGAACAACAATTAGATCATATCACGATGAGGAGAGCATGTGCCACTACCTTGTCAGGTTATATGTCAATGATGGAACTGATTACTCATCGGCGTCGGAGCGTCAATGGCCACCATGTCTCCAGAGCCAGTGAAGGCCGCTGGTGTAGTAGGAGAGGAGGTCACTCCTGGTCTGCTTGGCTATAAGGCGGTGAAGCAAGAGGAAATACACGTCACCCCTGCGGCGGAGGTGGGGTCCATGTGGCCTCCGGCCACGACACCTGTGACGACACACAAAACAATCAAGAAGAGGAATAACTACCAGCCTTGATAGGAAAAGGACACGAAGGATCGGGAAAACCGAGCGAGTTATTGCAAAATAGAGGAGGACGGAACATATTGGTTTCTTGACTGGACTATCAAATATCGCAGAGGCATTTTCCTGTGTGAGGGTGGTGATCAGTGTTAGTGTGTTAACCGATATGACTTCGGCAATGCTAGATGCTCTGAACTCATTGTCAGCACAAAGCACGGTACATTTATATTGAATTCATAGGTCAAATAATCTAATATGCATAGAAAGAAAATGCAGCTGCTGGAAGCTGAACCAAGTTAGTGATAAAAATACCTTATACGTTCAACTTCTCCTCCTCTTTCTTCAGCAAGACTACAGAGGTGCACTTGGCTGCAGGGTCAATGTGGAAAAGCTTAGCTACATCAGGACTGGTAGTATGGTAGAAGTTGAATGTTTCTTCCAACCTTGAAGCAGCAGCAAACTCATTACTTCGAGCACCCTACAACATTTGACATGATTTATTGACCACCACACCGCAGTCTGCAATATATAAACTTCAGGAACTGCTACTCTTAGTAAAGGTACACATATGACTGCTTTTCTTGGTAGTTAGTAGCCACGATTGGTGGTTGGAATATTAATTAAGCCGGCCATACGACAGTACTGCTACTCTTAGTCATCTTTCAAACACATCAAATTTGACATATCTACAGAGAATATAATGTTAAGCAAACGAATGGAAGAAAAAGAATAGCATAAGATTGTAGAAAATAGGATGACAACAGAGCTCAGCGTTATGAAAATACATCAAATTTGGGCCTAATATTGTTAAAATAGGATGACAACAGAGTTCATGTCCAAGCATTGATACCTTCAGGTTAAGAAAAAGAATCAGGTTTTCAATGAATCACAGGGGGAGGCATGGGGCAGTGGAAGGTGAGGACTGCAACATTGATACCTTCAGCAAGGAAACGGCCTGCCGGTGCCGCCATCGACAACTCCGGCCACTGCCGGAGTTCAGCTTTCGCCGGCAACCTTAACCATCCAACCAGTGGACCCGAGTAGCCCACCTTGCCAACCCTCACCGTGTAAGACCAGCGCGCCTACAGCCCCTCAACCACCGACCATCTCCTTCCGGCCGCCTGGACACCGTAGCAGCAGATCGAGCCAGAGAAACGGCCACTTCGCGCTGCCATGCCCAGATCCGCGCCAGAGCCGGCGGCGGCGCGGCGCCGAGGTTGGTGCGACGGCGAGCTCGGGCGGTGAGGCGGCGGGGCAGAAGCTGCAGGAGACGGCGGCGGGGACCTCGAGGCCGAGCTCAGGCCATGGCTTCCCTGGCTCCAGAGGCCGTGGCGGCGCCGGACGCAGCGGCGGGGCGAGGAGGAGGCCGGCCGTCGGGGAGGCAGGAGCTCCTCGTCCCCTCGATCCAGCAGGGCGCGAGGGAGCGGGTGATAGGTTTAGTTTTTTTTGTCGCTCAGGTCTTTTTTCATTGGTTAACCTTCGTAGGTCTTTTTTTTACGTGGATTGGTGCGGGTTGGGGCCTCAGGAGGAGGTTTTTTCGGTTTCTGATGGA
This sequence comes from Triticum aestivum, assembly GCF_018294505.1. NCBI lineage: Eukaryota > Viridiplantae > Streptophyta > Magnoliopsida > Poales > Poaceae > Triticum > Triticum aestivum. The sequence goes on from NC_057802.1 coordinate 519,817,693, forward strand.
TAAGTCAGAGGTGGGAGAAGGTAAAAAAAAAAACCAAAGAAGGTGGGATGAAAATTGACCGGCGGAGACTACCAACTGCTCCATTACGAATAGAGATTGTTCATATTTTCCTTTCGTTTCTGCTCGTAGCAATTAGTATTACCTTCCACGGTTATATAAAAGGGTAGCCATATTATTGTTTCTGCTACAAGTCAAACAGAACATTCTCTTTCCCATCATCAACTCAACGCCGCCGTTAGCCAAGACGAGGACCGCCCTGGTGTGCGTGACTCTAATCTTGCTCATGCTATCATCATAATCGGGTACTCGTTTGTTCCTACAGTACTACCACATGCTTCGACAACCGATCCGACGACAAATTAGACGTGTGATTCTCTATTAATACTCGTATATAATGATATCTTTGCAGATGCTATACCAGGAGAATCTTGCTTTGGAAGATATGTTGGGACACGTGATCCATGCAATTCCACCAACTGTGACGATTCATGCCGCGTTGAGAACAAGGATGAACCTCTTTGTCAGGGGAGGTGCTCCCAGGTGGCCAAATGCCGTCCAATCGGGTGCCACTGCGACTTCTGCAGGTTCCCTTGATGCACGTAGATGTAAGATAGATAGAAGGGCACGTTTACATTGAATAACACTAGCTGGATTTCTATGAACTTGAATTTTGTGTTCTTCCCAAAGTTATATATGAAATTACGAAGTTGAGATTTTTTTTATGATGTTTGATTGGGCATGTGTTGGTCTTGCAAGTATGTTTACATGTAACCGTACGAAAACAAATAAGTGGTGATTTGTTCACCGAGTGGTAGAATGCTAAGCGAATGATATTACGGCGCGATCAGGCGTTCCTACAGGGTGGAGGGGCGACCTCTCATCTCATCAATCCCAAGAGTACCCCTTTTCTCTTAAATATATGATGAATTCTTGTCATAATGCCCTTGTACTTAATGCACTTATACTTGGAAGATTCAACCGTATTTGTTCAGATAGTATGTAATAGTTTGTCCAACATTTTTTCTGATTGTTAGATTACTTTTTTTAGAGCAATCGTTACAGGGGCCGGATCATTTGCTCGCCCAGCTCTGGCGACACGGGGAGAACCCTAGCCGCCGTCAGCGAGGTCCCTCCCTTGCGCCGACCCCGCGTCCCGCTGCCGGACCCAAGGAAGGTGGCGGCGAGGCTGATCTGGCTCCTCACGCCCCCAATCCCCCCTCCACCCCACCACCCCGCGCCTTCCTCTCCTGGCGGCCACCTCCTGCTAGCCCGGTGACGCCGGCTCCGCCCCCCCCCCCTCTGACGGCCGCTCCGCGCGGCTTCGGCCAGCCTCCGCCTCCTCCCCTCACGCGCCTCATCCTCTCCGTCCGCGCACACGCGTCCCCGAGATCCCTCCTGCCATCTCCCGGTTGTCCTCCACCGGCTGCTGCCCCGACTTGCCAGCCGCCGGCGGCCCTCCCTCGCCCCGAGCCACGGTGATAGCTCCCGCGCGTAGGCGGAGATACTTCTGTGGTGTGGCTGACTCGGGGCTCCTCGCGGCAGACCACTGCTAGTGCTATTTCGGTCCCGGTGGCCTCGGGCCGGCATCTCTCCGGTGTCCCCTGCTGCTAGCGTCCTCTGCCGGGCAGCTCCGGCCTCGGCAACCGTGTAGCTGCGTCCCCTCCAGCTCACTTGGCTCGTCGACGTCACGACGGCTAAGGCCACGGCAGCTCGGATTTGCGTCCTTCCAGTCCTAGTTCGCCGGTGTTGCTGGACGCCACCGCCCAGATCCACCTGCGGGGTTTTGTTTCATCGCCAGCCCTACCATGTTCGCCTCAAAGCCTCCACCTTTTGCCAGATCCAGTGCTCGGGTTCGATGGTGGTCCCACTCTCCGACGACAAGTGCAGCCCCGCCAACCACCTCCCGACATGGTGGTTCCGACCAACTTTGGCTTCCTCATCTTCGATTCCCGACTCGGCGGCTATGGGATTGCTCAGCTTCAGGCCAGGGAGAGATCTCTGCTCGACTTGCCATTGCTGGCAGTGGCGGCGCCCGTGGGTGTCGCTTCCTTCTTGGTGGCGCTGCCAAGGCCTTCAGCTGCGCCCCTCTTCGAGCTCAGGGGAAACCCCAGGTCCGACTCCCCCGGACCGGATAGCGACGGCATCCCAGCATCGTCTTCCTCCTTGAAGGCGCTATCTTGCGAGCTCGCGGTGTCCCGGATTCTGTCTCGATTGATGTCGGTATTCTTGTGTCCGTTCAGCATTGCCACTTGGTTCAGGTTTGGTAGGTCTAGATGTGATGTATCCTTCATTCGGGCCGAGCATCCCCTTCTCTCTGCTTTGGGCACCATGTCCATGCCTACCTGCGTCCGTGTCAGGTGTTGTACCCCCGTTTGTACTCATTCTTCTCCTTCTATCAATGAAAGATATGCAAGCTTTGCGTATTCGCGAAAAAAGAGCAATCGTTAGATTACTTAACGCCTCATCTATGTTGCTATCAGAACTCTGAACCTTCTGAGCTCACTCCCGTCACCTCTCGCAAAATTTCAGTGGTAATCACTGAACTCTGATATATAGCTTCCTGGATTTGAAGTAACTTTAGGAACTACTATTGCAATTACACACATAGTTCCTGAAATCTTCACCTCCTGTATTTGCAGTTTACGGTAGTCATCCTACATTCGTATTTTTTATAGATACCTCAGCAAATGCATGTGAGCATGTTGTGGTAGGTTGTATATTCTCCTCAACATAGTTTTCAAATATGCAGCTGTAGTTGACAAACTAAACCATTTTGTGTTAGCGTATGTCTAGGTCTAGTCGACTGAGATTAATTGTCTAAGACAAGTGACATAACATGCAAGAGAGAAAAAGAAAAAACTGAAGGAAAAATTGCAAAAATCTCAGTGTAATATCTCATGGATATAGCATCGACTGAGACTTCGTCAAGTCTTAGTCGACTGAGACTTAGCGAGAAAAGAACTTTTTTGTTAATGATCTGTTATTAAACAATCGCTCGTCTCTTTAATATTTACCAGAACTGCATCCGCTTTGTTGGGAATATTACTTGAAATTGCATGCATCTGTCTTGTTATCTCGGTAGCTGGCCAAATTGGATAACGTCGAGCTGATCAAGAATGATGGAAGTCCTTGTGGTTCTAAACACTTTCTGTTGTGAAATCCCCCACTACATATGACAAAGGAGGGATGTTCAAATAGTAGATCAGTAACCAAACACTCAAGTTATTCACACTTTTTTCTTTCTATTTAGTGTTACTCTTACTTTCTATTCATGGTATTGTATAATTGTCAATTCTTAATTAGCTATATATGACCGTTGTTTGGTTGGCGGTATGAAACTACAATTTTCCTTTAAAAAATTCACCTCGTTCGAATTTTGCTATCGTAGTATTTTGACAGGATGACTCAAAAATTAAAATAAAGTTTTATTTTGGCACATCATGTTACTGGAGATTTTGACCTTCTAGTTGAACACTATATTACCTAAGTGCGATATTATCACTCGCAACTTAAGTACTGTGCTAAAATGCTATGATGTAAGGCATTCTCTTTCCTTAGTAAGATGTTGGATGTCTAGAACCTTGAGACAAGAAACCCCCCCCCCCCCCCCCCCCCCCGCGCGCGCGCGCGCGAAAGATCGTGGATGTCGCCTAGAGTGGGGTGAATAGGCGCTTTAAAATAATTACGATTTAGTCTTCACTAGTGCAGAACCGGGATATAGTACCGGTTCGTAAGGCACTTTAGTGCAGGTTCTGTAACCGACACTAAAGGATGGGGACTAAATGTCCCCCCCCCCCCCCCCCCTCTTTAGTGCCAGTTCAGCACGAACCGCCACTAAAGGGCCACCATGTGGCACAAGCCAGTGCCGGGGGCGGGGAGACCTTTAGTACCAGTTGGTAAGGTACTAAAAGGTTTGGGGGGTTTTGGGTTCATGATTTCTTTTTCTTTAATTTTGTGTTTTCCATTTAATTCTTTTCCATTTGTTGGTATTTTACGATACTACATATTATATTGTACACGTTATGCATATATATAAATAGAATTTCTCGTAGAACCGATCATATAAATATATATATCATCGAATGTGTCGCACCACCATTCACACATACACATGTGTGTGTGTGTGTGTGTGTGTGTTTTTGTATATGACAAATTTTATCTACCACCAGTGGTAGTTACCATCACTTGAGATTTGTATGTTGTATGTAGTATCTACCAAATCAAAGAGTATGTACGCGTAGTATGTAGTATATAAGAATGTTTAGGTAGTATATATAATACTTTTTAGGTAGTATGCATTGTATTTTCAGTATGCTCCATTTTCCGTACAAATATATACGTATTTCACAAATATAATAAAAAATATGGGCCAACTTGCAATTTTTTAATGTTACCCACTTTGGATTATCTTATATATAATATATGAACATACTTATAATGATAAAGTAGTATATAGAATACTATATGATAGTATATGAGATATGTGGGGTAACTACCACCTCATATACTACCATGTGGTACTATATATACTATTTTATTATTTTATTATTTTAAATATGTTCATATACTATATCTAAGATATATTTCAAAGCAAGTTACATGAAAATATTGTATGAGCCCATAGTTTTTGTTATATTTGTGAAATAGGTATATTTTGTACGTAAAAAAAAGCATACTCAAAACATGGTATATACTACCTAAAAATTAGTATATATACTACCTAATCATTGTTATATACTACATACTACACATACATACTCTCGATTTCCATATATATGGTCGCGCTTTTCGTCACCCTGTGTGAGGAATTCTTATTCCTCACCCTAGTCCAATCCCACAAACACTTGAGGTAAGATTATGATGGGAGAAAAGAAACCGGTCTCTCACCGTACAGAAGGGGCCAAGGTAATCTTACATAATGCATGCATGTAAGTTACGGCCTGGTTATGAAAGCCAGTATGGCGCAACCAAATCACACTATAAAAATGAAAAGATGCTACTGTGATTTTACGGCAACCAATAGGGTTGTGTTCCTGTTTTTTTATAGGACAAGGCTACATTCTATTTTTTTAGAACATAAGGATGCATTCGTATATCACAGGTATTTTTGCTAGATCTATTAATGGTCATTCTCCACCTAGTCCAGTAATTGTTCTGTACACGACATTTTTGCTCACTGTAAGGAAATGGTCCACTAATTCATTCGGTACAGACTCTTTCCGCAAGCATCGACCTAAGAAATTTCAGAACCGGCTTCAGAAATTTGATGACCCATGCAAAATAGCATACAGGACAAAGAAAAATCAGCAGCCAACGTACAGATTATGGAACCAATCTAAAAAGGAACCATGAGAGGCATTGATGTACAGAATTTGCGAGCCAATATAAGAACTAGCCTGATGGCCGTAAAATCATATAATCAACGACATGGCCCAGCAATAACAAAGCCATATAATAAATAGATTCCATGTATAGAAGAGTAAGTGATGGTTCTGGGATATGTCTCACGTAATGAAAATCATCCATACTAGTAGTACAAATAAAATTCCTTTGGAGAACATTGAATGTCACTTGGAACTCGATAACCAGCAGCAGGAAATATTCAGAAATAATTACTACAGAACTGAATACTACGGGACTAATTACATCAGGATGCAAAGAGACTCAGAGGCGCAACTTCACTGCCATCATACATGTTTGAACTTGTTCTTCAAGCAGCTTAACCTTCAGGTGGCCAAAGATTTCCCATCAATTTCATCTGTCCAACAATCTCTCCAGCGGATGAAACATTCATATCCACTTGAACAGACACCTGAAAAAGACATATTATTTTGAGTTGCTAGAAGCATACCAACAAAGAGGTAGAGGCTGCCAACACACAAGAACATATAACACTCGAGGGTTACGTGAGGCTTCAATACCATAACTGGGAATAATATCAAAATGAGAGAAATCCCAATGGAAGTTTGAATGTACCAAATTCATCGGAATCACACGAACACGCTGGTTGCAGGTCTGAATCAGAAATATACACAGAAACAAGACAGAGAGGCCAAACTCTGTAACTACTGTTTCAATGCACGCTAAACCGTGTGATGTATCAAATTGTGCCAGATACAATTGGAGTAGCATAAAACTAAAGGGATAAGGATTAGAAGTTGTCCACAACCCATCTCGTGAATGCGAATTTTATACCATCGAAGCAGGCTACCACGGCCTATACTCGTGATGAAAAGGGGCACCTAACACCAATTGATAAAAGAAAAAATTGGCAGCACAGCGTGGATGAACAAAAATTCTTGCTGTAGCAAGTTTTTTGAGCAACTAAAACAACAGGCCGTGACTATTTATGTATGATTTGGAGTAGCGATTGTCTCATAGGGTGACCAAACATTATATGATTTAGTGTAGTATAATTATTTCCTAAGAAAAGAAATCTGAATTCATGGTGAAAACCAAGGCATGGAATAGATAATTACACGTAATTTGTTGGCCCCCCAGCGGAACAATTCGGTATAATCCACATACCGAGACTTGTTTATGAAGAGCGAGATTACAGTTACAGAGAACAATATATTTCAATGTTTCAGTCACTTGCCTCAACTTACACAACATATCCTTCAGCCTTCACAAACTTAGGGAGCCCATCAGATAAACCTCTTGCAAAGGCAAGTTGTGTTTGAACACCGACTTTTACAACCTCGTACAAAGGTACATGGGTGTACATCTGTACACCCATTATTTTTGCCAAAACAAAAACACTAGTACATGGGTATATACATTTATGTGCAGTTTGCTAGCTATAATAATCTGAAAATTTAGTACCTTGTAGCCAAGAAGCCCTGCCCACCTCCTATCATCTAACACCCTTTATATTTCCCCCTCAAGCCCATTAACTAAGCAGCTGGCCTAGCACGTAAAAGGCCATCAGACCAGAAACAATGGGTTAAAGATGAGCAAAACCAGCACTTCACAGTATATAAAGAATCTAAAGCAAAGCCCAAGAGAAAATTTATTTGTTGCAAAAAAGTAAATACTAAATCTGCCAGCTCCAATATAAAGTAGAAAGTGGACAATTAGGAATCTTCTTTTAGAAATAGATGGCTGATTTATGCCTTACCGTGCCAAACGCATCTTCGGGTGGTGGTTCAGGAGGCAGATCATTTTGTAGATTGCTATTCGTGCTCCCCGCACTTATTTTAGGAGCTATGGATTTGAGGATATTGTTGAACAAAAGTAGAAGGTAGTGCCGGGTTTTTAGTATTGACAAAAACAGAAGCTACAGAACTGTTCGCCATTTGGACTAATGTTTAGCTGCATAGAGTATGGATTTTGAAATTGCAAAATAGATCCTAATTTAAAAAATTAAATGAAGTATATCAATAGTACCTAAAAGGGGAAATTAAAATAGAGATGGAACAGTTCCTAATTTGGTGAATAAGATGAGATTTGATGCATCCATTCTTCACTGTATGGTGAAGCTTTAGTAATATGGTCGCCCAATTTAAAACAAGAAATCAAAACATAGATTTGAGTAAGAAAACAAAATTGTTAGACTTTCCATAAAAAGAATCTTAAGGCACAGCATTCTATTAAAAATGATATTCTGAACACACCAACCCAGACAGAAAACAAAGGCAACAGGGAGTATACTGAGTACCAAATTTTCAAGTTGAAAAGAAAAGTAACACCAAACGTAAAACTACAAGTACTCATATACTCATATATTTCTTTTTATCTGTATAGGATAAGTAGTATTATCACGAAGATCAAACTGAAGACAAAATCATTAAGTTTTCATTAAAAATCTGAGACGTATATGCACATGACAAAGAAATACATTTTCTTCAAGCTCCTCAATCTCCAAAATGTTGTAAATACAGGTTGATATGAGAGCTGACTACTTCATTTTATTTGCAGGGATAGAGTTAGCTATTTCTAAACTACATAATTCAGCATTCAATTCATTGATAAGCTTCTAGTCCTCAACAAATGAATCGATAAGCTTTTACTGCATAATCAGACAAATGATCAATCTATATCTTGATCAACTAAACTCAGAGTTTACAACAACATGATAATACACAATATAAAATACTTGAGTAGATACAATTGCTACTCATTAATAAGGACTAGTTTATTGTTGTTCATATAGATACTTGAGCTTTATTAAACTTTCTTGTTTCTGGATCAATCTCCCGAGGGTTCTCCATAGCAGAGGTATGTATGACATTTCTGCATTATGCACAGGGAAGGATATGTATGGTTTTCTTACCTATTTTCGTTGACTTCATGAATGTCCTTATCTACTCCCTCCGTTATTGGATGTAATAACATCTTATATTATGGGACGGAGGGAGTACTATCGTATCATCACTAAAGGGGGAAGCATGATCCACCTCGGCCTATTACTAGTAATATTTGAAATGGCCGAATTCCGGCCATCTCATTCCGGGGCGAAAAAAACACAAACCGAAAACCAAAACCTTGATTAAACTCACTAGAGCGTAGTGGAGGAAGCAGCACAAATCGCTTGCAGTTGAAGCAGCGCCGTGAGCACCCTACACCATTCCAGCGGCCAGCAGACTACCACAAGCCGCTTTGCCCAACACTGAGGCCACGCCCTGCACGCCTCGCCGACATTGCCGCCGAGCACCACGTCGTCACACCCCCACCGTAGTCAGCCGCCACTCCCCAACCCGCCCAGCCTTTCTTCCGACCTCCATGCCATCGCGCCCACCCGCTGCCCACTTAGATGCCGGCCATCGGCGAAAACCGCATGCCACCATGATTTTTTTTAGGGAATCGGCCACCACAATTAGAATAGGAAACAATGAGCCCGAGAAAGGGGGCTATAGGTACCACAAACAGAAATCATTTTTGCAAACGTAAACTTACATCGGCACCTAAAAGATTTTACCCACGCGTGGAGTTAAGGTGGAACGCCAGAGGCACAGCACGTTCGTTAGATTAGACCCAAGAGAAATCTGACTCGGTCGATCGACCAGGGCTTATTAATAGAGCTACTACATATATAAATGGCTAAATGACCGTCATCTGCACAATCACAAAGATGAAGTACATGTACTCCTAAATGATGCCCCCGGATCATGATTTGAGTTAAAATATCGAGGACAAGAATCATGACATGATGGCAAGCAAGGGAAAATAAACATCTTGTCATCCATCATGAAGAATTCCAGGGGTTCCTCAACGAACGCTATAACAATTTTTCAAATCACAACCTAAAGAAGAGAAGGTTATTGTTTTGTATGACATGGAAAACAGATGAATCGACGGTTAAATTCACCTAACAATAGTATACCTATGCTCTGACAGAAATGCATCATCAAGCCAACAAAAATGAAGAAACTGAATTCACAAATGCATATTTAGACCAAGATATGTCTATCAAACCTATACGAAAAGATTACATGGCATTTGAAAAATGAAAAAATCTAGGTTTGCAACCATCAAATTTTCTCCAATTATGTCATAAATGAAGCGATTAATAATATGGGATTTCTAAAATACTTTGAGAATTAGAATGACAGAAATGCTATTGTGGTACAGTAGCCGATTCCTGAATGAGAATAAACCTATACACAGAGCAAATCTAAGTCATAAATCTAGCTAGTAAGGAAAGATCTAAGATGGTCAGATAAGATGTAAATTGACTCCTGTCTTTATCGCTTTCATAATACAGTAATGCTGCTTCCTGCAAAATACTTGCCCTGCATATAATTTGCTAATTAATCTAAGCATCATTAGCAAAATGACTAATAAGAACACACACGCATGCATGACAACACCTACAGAGTGAGAGAGGGGAAGAGAGAAAGCGAGAAAACCTGGGAATGGCTTGGTGCCATGTAGGAGACGGAGCCATGGAGCCGGAGATCTTAAGCAGAGCTCGCTGGAGGGTTGACAGCGACGACCTCAACCTCCTCAGCGCTATGGACCAATCGTAGGAAGGGGGTCGCTTCTCGCGAGCCTCAGTCCAATCGGAGCAATCCTGCTGCCGTGCATGTTAAAAGGAAGGCAGGGAGGAGTCCGGCGCAACGCGACGACAAGAGGCCAGGGCAGGAGCTTCGGATCTGGGAATGGGAACTAAGGTCGGGTCATCGCCACGGCGACGAAGGGAGCGAGCGATGGAGGTGGGTCGTGGGCTCGTGGCGCGGCCGTCGGCGGAAGAGGTTGCCAAAAATATAGTATTGAACTATCCAGAAAGTGATCTAAAATGATGAAAAGATGAGAACAGAAAGCAATCAACATCATCAAAATATTCTTCCAATTAAGACACTACTACAACAAGAGAATGGAACTGTTGGCATCAATGCTGATGTTCCTCCATCTGGCTCCATTCTCTTACTGTCAAAGAATGGAACTAATTCATTTATGACCAAGCAAAAATCTCTGCCGCGCAAGAGCCTTGTGACAAAAAGATTGAGATGGTTACCTCACAGAATTCCTGCAATTAGATGCTCACTTCAGCAACAAATACTTGAAAGCGGATAATTAACTGAAAGGTGAAGCAGAAGTGTGAATTACTAACCATTACTTGATGACCTATGTACACAATTGAGGGATTCTGTACGTAGTACTATGCATATTCATATCAGAATATCACAAAGATGGATGTGTACCTTCCTGCTCCTAGACCATGAACTAAAGGGTTGTGATTTGCTTCTCTTCCTTGGTTGGTCCTGCATGGAACCAAACAGTACTCATACTCCTTTTTTATGCAACTAAAATAATGAATCAAAGAAAAGTCTGAACAACTTCGCAATGTTCTTAGGCGCGAGTGGTTCGCCATCAGTTTTGATGGCTTCGATGTTGTACTTTACGCCCTGCTTCAACTTTTTGGCCGGGCCTTGCACTGTCCTGCTGCCTGTAGAAGGTTTGCTCGATCCGGAGGGCTGAAAGAAGAAAGATTGATTCGTTAATATATCTTCAAATCATTTAAAACATGTGATGATCACGAGATGCATGCTTATATAAATATACCTTGTCGGTCTCTGTTATTTCAAGATCAACATTTTCTTCGTCATCATAATCATAGTTCTAGACTTCATCAATTCGGTTGTCACGATCGAATATCATATCACCCTCCCCGGTATTGTTCAGATATTGGGAGCCGTCATCTTCTTCATTCTGATCATCTGGGCGGCCAGGGGAGCGTATGATCTCGAACAGGGCCTCTTCTCCTTCTCTGCCGGTATTGTCCGCCATAGCTTTTATTTAACTAATCCAGAAGAAACATAAAACAATTTAGTATTCAAATTACAATGCATGCATGCAATCAATAAGGAAAAACTGAATCATAGTACATAATATGCATCATCGAATATAATCTCGAATACATCGTCTCGAATATTATCGAATAATATCTATATAATCTCGAATACATCATCTCGAATAATATATATAATCTCGGATACATCGTCTCGAATATTATATATCGAATACATCACTAGCTAGCTAGCTAATAAAGATTGAATACTACAGAATAATCTAGTTCACTCGCGGTTCCAGAGGCGCGGGCGGTGGACACCCAAAGAGAAGGAACTATCACAGGATCATAGCTCGGGTTAGATCCCCGAAGAACCTACCAAGTATTGGAGAACCTGACGTCTATAGCAGCCATGTAGCGACTGACGTGCTCGTCCTCCTCCCTGACACGTCGACATACCACCTCCGGCGGGGCCGGCTCCCTCCGCACTAAAAGTGGCCCACGCAAACGCCACCAAAGGAGCTCAGGGTCGATGACGGGACCCGGGGCCGGGTTCCTCACCAAGCGGCACGCCCCTGAAGGTAGCACCTCCCGATGCCAGCCCGGCAGAGCCCAGTCCCGGACATGGGTCCTCTGAAGCAGGACGTCGTCGCGAACGGGTCGACGGCGAGGATGCGGGCCGGGCATCGTCGAGAACAAATACTATATGCAAACGTAACATTTTTTAAATAATTGGATTGTGATTTCTTATATACAAATTCTATATGCAAATATAACATTTTTTAAATTCTATATGCAAATTCTAGCTAATTCATCTAACATCAATATATATATATCTAGCTAATTCATCTAACATTTTGACAAAAGAATAAAAAAACTAATTCATTTAACATTAATTAATATATCTAATTCATCGAACTAAAAGTATAAAAAAATAATTCATCTAACATTAATATATCTAGCTAATTCATCTAACATTTGACTTTATAATCTAATTAATTAATTCATCTAAAACCTTTGTATAAAAAAACTAAAAACTAAAACAGAAAAACATCTATGTGTGTGTGTGTGTGTGCGGGCTTGGGGGCGGCCGGCCATGCCGGCCGGGGTTCTCACAGCGGGGCGACGGGCCGGGGCGCGGAGAGGCGACGGGGGGCGGCGGCGTACGGGCCGGGGCGGTGGCGAGACGGCGACGACGGGGACAGCGAGGAGGGGTCGGGGCGTCGATGGGTACGGGGGTGGTGGCGACGAGGACAGCGACGGCGCGCGACGGGGGTGGCGACGGCGCGGGACGGGGGCGGCTGCGACGTTGAAGCAGAGGAGAAGAAGTGGAGATGAAACTGCAAAATTTTCGTAAGTGTTGTATATATAGGAATGACCTTTAGTACCGGTTGGAGCCACCAACCGGTACTAAAGGTCAAATTTTGCCAGGCCAAGCGGCGGGAACGGCACCCCTTTAGTACCGGGTCATGACTCTAACCGGTACTAAAGACCCCCCCCTTTAGTACCGGTTGGAGTCACGACCCGGTACTAAAGGGGTGCGCTGGCGCAGGTGCGGTGCGGCAAGTTTAGTCCCACCTCGCTAGTTGAGGAGTGCCAAGACCAGGTTATAAGCCCTGGCGCGGGCACTGCATTGAGCTCCTCTCTAATGCAGGCCTTCTGGGCCTAACTCTCCTACTCTGCCCTATGGGGCCTACTGGGCTTGTGATAACCCACAAGTATAGGGGATCGCAACAGTTTTCGAGGATAGAGTATTCAACCCAAATTTATTGATTCGACACAAGGGGAGCCAAAGAATATGCTCAAGTATTAGCAGTTCAGTTGTCAATTCAACCACACCTGGATAACTTAGTATCTGCAGCAAAGTATTTAGTAGCAAAGTAATATGGAAGTAACGGTAACGGTAGCAAAAGTAATATTTTTGGGTTTTGTAGTGATTGTAACAGTAGCAACGGAAAAGTAAATAAGCAAAGAACAATATGTGAAAAGCTCGTAGGCATTGGATCGGCGATGGAAAATTATGCCGGATGTGGTTCATCATGTAGCAATCATAACATAGGGTGACACAGAACTAGCTCCAATTCATCAATGTAATGTAGGCATGTATTCCGAATATAGTCATACGTGCTTATGGAAAAGAACTTGCATGACATCTTTTGTCCTACCCTCCCGTGGCAGCGGGGTCCTAATGGAAACTAAGGGATATTAAGACCTCCTTTTAATAGAGTACCGGACCAAAGCATTAACACATAGTGAATACATGAACTCCTCAAACTACGGTCATCACCGGGAGTGGTCCCGATTATTGTCACTTCGGGGTTGCCGGATCATAACACATAGTAGGTGACTATAGACTTGCAAGATAGGATCAAGAACTCACATATATTCATGAAAACATAATAGGTTCAGATCTGAAATCATGGCACTCGGGCCCTAGTGACAAGCATTAAGCATAGAAAAGTCATAGCAACATCAATCTCAGAACATAGTGGATACTAGGGATCAAACCCTAACAAATCTAACTCGATTACATGATAAATCTCATCCAACCCATCACCATCCAGCAAGCCTACGATGGAATTACTCACGCACGGCGGTGAGCATCATGAAATTGGTGATGGAGGATGGTTGATGATGACGATGGCGACGGATTCCCCTCTCCAGAGCCCCGAACGGACTCCAGATCAGCCCTCCCGAGAGGTTTTAGGGCTTGGCGGCGGCTCCGTATCGTAAAACGCGATGAATCTTTCTCTCTGATTTTTTTTCTCCACAAACATGAATATATGGAGTTGGAGTTGAGGTCGGTGGAGCTCCAGGAGGCCCATGAGGCAGGGGGGAGCGCCCAGGTGGGTAGGGTGCGCCCCCACCCTCGTGCCCAGGGTGTGGGCCCCCTGGCCTTGATTCTTTCGCCAATATATTTTATATTTTCCAAAAATAATCTCCGTGAAGTTTTAGGTCATTCCGAGAACTTTTGTTTCTGCACATAAAATAACATCATGGCAATCCTGCTGAAAACAGCGTCAGTCCGGGTTAGTTCCATTCAAATCATGCAAGTAAGAGTCCAAAACAAGGGCAAAAGTGTTTGGAAAAGTAGATACGATGGAGACGTATCAACTCCCCTAAGCTTAAACCTTTGCTTGTCCTCAAGCAATTCAGTTGATAAACTGAAAGTGATAAAGAAAAACTTTTACAAACTCTGTTTGCTCTTGTTGTTCTAAATATGTAAAGCCAGCATTCAAGTTTTCAGCAAAGATTATGAACTAATCATATTCACAATAACTCTTAGGTCTCATGTTTACTCATGTCAATGGCATAATCAACTAGCGAGCAATAATAATAAATCTCGGATGACAACACTTTCTCAAAACAATCATAATATGATATAACAAGATGGTATCTCGCTAGCCCTTTCTGAGATCGCAAAACATAAATGCAGAGCACCTTTAAAGATCAAGGACCAACTAAACATTGTAATTCATGGTAAAAGAGATCCAGTCATATTCATACCCAATATAAACTAATAGTAATGGATGCAAATGACAGCGGTGCTCTCCAGCTGGTGCTTTTTAATAAGAGGGTGATGACTCAACATAAAAGTAGATAGAAAGGCCCTTCACAGAGGGAAGCAGGGATTTGTAGAGGTGCCAGAGCTCGATTTTGAAATAGAGATAAATAATATTTTGAGCGGCATACTTTCGTTGTCAACATAACAACCAAGAGATGGCGATATCTTCCATGCTACACACATTATAGGCGGTTCCCAAACAGAATGGTAAAGTTTATACTCCGCCTCCACCAACAAGCATCAATCCATGGCTGGCTCGAAACAACGAGTGCCTCCAACTAGCAACAGCCCCGGGGGAGTTTTGTTTGCAATTATTTTGATTTGATTTGCACAAAGCATGGGACTGGGCATCCCGGTGACCAGCCATTTCCTCGTGAGTGAGGAGCGGAGTCCACTCCTCTTGAGAATAACCCGCCTAACATGGAAGATACGGACAACCCTAGTTCATACATGAGCTATTCGAGCATACAAAACAGAATTTCATTTGAAGGTTTAGAGTTTGGCACATACAAATTTACTTGGAACGACAGGTGGATACCGCATATAGGAAGGTATAGTGGACTCATATGGAATAACTTTGGGGTTTAAGGGATTGGATGCACAAGCAGTATTCCTGCTTAGTATGAAGGCTAGCAAAAGACTGGGAAGCGACCAACTAGAGAGTGACAATAGTCATGAACATGCATTAAAATTAATAAACATTGAGTGCAAGGATGAGTAGGATATAATCCACCATGAACATAAATATCATGAAGGCTATGTTGATTTGTTTCAACTACATGTGCCAAGTCAAGTCACTTGAATCATTCAAAGGGGGATACCACCCTATCATACCACATCACAACCATTTTAATAGCATGTTGGCACGCAAGGTAAACCATTATAAACTCCTAGCTAATTAAGCATGGCATAACCAACTATAATCTCTAATTGTCATTGCAAACATGTTTATTCATAATAGGCTGAATCAGAAACGATGAACTAATCATATTTACAAAAACAAGAGAGGTCGAGTTCATACCAGCTTCTCCCATCTCAATCAGTCCATCATATATCGTCATTATTGCCTTTCACTTGCACGACCGAACGATGTGAATAATAATAATAGTGCACGTGCATTGGACTAAGCTGAAATCTGCGAGCATTCAATAAACAGGAGAAGACAAGGTAATATGGGCTCTTGGTTAAATCAACAATAATGCATATAAAAGCCACTTCAACAATTTCATTATGGTCTTCTCCTATCGACCCCCAAAGAAAAGAAAAGAAATAAAAATATTTACACGGGAAAGCTCCCAACAAGCAAAAGAAGAACATGAAATCTTTTTGGGTTTTCTTTTTAATTACTACTACAGCCAGAAAAGTAAACTAGCTAAAGCTACAACTAATTTTTTTTGGTTTTACTAAGGTTTATCAAACACACAAGAAGAAATCTTAAAAAGGAAAATAAACTAACATGGATATTACAGTGAAAAAGTATGAGCGCCGACATCTAGCAATGAGTGTGTGAACATAAATGTAATGTCGGTGAGAGATACATACTCCCCCAAGCTTAGGCTTTTGGCCTAAGTTGGTCTATTGCCACGGCTGGCCTGGCAGATATCCATAGTTATAATTGGGGTCGTACTGAGATGCAGCAGTTATTGCATTGTGGGCTGCAGCTTGGAGGCGAGCTATCTCAGCCCTCCTCTTATACTCGTCCGCCTCCTCCCTGGTTATGAAATATCTCCCCTTTGCCTGAAAGTCAAAGAAGGTAGAAGCAGGGAGAGCGACGTGATAGGTACGTCTTCTGTCAAAGATTAGTCGGTACTGGAGGAACTGATCGTTCCTCTCAACAAAACGATGACGAACCATAGCTTCATAATCTAAATAAGCAGGAGGCAACTCAATATCATCCTCACGTATGGTTACACCAAGAAAATTAGCTAAACGTGTTGCATAAATTCCACCAAAGAAATCTCCATTAAATCTATTATTATGCAACCTACGTGCAACGATCGCTCCCAAATTATAATGTTTATCTCCTAACGTAGCACTCCTGAGAACACTGAGGTCAGGGACACACATGTGACATGCTTTATCCTTACCATTTATGCACCTACCTATGAAGAGAGCAAAATAACGTATAGCAGGAAAATGAATGCTCCCTATGGTAGCTTGTGCTATGTCTCTAGATCCCCCCACAGTTATACTAGCAAAAAAATCTCTAAATTCAGATTTGCGAGGTTCACTAGTACTACCCCAATGTGGAAGTTTGCAAGCAGTGGTAAAATCCTCTAAGTCCATAGTATAATAATTTTCATAAAGATCAAACAGGACAGTTTGAGAATTGTGTGTAGATGAAAATTCAAACCTCCTCACAAAGGAACTAGTGAGATAGTGGTACTGACGGCACTTTTCTGCCTCGAAGCTCACAAGATCAGCGTTACGCAAATATGAAGGAAATATGCCCTAGAGGCAATAATAAAGTATTATATATTTCCTTATATCATGATAAATGTTTATTATTCATGCTAGAATTGTATTAACCGGAAACATAATACATGTGTGAATACATAGACAAACAGAGTGTCACTAGTATGCCTCTACTTGACTAGCTCGTTAATCAAAGATGGTTATGTTTCCTAGCCATAGACATGAGTTGTCATTTGATTAACGAGATCAGCTCATTAGGAGAATGACGTGATTGACTTGACCCATTCCGTTAGCTTAGCACCCGATCGTTTAGTATGTTGCTATTGCTTTCTTCATGACTTATACATGTTCCTCTGACTATGAGATTATGCAACTCCCGTTTACCGGAGGAACACTTTGTGTGCTACCAAACGTCACAACGTAAATGGGTGATTATAAAGGTGATCTACAGGTGTCTCCAAAGGTACTTGTTGGGTTGGCGTATTTCGAGATTAGGATTTGTCACTCCGATTGTCGGAGAGGTATCTCTGGGCCCACTCGGTAATGCACATCACTATAAGTCTTGCAAGAATTGTGACTAATGAGTTAGTTGCGGGATGATGTATTACGGAACGAGTAAAGAGACTTGCCGGTAACGAGATTAAACTAGGTATCGAGATACCGACGATCAAATCTCGGGCAAGTAACATACCGGTGACAAAGGGAACAACGTATGTTGTTATGCGGTCTGACCGATAAAGATCTTCGTAGAATATGTGAGAGCCAATATGGGCATCCAGGTCCCGCTATTGGTTATTGACCGGAGACGTGTCTCGGTCATGTCTACATAGTTCTCGAACCCGTAGGGTCCGCACGCTTAACGTTACGATGACAGTTTTATTGAGTTTTGATGTACCGAAGGAGTTCGGAGTCCCGGATGAGATCGGGGATATGACGAGGAGTCTCGAAATGGTCGAGACATAAAGATCGATATATTGGACGACTATATTCGGACTTCGGAAAGGTTCCGAGTGATTCGGGTATTTTTCGGAGTACCGGAGAGTTACGGAATTCGTATTGGGCCTTAATCGGCCATACGGGAAAGGAGAGAAAGGCCTCAAAAGGTGGCCGCACCCCTCCCCATGGTCTGGTCCGAATTGGACTAGGGAAGGGGGGCGCACCCTTCCTTCTTTCTCCTTCCCCCTTCCCTTCTCCTACTCCCACAAGGAAAGGAGGAGTCCTACTCCCGGTGGGAGTAGGACTCCCCCCCCTATGGCGCGCCTCTCCCCTTGGCCGGCTGCCTCCCCCTTGCTCCTTTATATACGGTGGCAGGGGGGCACCCCAGAGACACAACAATTGATCCTTGAGATCTCTTAGCCGTGTGCGGTGCCCCCCTCCACCATATTACACCTCGATAATACCGTTGCGGAGCTTAGGCGAAGCCCTGCGTCGGTGGAACATCATCATCGTCACCACGCCGTCGTGCTGACGAAACTCTCCCTCAACACTCGGCTGGATCGGAGTTCGAGGGACGTCATCGAGCTGAACGTGTGTAGAACTCAGAGGTGCCGTACGTTCGGTACTTGATCGGTCGGATCGTGAAGACGTACGACTACATCAACCGCGTTGTGATAACGCTTCCGCTGTCGGTCTACGAGGGTACGTGGACAACACTCTCCCCTCTCGTTGCTATGCATCACCATGATCTTGCGTGTGCGTAGGAATTTTTTGAAATTACTACGTTCCCCAACAGTGGCATCCGAGCCTGGTTTTATGCGTTGATGCTATGCACGAGTAGAACACAAGTGAGTTGTGGGCGATATAAGTCATACTGCTTACCAGCATGTCATACTTTGGTTCAGCGGTATTGTGAGATGAAGCGGCCCGGACCGACATTACGCGTACGCTTACGCGAGACTGGTTTCACCGTTGCGAGCACTCGTTGCTTAAAGGTGACCGGCGGGTGTCTGTCTCTCTCACTTTAGTTGAACCGAGTGTGGCTACGCCCGGTCCTTGCGAAGGTTAAAACAGCACCAACTTGACAAACTATCGTTGTGGTTTTGATGCGTAGGTAAGAACGGTTCTTGCTAAGCCCGTAGCAGCCACGTAAAACTTGCAACAACAAAATAGAGGACGTCTAACTTGTTTTTGCAGGGCATGTTGTGATGTGATATGGTCAAGACATGATGTGATATAATTTGTTGTATGAGATGATCATGTTTTGTAACCGAGTTATTGGCAACTGGCAGGAGCCATATGGTTGTCGCTTTATTGTATGAAATGCAATCGCCATGTAATAGTTTTACTTTATCACTAAGCGGTAGCGATAGTCGTAAAAGCAATAAGTTGGCGAGACGGCAACGATACTACGATGGAGATCAAGGTGTCGCGCTGGTAACGATGGTGATCAGGACGGTGCTTCGGAGATGGAGATCACAAGCACAAGATGATGATGGCCATATCATATCACTTATATTGATTGCATGTGATGTTAATCCTTTATGCATCTTATCTTACTTTGTTTGACGGTAGCATTATAAGATGATCCTTCACTAAATTATCAAAGTATTAAGTGTTCTCCCTGAGTATGCACCGTTGCGAAAGTTCTTCGTGCTGAGACACCAAGTGATGATCGAGTGTGATAGGCTCTACGTTCAAATACAACGGGTGCAAAACAGTTGCACACGCGGAATACTCAGGTTAAACTTGACGAGCCTAGCATATAACAGATATGGCCTCGGAACACGGAGACCGAAAGGTCGAGCGTGAATCATATAGTAGATATGATCAACATAGTGATGTTCACCATTGAAACTACTCCATCTCACGTGATGATCGGACATGGTTTAGTTGATATGGATCACGTGATCACTTAGAGGATTAGAGGGATGTCTATCTAAGTGGGAGTTCTTAAGTAATATGATTAATTGAACTTAAATTTATCATGAACTTAGTCCTGATAGTATTTTGCAAATTATGTTGTAGATCAATAGCTCGCGTTGTTGCTTCCCTGTGTTTATTTTTTGATATGTTCCTGGAGAAAAATTATGTTGAAAGATGTTAGTAGCAAAGATGCGGATTGGATCCATGATCTGAGGATTATCCTCATTGCTGCACAGAAAAATTATGTCCTTGATGCACCGCTAGGTGATAGACCTATTGCAGGAGCAGATGCAGACGTTATGAACGTTTGGCTAGCTCAATATGATGACTACTTGATAGTTTAGTGCACCATGCTTAATGGCTTAGAATCGGGACTTCAAAGACGTTTTGAACGTCATGGACCATATGAGATTTTCTAGGAGTTGAAGTTAATATTTCAAGCAAATACCCGAGTTGAGAGATATGAAGTCTCCAACAAGTACTATAGCTAAAAGATGGAGGAGAATTGCTCAACTAGTGAGCATGTGCTCAGATTGTCTGGGTACTACAATCGCTTGAATCAAGTGGGAGTTTATCTTCCAGATAAAATAGTGATTGACAGAATTCTCTAGTCACCATCACCAAGTTAGTAGAACTTTGTGATGAACTATAGTATGCAAGGGATGACGAAAGTAGTTCCCGAGCTCTTCGTGATGCTGAAATCGACGAAGGTAGAAATCAAGAAAAACATCAAGTGTTGATGGTTGACGAGACCACTAGTTTCAAGAAAAGGGCAAAGGGAAGAAGGGGAACTTCAAAAAGAATGGCAAGCAAGTTGCTACTCAAGTGAAGAAGCCCAAGTCTGTACCTAAGCCTGAGACTAAGTGCTTCTACTGCAAAGGGACTGGTCACTGGAAGCGAAATTGCCCCAAGTATTTGGTGGATAAGAAGGATGGCAAAATGAACAAAGGTATATTGGATATACATGTTATTGATGTGTACTTACTAGTGTTTATAGCAACCCCTCAGTATTTGATACTGGTTCAGTTGCTAAAGAGTAGTAACTCGAAACGGGAGTTGCAGAATAAACAGAGACTAGTAAAAGGCGAGGTGACGATGTGTGTTGGAAGTAGTTCCAAGATTGATATGATCATCATCGCACACTCCCTATACTTTCGGGATTAGTGTTGAAACTAAATAAGTGTTATTTGATGTTTGCGTTGAGCATGAATATGATTTGATCATGTTTATTGCAATACGGTTATTCATTTAAGTTAGAGAACAATTGTTGTTCTTTTTACATGAATAAAAAACCTTCTATGGTCATACACACCAACGAAAATGGTTCGTTGGATCTCGATCGTAGTGATACACATATTCATAATAATGAAGCCAAAAGATGCAAAGTTAATAATGATAGTGCAACTTATTTGTGGCACTGCCGTTTAGGTCATATTGGTGTAAAGCGCATGAAGAAACTCCATACTGATGGGATTTTGGAATCACTTGATTATGAATCACTTGATGCTTGCGAACCGTGCCTCATGGGCAAGATGACTAAAACGCCGTTCTCCGGAACTATGGAGAGAGCAACAGATTTGTTGGAAATCATACATACAGATGTGTGTGGTCTGATGAATATTGAGGCTCGTGGCGGATATCGTTATTTTCTCACCTTCACAGATGATTTGAGCAGATATGGGTATATCTACTTAATGAAACATAAGTCTGAAACATTTGAAAAGTTCAAAGAATTTCAGAGTGAAGTTGAAAATCATAGTAACAAGAAAATAAAGTTTCTACGATCAGATCGTGGAGGAGAATATTTGAGTTACGAGTTTGGTCTACATTTGAAACAATGCGGAATAGTTTCGCAACTTACGCCACCCGGAACACCACAGTGTAATGGTGTGTCCGAACGTCGTAATCACACTTTACTAGATATGGTGCGATCTATGATGTCTCTTACTGATTTACCGCTATCGTTTTGGGGTTATGCATTAGAGACAGCTACATTCACGTTAAATTGGGCACCATCAAAATCCGTTGAGACGACGCCTTATGAACTGTGGTTTGGCAAGAAACCAAAGTTGTCGTTTCTTAAAGTTTGGGGTTGTGATGCTTATGTGAAAAAGTTTCATCCTGATAAGCTCAAACCCAAATCGGAGAAATGTGTCTTCATAGGATACCCAAAGGAGACAGTTGGGTACACCTTCTATCACAGATCCGAAGGCAAGACATTCGTTGCTTAGTATGGATCCTTTCTAGAGAAGGAGTTTCTCTTGAAAGAAGTGAGTGGGAGGAAAGTAGAACTTGATGAGGTAACTGTACCTGCTCCCTTATTGGAAAGTAGTTCATCACAGAAATCTGTTCCTGTGACTCCTACACCAATTAGTGAGGAAGTTAATGATGATGATCATGTAACTTCAGATCAAGTTACTACCAAACCTCGTAGGTAAACCAGAGTGAGATCCACACCAGAGTGGTATGGTAATCCTGTTCTGGAGGTCATGTTATTTGACCATGACGAACCTACGAACTATGAGGAAGCGATGATGAGCCCAGATTCCGGGAAATGGCTTGAGGCCATGAAATCTGAGATGAGATCCATGTATGAAGAACAAAGTATGGACTTTGGTTGACTTGCCCAATGATCGGCGAGCCATTGAGATTAAATGGATCTTCAAGAGGAAGACAGACAGTGATAGTAGTGTTACTGTCTACAAAGCTAGAATTGTCGCACAAAGGTTTTCGACAAGTTCAAGGTGTTGACTACGATGAGAGTTTCTCACTCGTATCTATGCTTAAGTCTGTCCGAATCATGTTAGCAATTGCCGCATTTTATGAAATCTAGCAAATGGATAAACAAAACTGCATTCCTTAATGGATTTATTAAAGAAGAGTTGTATATGATGCAACCAGAAGGTTTTGTCAATCCTAAAGGTGCTCACAAAATATGCAAGCTCCAGTGATCCATCTATGGACTGGTGCAAGCATCTCGGAGTTGGAATATACACTTTGATAAGTTGATCAAAGGATATAGTTTTATACACACTTGCGGTGAAGCCTGTATTTACAACAAAGTGAGTGGGAGCACTACAGCATTTCTGATAAGTATATGTGAATGACATATTGTTGATCGGAAATAATGTAGAATTATTCTGCAAAGCATAAAGGAGTGTTTGAAAGGAGTTTTTCAAAGAAAGACCTCGGTGAAGCTGCTTACATATTGAGCATCAAGATCTATAGAGATAGATCAAGACGCTTGATAAGTTTTTTCAATGAGTACATACCTTAACAAGATTTTGAAGTAGTTCAAAATACAACAGTCAAAGAAAGACTTCTTGCCTGTGTTACAAGGTATGAAATTGAGTAAGACTCAAGGCCCGACCACGGCAGAAGATAGAAAGAGAATGAAAGTCATTCCCTATGCCTTGGCCATAGGTTCTATAAAGTATGTCATGCTGTGTACCAAATCTATTGTATACCCTACACTGATTTTGGCAAGGGAGTACAATAGTGATCTAGGAGTAGATCACTGGACAGCGGTCAAAATTATCCTTAGTGGAATAAGGAAATGTTTCTCGATTATGGAAGTGACAAAAGGTTCGTCGTAAAGGGTTATGTCGATGCAAGTTTTAACACTAATCTAGATGACTCTAAAGTCTCGGTCTAGATACAGATTGAAAGTGGGAGCAATTAGCTAGAGTAGCTCCGTGCAGAGCATTGTAGACATAGAGATTTGCAAAATACTTACGGATCTGAATGTGACAGACCCGTTGACTAAAATTATCTCACAATCAAAACATGATCACACCTTTGTACTCTTTGGGTGTTAATCACGTAGCGATGTGAACTAGATTATTGACTCTAGTAAACCCTTTGAGTGTTAGTCACATAGAGATGTGAACTATGGGTGTTAATCACATGGTGATGTGAATTATTGATGTTAAATCACATGGCGATGTGAACTAGATTATTGACTCTAGTGCAAGTGGAAGACTGAAGGAAATATGCCCTATAGGCAATAATAAAGTATTATATATTTCCTTATATCATGATAAATGTTTATTATTCATGCAATAATTGAACCTTGAGATCTCTTAGCCGTGTGCGGTGCCCCCCTCCACCATATTACACCTCGATAATACCGTTGCGGAGCTTAGGCGAAGCCCTGCGTCGGTGGAACATCATCATCGTCACCACGCCGTCGTGCTGACGAAACTCTCCCTCAACACTCGGCTGGATCGGAGTTCGAGGGACGTCATCGAGCTGAACGTGTGTAGAACTCGGAGGTGCCGTACGTTCGGTACTTGATCGGTCGGATCGTGAAGACGTACGACTACATCAACCGCGAACTTTGTGGGATCCTTGGTAGAGCCATTTGGAGCGGAGGGTAATCGGTTTATGACAAAGACTTGTGATAACGCTTCCGCTGTCGGTCTACGAGGGTACGTGGACAACACTCTCCCCTCTTGTTGCTATGCATCACCATGATCTTGCGTGTGCGTAGGAATTTTTTTGAAATTACTACGTTCCCCAACAAAATATGCGTTAAATTCTTCCTTAATTCCTGCTTGATCCATGAAGTCCTCTGAAGGCCATTCACAAGGCCGCACTGGAGCGTCCCTTGGTGGTTCATCATCAGCATCACGCATTGCAAGCCTGGGTCCTTGCTTCCTTGAAGGACCACCTTGGTACATTTTCCTAAACATATTTCTTCCTCCGATAAATTTCTGAAATTTTTAGTTACTTCAAATAAAAGTGAACCAAGCTCAACAAAATTGATAGCAACTACTCCTACAAGTGCCTAGAGCCTATATCATGCAGTAGAACTACTTGGAACCATATAAATTTGACATGCAAGCTCAAGAACATGGTCACCTAGGCAGCACAAATTTGCAATGAATAAAGCACTAGAACAAAAACTAATTGGACCAATGGAGGAGTCACATACCAAGGAACAATCCCCCAAAGTAGTTTTGTGAGAGGTGCTTTGAGCAAGGGGATCGAAAATCACAGCAAAATGAGCTAGAACTCGTGCTTGAGCTAGTTGGTGATTTTTTTTGGAGGAAGAAGAAGTGTGTGGGTGCAGGAATAAGTGGAGGGGAGCCACCATGGGCCCACGAGGCAGGGGGCACGCCCTGGACCCTCGTGCCCAGGTGCTTGCTCCCCCTGCTGTGTTCTCAGTACCAAATATTCTCAAATATTCCAGAAAAAATCATATTTCAATTTCAGGGCATTTGGAGAACTTTTATTTTCGGGGTATTTTGGTATTGCACGGATAATTCAGAAAACAGACAGAAAAAATACTATTTTTGCTTTATTTATTCTAAATAACAGAAAGTAGAGAGAGGGTACAGAAGGTTGTGCTTTCTAACTTCATCCATCTCATGCTTATCAAAAGGAATCCACTAACAAGGTTGATCAAGTCTTGTTAACAAACTCATCTCGAATAACATGAAACCGGAGAAATTTCGAATAACACTATGTTACCTCAACGGGGATATGCACATCCCCAATAATAATAATATCATATCTCTTTTTGACAGTAGGAAGAGGAAATTCAAAACCTCCAATAATAATCGATGGGTTTTTTCCAATAGAATTGATACTGTGGACTTGAGGTTGTTTCCTCGGAAAGTGTACCGTATGCTCATTACCATTAAAATGAAAAGTGACATTGCCTTTGTTGCAATCAATAACAGCCCCTGCAGTATTCAAAAAGGGTCTTCCAAGAATAATAGACATACTATCGTCCTCGGGAATATCAAGAATAACAAAGTCCGTTAAAATAGTAACGTTTGCAACCACAACAGGCACGTCCTCACAAATACCAACAGGTATAGCAGTTGATTTATCGGCCATTTACAAAGATATTTCAGTAGGTGTCAACTTATTCAAATCAAGTTACGATATAAAGAGAGAGGCATAACACTAACACCGGCTCCAAGATCACATAAAGCAGTTCTAACATAATTTCTTTTAATGGAGCCTGGTATAGTGGGTACTCCTGGATCTCCAAGTTTCTTTGGTATTCCACCTTTAAAAGTATAATTAGCAAGCATGGTGGAAATTTCAGCTTCCGGTATCTTTCTTTTATTAGTAACAATTTCTTTCATGTACTTAGCATAAGGATTCATTTTGAGCATATGAGTTAATCGCATACGCAAAAAGATAGGTCTAATCATTTCAGCAAAGCGCTCAAAATCCTCATCATCCTTTTTCTTGGATGGTTTGGGAGGAAAAGGCATGGGTTTCTGAACCCATGGTTCTCTTTCTTTACCGTGTTTCCTAGCAACAAAGTCTCTCTTATCATAATGTTGATTCTTTGATTGTGGGTTATCAAGATCAACAGCAGGTTCAATTTCTACATCATTATCATTGCTAGGTTGAGCATCAACATGAATTATCATCATTAACATTATCACTAGGTTCATGTTCATTACCAGATTGTGTGTCAGCATCAGAAATAGAAATATCATTTGGATTCTCAGGTGTTTCAGCAATAGGTTCACTAGAAGCATGCAAAGTCCTATCATTTTTCTTTTTCTTCTTTTTAGAAGGACTAGGTGCATCTATATTATTTCTCTGAGAATCCTGCTCAATTCTCTTAGGATGGCCTTCAGGATACAAAGGTTCCTGAGTCATTTTACCAGTTCTAGTAGCCACTCTAACAACATAGTCATTATTCTTACTATTCAATTCATTGAGCAAATCATTCTGAGCCTTAAGTACTTGTTCTACTTGAGTGGTAACCATAGAAGCATGTTTACTAATGAGTTTAAGTTCACCTTTAACTCTAGACATATAATCACCCAAGTGTTCAATCATATAAGCATTTTATTTTAATTGTCTACCAAAATAAGCATTAAAGTCTTCTTGCTTAACCATAAAGTTATCAAACTCATCCAAACATTGGCTAGCAAACTTAGTAGGGGGAATTCAGCTTTATCATATCTATAGAGAGCATTTACCTTTACTACCTGTGTTAGATTATCAAGACCATGTGTTTCTTCAATAGGTGATGAATTAAGATTGTATATTTCTTCAACGTAAATTAAGACCATGTATTTCTTCAATAGGAGGTAAATTCTTAACATCTTCAGCTTTAATACCCTTTTCTTTCATAGATTTCTTTGCGTCTTGCATATCTTCAGGACTGAGAAATAGAACACCCCTCTTCTTCGGAGTTGGTTTAGGAGTTGGTTCAGGAAGTGTCCAATTATTTTCATTTGTCAACATATTATTCAATAGAATTTCAACTTCATCCGGTGTTCTTTCCCTGAAAACAGAACCGGCACAACTATCCAGGTGGTCTCTGGAAGCATCGGTTAGTCCATTATAAAAGATATCAAGTATTTCATTTTTCTTAAGAGGATGATCAGGCAAAGCATTAAGTAACTTGAGAAGCCTCCCCCAAGCTTGTGGGATACTCTCTTCTTCAATTTGCACAAAATTATATATATCCCTTAAAGCAGCTTGTTTCTTATGAGCAGGGAAATATTTAGCAGAGAAGTAATAAATCATATCCTGGGGACTACGCACACAACCAGGATCAAGAGAATTAAACCATATCTTAGCATCACCCTTTAATGAGAACGGAAATATTTTAAGGATATAAAAGTAGCGAGTTCTCTCATCATTAGTGAACAGGGTGGCTATATCATTTAATTTAGTAAGATGTGCCACAACAGTTTCAGATTCATAGCCATAGAAAGGATCAGATTCAACCAAAGTAATTATATCAGGATCAACAGAGAATTCATAATCCTTATCAGTAACAAACATAGGTGAAGTAGCATAAGCAGGATCATATTTCATTCTAGCATTCAGAGATTTTTGTTTAAGCTTAGCTAATAATTTCTTAAGATCACTTCTATCATTGCAAGCAAGAAAGTCTCTAGCAGTTTCTTCATCCATAACATAGCCCTCAGGCACAACAGGCAATTCATATTTATTGGGAGAGTCTTCATCATCACTTTCCTCAATATTATCAATATCAATAATTTCATTCTCTCTAGCCCTAACAAGTTGTTCATCAAGAAATTCACCAAGTGGCACAGTAGTATCAAGCATATAAGTAGTTTCATCATAAGTATCATGCATAGCAAAAGTGGCATCATCAATAACATGCGACATATCAGAATTAATAGCAGAAGCAGGTTTAGGTGTCGCAAGCTTACTCAAAACAGAAGGTGAATCAAGTGCAGAGCTAGATGGCAGTTCCTTACCTCCCCTTGTAGTTGAGGGATAAATTTGTTTTCTCGTCTTTCAAGTTCCTCATAGTGACCAGCAGATATAAATCCCAAGTGACTCAAAGAATAGAGCTATGCTCCCCGGCAACGACGCTAGAAAATAGTCTTGATAACCCACAAGTATAGGGGATCGCAACAGTTTTCGAGGGTAGAGTATTCAACCCAAATTTATTGATTCGACACAAGGGGAGCCAAAGAATATTCTCAAGTATTAGCAGTTGAGTTGTCAATTCAACCACACCTGGATAACTTAGTATCTGCAGCAAAGTATTTAGTAGAAAAGTAATATGGAAGTAACGGTAACTGTAGCAAAAGTAATATTTTTGGGTTTTGTAGTGATTGTAACAATAGCAACGGAAAAGTAAATAAGCAAAGAACAATATGTGAAAAGCTCGTAGGCATTGGATCGATGATGGAAAATTATGCCGAATGTGGTTCATCATGTAACAATCATAACATAGGGTGACACAGAACTAGCTCCAATTCATCAATGTAATGTAGGCATGTATTCCGAATATAGTCATACATGCTTATGGAAAATAACTTGCATGACATCTTTTGTCCTACCCTCCCGTGGCAGCGGGGTCCTAATGGAAACTAAGGGATATTAAGGCCTCCTTTTAATAGAGTACCAGACCAAAGCATTAACACATAGTGAATACATGAACTCCTCAAACTACGGTCATCACCGGGAGTGGTCCCGATTATTGTCACCTCAGGGTTGCCGGATCATAACACATAGTAGGTGACTATAGACTTGCAAGATTGGATCAAGAACTCACATATATTCATGAAAACATAATAGTTTCAGATCTGAAATCATGGCACTCGGGCCCTAGTGACAAGCATTAAGCATAGAAAAGTCATAGCAACATCAATCTCAGAACATAGTGGATACTAGGGATCAAACCCTAACAAATCTAACTCGATTACATGATAAATCTCATCCAACCCATCACCGTCCAGCAAGCCTATGATGGAATTACTCACGCACGGCGGTGAGCATCATGAAATTGGTGATGGAGGATGGTTGATGATGACGATGGCAACGGATTCCCCTCTCCGGAGCCCCGAACGGACTCCAGATCAGCCCTCCCGAGAGGTTTTAGGGCTTGGCGGTGGCTCTGTATCGTAAAACGTGATGAATCTTTCTCTCTGATTTTTTCTCCCCGAACACGAATATATGAAGTTGGAGTTGAGGTCGGTGGAGCTCCAGGGGGCCCACGAGGCCGGGGGCGCGCCCCCACCCTCGTGCCCGGGGTGTGGGCCCCCTGGCCTTGATTCTTTTGCCAATATTTTTTATATTTTCCAAAAATAATCTCCGTGAAGTTTCAGGTCATTCTGAGAACTTTTGTTTCTGCACATAAATAACACCATGGCAATTCTGCTGAAAACAGCGTCAGTTCGGGTTAGTTCCATTCAAATCATGCAAGTTAGAGTCCAAAACAAGGGCAAAAGTGTTTGGAAAAGTAGATACGACGGAGACGTATCAGCTTGCGGGCCTACATCCTGGCCCAACTACAGGTTGAGTTTCTAGTCGTATGCAGGCCGCTGTGGCCGAGTAGGGGGGCCTTTTTTTAGCTTTTTTTCTATTTTCTGCTTTATTTAATTTCTTTTATTTATTTCTCAGTTGTTTTTTTGCTGTATTTAGAGTTTCTTTGTGAATATTTTTGCTTTAGGTACAAAAAATTACAAACTTTCTGTTAGTGCCTGTATTTTTCAAATTTGAATAGTTTTAATTTGAATTATTTGAAATTTATGTGAATCACTAGTTTCTGAATAACTTAACTTTAAAATTAGATTTTCTAGTGATTCTTTTTCTTATGTTTAATATTAGTGTGTTTTATCATTATATTCAATTTGGTAATACTTAAGTTATTTAAAAATGAAATGCCTTTATAACAGATGAATTTTCGTCCGAAACCCTGATACTTCGAAAGAGATCTCCCATCTGCACACGAAGTGCATCCAATTTTTGTCGTAACCCTCTCAACTTTTTTCCTCATGCTATGTGGGTGAAATGATGATACCATGCCAACTTTCAACCTTTTCAGAGTTCATTTGTACTGCTTTTCAATTTCAGGGTCATTTAGCTCAAAAAATCTGTAAATGCATGAAAATAGAAAATGATGTCAGAAAGAGTTGAAAATTGATGATGTGGCTTTGAATGGTGCATACTGTATGCACAAAAAGTCTGGAGTTTAAATAAGTTATAAAAAAGGAAATGCCTTTGTAACAGATGAGTTTTCGTCCGAAACCCTGATACTTCGAAAGAGATTGTCCATTTTGTACACGAAGTGCATCCAATTTTTGCCCTAACCCTCTCTACTTTTTTTGCACATGCTATGTGGGTGAAATGATGATACCTTGCCAACTTTCAACCTTTTCAGAGTTCATTTGTAGTGCTTTTCAATTTCAGGGTCATTTAGCTCAAAAAATTCAGTAAATGCATGAAAATTAGCAAATGATGTCAGAAAGGTACACGTTTGTCCGAAGCACAAAAGTACACGTTTCAAGTGCCAAAACACATAAGCACCCTAACTATTACAAACATATACAAGTCCGGAAACTCACTAGAGAAGAAAGTGATGAAAGTGAAGCCGATCACATCCTAGAGTGAGATCTTTGGGTGTGAAACTTTTTCTTCGCCTGTGTCCCTTTGCGCCGTAACCATGGACAATCTTCATCATTTAACTGGATGCTCGGGTCAATATTCACTCTGAATGGAGCCATTTCATCAAAATTTTCATAATCTTCTGATATGTCTATCTTGTCACCCATTCCCATGATGTTTCTTTTCCCTGAAAGAACTATGTGGCACTTTGGCTCATCATATGATGTATTCGCTTCCTTATCTTTTCTTTTTCTCGGCTTGGTGGACATGTCCTTCACATAGAAAACCTGTGCCACATCATTGGCTAGGACGAATAGTTCGTCTGCGTACGCAAGATTGTTGAGACCCACTGTTGTCATTCCGTACTACGGGTCTTCCGTTACCCCGCCTCGTATCATATTGACCCATTTGCACCGAAAAAAGGGGCGTTCAAACCACGTCCATAGTCAAGTTCCCATATGTCCTCTATGTAACCATAATATGTGCCCTTTCCCATCTTGGTTGCTGCATCAAAGCGGACACCACTGTTTTGGTTGGTGCTCTTCTTATCTTGGGCGATCGTGTAAAATGTATTCCCATTTATCTCGTACCCTTTGAAAGTCATTATATTCGAAGATGGTAACAGCAAAAACAGGTCATTTTCAATAGCGGCGTCATGCATGGCACGTGTCTGCAACTGTCGGATCACGGGTTCCGGCAAAACCCTCAAGGTTCGAACACTGGGGTGCGCACGAAGATCTCCCCCTACCAATCCGCGTCCTAGCTTTACTAAGATCTCAAGGGCTAGCTCGACGAACTCGCAACACAAAGGACACAAGATTTATACTGGTTCGGGCCACCGTTGTGGTGTAATACCCTTCTCCAGTGTGGTGGTGGTGGTGGATTGCCTCTTGGGCAAAGGATGAACAGTACAAGGGGAAGCATAGCCTTCTGAGGTTGAGGTGTTCTTGTGCCTGGTGAACTTGTGTGGGTGAGGATTACTCAAAATGAGATGCCTCCTACTATGGTGGCTAGCCCTATTTATAGATGCACTGGTCCTCTCCCCAAATATTGAGCGGGAAGGGATCCAACAATGGCCAATTTGAAAGGGGACAGCTAGTACAGCTTATCCTGACAAAAGCAGTCTTCGCCTGCAAAAGGCTCTGGTGGTAACGCCGCCTTGGGCTCCATGGTGACCTCCGTCTTGTCGTCCTGCTGGTCTTGGTCTCGTTGCACTGATATGGAAACCTTTGCTTGACGCCTTGGTACTCCGCGCCTGCGCTTGCCTCCTTAGCACCAAAGAGGAAACAAGGACACTATGCGCGCTAGCGCCCGCCTAGCGCCTGCCTGATTTTGACCGTCATGGCTCACGTCACGAGAACCTCGCGATGTTTGCCTTGCCTTGATCTCTCCGCCCCTCGCGAGCCAACCTGATGAGGCCGCTCCCGAGGGGGGCTTGTGTCGTCCGCCTCGCGAGGCTTGGCCCCTCGCGAGGGTCTTGAGTGCTTGCTGGTGAAGATGGGTCGTACGGGCCCGCTCGCAGAGCCACGCCGTGGGCCGCAGGCAGGCAAGTCTGGGGACCCCCATTCCCAGAACGCTGACAGTAGCCCCCGGGCCCAAGGCGCTCTCAGGCTTGGCTTCGAGGTGAAGCCAAAGGTCAAGTGTGGAGAGCCGCGGGCCCCAATAGCCTGCGGCCTCGGTCGACGCGTGCCAGTTGATTGGACGTGGGCGTCTCCGCTTCCCCACGCTGCCTCGGCAACTGCCCGACTTGACAAGTCCCTACGAGATGCAAGGAAAACCATCATTATCTGTGATCGTGGGAGGCGCTGGTTGGCCTTCTCCTGCTATAAATGGGGAGGGGGCAGAGCCCCCGTCGCCCATCTCTTCCCATATGCTTGCTTCCTCTCCCTCTCACCACTGCCGACATCAATGGCGCCCATCCGAAGGTTTTTCGCAGCGGAGAAAGGAAAGACTCCCCTCGACGGGCTGGCGTTGCTCCCGCCGAAGAAGAGGCCGGTCCACCGCCGTGACGCGGCGGCGATGCAGGTGGTGACGAGGCCTTGGTGCGAGAGGCCTCCTCCTGGGTATCCGTTACCCCTGTACGCCCAAGCCGGGGGCTCGGGAGGGAGAGGTGACGAGCGCCGACGCGAGCGCCGTGGCCATGGTTGCCGTGCTACGGTGGCGCGCGTCGCCGCCCCTGGGGTCCATGCCCTGGACTCCTCGCGCGAGCTCGTGCTGTGGGCGGCGATGCCCCTGAGCACTTGGATCCGCTTCCCTTCCTTCTTCTCAGCTGAGATGCCACCGAGGGGACCCCTCGAGCTTTGGCTGCAGCACGCCCATTGCGACACGCCGGCGACTGGAGCGGAGGTTGAGGCCGTCTCCTCGGGGAAGATATTCATGACCTGAGGCTGGGGTGAGGTTGCCCAAGTGTGTCGTGCGGAGGGCGCCCTCGCGATCCACTTCGTGTACGACAGTGCCTCCACGCTGTCCTTCAAGGTCTTCGATGCGGAGGGCCGCCGCCTGGAGTGCTGCCCTGAAGGGGATCGCTAGGAGGATGCGCGCCCCGCCTGCGGCTCCTCCAGCAGCAGCGACTCTTGGGAGTCCAGCGGTTCTCCTGAGCCCTACGAGACTCCGGAGACAAGCGACGACAGCTTCGTGCCCCCGAGCTCTCGCCGCGCCCAGAGCAAGGCTGCAACGTCCAGCCGCCGCCGTCGCTGATCTGGATGGGGTTGGCGCCGGCTCTCCGTGGCCCACTGTTGATGATGGCGTCGGTCGTGGGGGCGTGTAGATAGGATTCCCCTAAGTTCTCATCTTTTGTTCCCTGTGAGGAATCGAGAAGTACCCCGTGGGGGCGTGTAAAGGGTCTGTAATGTATTTTGTTGATATTATCCTTATTATGAAAATTTGCGAATGCATGTCCTGTTTAGGCTCGGTCTCCCCTTTCCAACCTTGCGACGACTTATTGCTCTGCGTTGACAGGTCCCGGTCCCCAGGCAAGCTGCAGCCGTCGCTGGTATGCCAGGTCGCGTGCCGTGGTCAAGGCCAGGAGGTGAGCGGCCCGAGGTCCAGTAAGAGCTCTTGAGGCGCGATGCTCAGGAGGTCCCCTTTAGCGCTCAAGCAGCCGTGCTAAGGTAAGAAAGGGAGGCGGCGTTGCCGCAACAGGGCCGTGGTGAGCATGACCCCTAGGCTCCAACGATTAGCTGATCTGAGCGCGGGACTTATCTTGACGATTCGGGGTCGATTCCTCGTGATGCGCCAGGTTTGTGCGTAGGCGTCTGCAGCGTAGCTAGGTCATGCCCATACGAGCCCCCCCTCTTCTCCACGCTCTCCTTCGTGCTCTACGTCCTCAGGTCCCGGCCCTCGAGCGAGCTCAGCCGCCGCTGGTATGCCAGGTCGCGTGTCGTGATCAAGGCCAGGGGTGAGGGCTGGAGAGCCAGTAGGGGCTCCTGAGTCGCGATGCTCAGGAGCCCCCCTTTTAACGCGCAAGCAGATTGCATGGGATAAGAGGGAGCTCGCGGTGCGGCCTGCTGTTATCCTCAGGAGATTCCTGCAAGCCAGCACAAGGAGAAACACAGTTTGCCATTATGGTTGCTGGTCTGCCACCGGTTTCTCCGTGAGGAAATGAAAGCACTGAGGGCCTGGTGAGGTGACGTGCGCGGGGCGCGCCGCGAGCCAGAGCTCAACCGCTCGGATTTGTCGACATTGCAGGGACGGGCCCGTGCGCAAGCGTCGTGCCAGCGTGAGTAGCCCCCGTGGGAGGTGAGAGTCAAACAGGTGATAGTCATAGATAGATTAAGCATGGAAAGCATAGTGGCTTAAGTAAATGCAGCGAAGATACATGCCACTGGGTCAGGCCCGAGCGACTTGGGGATGATGCAGCCCGAGGGGCGCCCCCAGCAAGGTAAGCTAAAGTCATAAAAAGGGATACATGCCACAGGGACGGACCTACGTGGCCTGGGAATGATGCAGCCCGGGGGGCGCTCCCAGCTAAACAAACTTGGAAAATGTCACCTGGTTCTGTTAATGAAGGGATGTTGGGGCAGCTGAAGGTACGCGGCGAAGGGGTCACTACTCACGAGCCACCGGGGCCCTGAGCCTCGGGAGGCTCTGGGGGTCCTGGTGGTTCCTTGAGGACCGTCTCCATCTCCGTCAGGACGGCGTGGTGCCTGGCCTCCTGAGTCACCAGGGCGTGCTGCAGGTTGCGCTGATAGGCGGACGCCACGCTCGGCAAGCCAAAAGGCATGCGAACGTAGCTATGCGCTGGGCCCTCGCAGCGTCCCACACGCGAAGGCCAGAAGAGCTCCTGAGATGCGACCCTGTTGAGCCCTTGGACGTAAATGCAGACGCGCAGCCCGGCATCCTCGCCTGGATGGGGAGTTGCGCCTGGTGAGCAGCGGCCACCGCGTATGGCCCTTGCGTCTTGCAGTTCCTGAGTGGTCTGGGTGATGAACTCCTAAGCGGTGTGCGCTCCTCGTTGATACGTCTCCAACGTACCTATAATTTTTTATTGTTCCATGCTATATTATATTCTGTTTTGGATGTTTAATGGGCTTTATTATACACTTTTATATTATTTTTGGGACTAACCTATTAACCGGAGGCCCAACCCAAATTGCTGTTTTTTTTGCCTATTTCAGTGTTTCGAAGGAAAAGGATATCAAACAGAGTCCAAACGGAATGAAACCTTCGGGAACATTATTTTCGGAACAAACGTGATCCAGAGGACTTGGAGTCTAAGTAAAGCAATCAACGAGGCGAGCACGAGGTAGGGGGTGTACCCACCTCCCCCAGGCGTGCCCTCCACCCTCGTGGGGCCCATGTTGCTCCACCGACGTACTTCTTCCTCCTATATATACCCATGTACCCTGGAAACATCATATTCGGAGCCAAAACCCTATTTTCACGGCCGCAACCTTCTGAACCTGTGAGATCCCATCTTGGGGCCTTTTTCGGCGCTCCGCCGGAGGGGGCATTGATCACGGAGGGCTTCTACATCAACACCATAGCCTCTCTGATGATGTGTGAGTAGTTTACCTCAGTCCTTCGGGTCCATAGTTATTAGCTAGATGGCTTCTTCTCTCTGTTTGGATCTCAATACAAAGTTCTCCTCGATTCTCTTGGAGATCTATTTGATGTAACTCTTCCTTTGCGGTGTGTTTGTCGAGATCCGATGAATTGTGGGTTTATGATCAAGTTTATCTATGAACAATATTTGAATCTCCTCTTAATTCTTTTATGTATGATTGGTTATCTTTGCAAGTCTCTTCGAATTATCAGTTTGGTTTGGCCTACTAGATTGATCTTTCTTGCAATGGGACAAGTGCTAAGCTTTGGGTTCAATCTTGCGGTGTCCTTTCCCAGTGACAGCAGGGGCAGCAAGGCACGTATTGTATTGTTGCCATCAAGGATAAAAAGATGGGGTTTATATCATATTGCATGAGTTTATCCCTCTACATCATGTCATCTTGCTTAAAGCATTACTCTATTCTTATGAACTTAATACTCTAGATGCATGCTGGATAGCGGTCGATGTGTGGAGTAATAGTAGTAGATGCAGAATCGTTTCGGTCTACTTGTCGCAGACGTGATGCCTATATACATGATCATACCTAGATATTCTCATAACTATGCTCAATTCTATCAATTGCTCGACAGTAATTCGTTCACCCACCGTAATACTTATGCTCTTGAGAGAAGCCACTAGTGAAACCTATGGCCCTCGGGTCTATTTTCCATCATATTAATCTCCCGTCAACAAGCTATTTCTGGCGCCGTTTATTTTGCTTTCTTTACTTTTACTCTTTATCATTAAAGTACCAAAAATATTATCTTATCATATCTATCATATCTCACTCTCGTAAGTGACCGTGAAGGGATTGACAACCCCTTTATCGCGTTGGTTGCGAGGTTCTTATTTGTTTGTGTAGGTGTGTGGGACTCGAGCGTGGTCTCCTACTGGATTGATACCTTGGTTCTCAAAATCTGAGGGAAATACTTATGCTACTTTACTGCATCACCCTTTCCTCTTCAAGGGAAAACCAACGCAGTGCTCAAGAGGTAGCAAGATGGATTTCTAGCTCCGTTGCCGGGGAATCTACGCACAAGTCAAGACATACCAAGTACCCCTCACAAACTCTTATCCCTCGCATTACATTATTTGTCATTTGCCTCTCGTTTTCCTCTCCCCCACTTCACCCTTACCGTTTTATTCGCCCTCCTTCCGTTCGATCTTGTGTTACCATGTACCTTCTTTTTGCTTGCATCTTCGCTTGCTAAAAGTTTATGGATCCTCATCCACTTTCAAATCTCTTTAAGAGATCCAATTATGATGAACCTATTGCTAGTGAGTTTTGTGCACTGGATTACCTTTATGAGGTTTTGCTTGATATTCGTGAATCTAAAAATTGTGATGAAGTGTTGAAAGAAGAAACTTATGAAGTGATTCAAAACAGATCTTTGAATAAAAAGCATGATTGCAATGATGTTATTATAAATTCTATTAATGTCAATTGTGCTAATAATATGCAAAACCCTAAGCTTGGGGATGCTAGTTTTGCTATGTCCACGACTTGTTGCAATGATCATGATTGGGGTGATTCTTCTTATGATCTTGAAAATTTATTTAAGCCCCATCATGAATATGAGATTGATATTAGTGTTTGCAATAGTATTGAAAGTGGGTTTGGAAGAGTGTCAACTGTAGATCCCACATATTTGGAGAATGTTCAATCTTATGAAGTTTTTGATAAAAGTGGGTTTGGAGAGGTCATGACTTTAGTTAATGTTAATCCCACTATTTTGGAAGAGTGTCAACTTTGCATGCATGTGGATCGTGTTGAGAATATGTTTTGTGATAGCTATATTGTTGAGTTTGCTTATGATCCTACATGTAATTATTATGAGAGAGGAAAATATGGCTGTAGAAATTTTTGTGTTACTAAATCACCTTGCATATGCTAGTATTTGCTTGTCTTGATAATTTGTTTGCCTATAAGATTCCTATGCATAGGAAGTATGTTAGACTGAGATGTGTTTATTACGTGTTCTTTGATGCTCTCTTTGTGCTTCAATTCTTGTCTTTCATGTGAGCATCATCGAAATTATCAATGCCTAGCTAAGGGCGTTAAACGATAGCGCTTGTTGGGAGGCAACCCAATTTTATTTTAGTTTTTTGCTTTTTGCTTCTGTTTTGGAATAAATCTTTGATCTAGCCTCTGGTTAGATTTTTTTATGTTTCAATTAGTTTTTGTGCCAAGTTAAACCTATAGGATCTTCTTGGATGATAGTTATTTGATCTTGCTGAAAATTCCAGAAACTTTCTGTTCACGAAAACAATTGTTAAAAATTACCAGAACGTGATATAATACTGATCCCAATTGCTGCAGATCAATAAACAAATTATTTAGGTCGTCCTATTTTGGCAGAATTTTTAGAGTTCCAGAAGTTTGCGTTAGTTATAGATTACTACAGACTGTTCTGTTTTTGACAGATTCTGTTTTTCGTGTGTTGTTTGCTTATTTTGATGAATCTATGGCTAGTAAAATAGTTTATAAACCATAGATAAGTTGGAATACATTAAGTTTAACACCAATATAAATAAATAATGAGTTCAATACAGTACCTTGAAGTGGTGTTTTGTTTTCTTTCGCTAACGGAGCTCACGAGATTTTCTGTTGAGTTTTGTGTTGTGAAGTTTTCAAGTTTTGGGTAAAGAATTGATGGATTATGGAACAAGGAGTGGCAAGATCCTAAGCTTGGGGATGCCCATGGCACCCCAAGATAATCTAAGGACACCAAAAATCCAAAGCTTGGGGATGCCCCGGAAGGCATCCCCTCTTTCGTCTTCGTCCATCGGTAACTTTACTTGGAGCTATATTTTTATTCACCACATGATATGTGTTTTGCTTGGAGCGTCTTGTATGATTTGAGTATTTGATTTTTAGTTTACCACAATCATCTTTGCTTTCGGAATTTAGTAGAATACTCTATGTGATTCACTTATATCTTTTGAGCTATATAGTTTTGCTCTAGTGCTTCACTTATATCTTTTAGAGCACGGTGGTGGATTTGTTTTATAGAAGCTATTGTTCTCTCATGCTTCACTTATATTATTTTGAGAGTCCTACAAAACAGCATGGTAATTTTCTTAAATTGGGAATTTAGTCCTAATATGCTAGGTATTCAAGATTAGTAAAAACTTTCTTATGAGTGTGTTGAATACTAAGAAAAGTTTGATGCTTGATGGTTGTTTTGAGATATGGAGGTAGTGATATTAAAGTTGTGCTAGTTGAGTAGTTGTGAATTTGAGAAATACTTGTGTTGAATTTTGCAAATCCCGTAGCATGCATGTATGGTGAACGTTGTGTAACAAATTTGAAACATGAGGTGTTCTTTGATTGTCCTCCTTATGAGTGGCGGTCGGGGACGAGCGATGGTCTTTTCCTACCAATCTATCCCGCTAGGAGCATGCGCGTAGTGCTTGGTTTTTGATGACTTGTATATTTTTGCAATAAGTATGTGAGTTCTTTATGACTAATGTCGAGTCCATGGATTATACGCACTCTTACCCTTCCATCATTGCTAGCCTCTTCGGTACCGTGCATTGCCCTTTCTCACCTTGAGCGTTGGTGCATACTTCGCCGGTGCATCCAAACCCCGTGATACGATGCGCTCTATCACACATATACCTCCTTATATCTTCCTCAAACAGCCACCATACCTACTTATTATGGCATTTCCATAGCCATTCCGAGATATATTGCCATGCAACTTTCCACCGTTCCGTTTATCATGACACGTTCATCATTGTCATATTGCCTTGCATGATCATGTAGTTGACATCGTATTTGTTGCAAAGCCACCATGCATATTATTTCATACATGTCACTCTTGATTCATTGCCCTTCCCGGTACACCGCCGGAGGCATTCATATAGAGGCATACTTTGTTCTAGTATCGAGTTGTAATCATTGAGTTGTAAATAAATAGAAGTGTGATGATCATCATTCATAGAGCATTGTCCCAAAAAAATAAAAGAGAAAGGCCAAAATAAAAAAAAAGGCCCAA
This sequence comes from Triticum aestivum, assembly GCF_018294505.1. NCBI lineage: Eukaryota > Viridiplantae > Streptophyta > Magnoliopsida > Poales > Poaceae > Triticum > Triticum aestivum. The sequence goes on from NC_057802.1 coordinate 519,857,664, forward strand.
AAAAAGAAAATAAAAAGGGGCAATGCTACTATCTTTTTCCATACTTGTGCTTCAAAGTAGCACCATGATCCTTATGATAGATAGTCTCTTGTTTTGTCACTTTCATATACTAGTGGGAATTTTTCGCTATAGAACTTGGCTTGTATATTCCAACAATGGGCTTCCTCAAATGCCCTAGGTCTTCGTGAGCAAGCAAGTTGGATGCACACCCACTTAGTTTCTTTTGTTGAGCTTTCATACATTTATAGCTCTAGTGCATCAGTTGCATGGCAATCCCTACTCCTCACATTAACATAAATTGATGGGCATCTCCATAGCCCGTTGATTAGCCGCGTTGATGTGAGACTTTCTCCTTTTTTGTCTTCTCCACATAACCCCCATCATTATATTCTATTCCACCCATAGTGCTATATCCATGGCTCACGCTCATGTATTGCGTGAAAGTTGAAAAAAGTTTGAGATTACTAAAGTATGAAACAATTGCTTGGCTTGTCATCGGGGTTGTGCATGATGAGTGCATTCTTGTGTGACGAAAATGGAGCATGACCAAACTATATGATTTTGTAGGGATGAACTTTCTTTGGCCATCTTATTTTGAGAAGACATAATTGCTTAGTTAGTATGCTTGAAGTATTATTACTTTTATGTCAATATTAAACTTTTATCTTGAATCTTTCGGATCTGAATATTCATACCACAATTAAGAGGGTTACATTGAAAATTATGCTAAGTAGCATTCCACATTAAAAATTCTATTTTTATCATTTACCTACTCGAGGACGAGCAGGAATTAAGCTTGGGGATGCTTGATACGTCTCCAACGTATCTATAATTTTTTATTGTTCCATGCTATATTATATTCTGTTTTGGATGTTTAATGGGCTTTATTATACACTTTTATATTATTTTTGGGACTAACCTATTAACCGGAGGCCCAACACAAATTGGTGTTTTTTGTGCCTATTTCAGTGTTTCGAAGGAAAAGGATATCAAACGGAGTCCAAACGGAATGAAACCTTCGGGAACGTGATTTTCGGAACAAACGTGATCCAGAGGACTTGGAGTCTACGTAAAGCAATCAACGAGGAGAGCACGAGGTAGGGGCGCGCCCACCTCCCCCAGGCGCGCCCTCCACCCTCATGGGGCCCATGTTGCTCCACCGACGTACTTCTTCCACCTATATATACCCATGTACCATGGAAACATCATATACAGAGCCAAAACCCTATTTCCACCGCCGCAACCTTATGTACCCGAGATCCCATCTTGGGGCCTTTTCTGGCGCTCCGCCGGAGGGGGCATTGATCACGGAGGGCTTTTACATCAACACCATAGCCTCTCCGATGATGTGTGAGTAGTTTACCTCTGACCTTCGGGTCCATAGTTATTAGCTAGATGGCTTCTTCTCTCTCTTTGGATGTCAATACAAAGTTCTCCTCGATTCTCTTGGAGATCTATTTGATGTAACTCTTCCTTTGCGGTGTGTTTGTCGAGATCCGATGAATTGTGGGTTTATGATCAAGTTTATCTATGAACAATATTTGAATCTCCTATGAATTCTTTTATGTATGATTGGTTATCTTCGCAAGTCTCTTCAAATTATCAGTTTGGTTTGGCCTACTAGATTGATCTTTCTTGCAATGGGAGAAGTGCTTAGCTTTGGGTTGAATCTTGCGGTGTCCTTTCCCAGTGACAGCAGGGGCAGCAAGGCACGCATTGTATTGTTGCCATCGAGGATAAAAAGATGGGGTTTATATCATATTGCATGATTTTATCCCTCTACATCATGTCATCTTGCTTAAAGCATTACTCTGTTCTTATGAACTTAATACTCTAGATGCATGCTAGATAGCGGTCGATGTGTGGAGTAATAGTAGTAGATGCAGAATCGTTTTGGTCTACTTTTCGCGGACGTGATGCCTATATACATGATCATACCTAGATATTCTCATAACTATGTTCAATTCTATCAATTGCTCGACAGTAATTCGTTCACCCACCGTAATACTTATGCTCTTGATCGAAGCCACTAGTGAAACCTATGGCCCCCGGGTCTATTTTCCATCATATTAATCTCCCGTCAACAAGCTATTTCTGGCGCCGTTTATTTTGCTTTCTTTACTTTTACTCTTTATCATAAAAATACCAAAAATATTATCTTATCATATCTATTAGATCTCACTCTCGTAAGTGACCGTGAAGGGATTGACAACCCCTTTGTCATGTTGGTTGCGAGGTTCTTATTTGTTTGTGTAGGTGCGTCGGACTCGAGCGTGGTCTCCTACTGGATTGATACCTTGGTTCTCAAAAACTGAGGGAAATACTTACGCTACTTTACTACATCACCCTTTCCTCTTCAAGGGAAAACCAACGCAGTGCTTAAGAGGTAGCACTCGTCCTGTGTTCTCCTGAGGGAAACGTGTCGTGAAGCACGCCTCCAAGTGGTGCCCAAGCGCCTCCCTCGTGATGTTGGCAAAGTCTGAGGCCCTCAAGAAGAGAGCCCCCGAGCGCTGCCCAAGAATGGCGCTGGGCGCGCTTTCCTATGCGATGGAGGGAGGCGCCCCAGGTGCGGGCGCCGATCCTGATGAGGCGCCGCTTGCCTGAGGCCCCGCGTGGTGCAGCTGTTTCTTCTTCTTGGGAGTGGCCTCAGGAGGGCGCTCGCCCTTGCTGTCGGGGTTGTCGATTGCTGCAGCTTGGAAGGCACGCTCGAGGGAGCACACCGCGTCTCTTTCTTCGCACGGGACTACGATGATTCTGCCGCTCCCTGGCATCTTGAGGACGTTGTAGCCGTGGTGGGTCACTGCCATGAACTTGGCGAGGGCTGGACACCCGAGGATGGCGTTGTATGGCAGGAGAATGTGGGCGACGTCAAAGTCGATGAGCTCAGTACGGTAGTTGTCGCGCTGTCCGAAGGTAACGGGAAGGCGGATCTGCCCGATCAGGGTGGTGGAGCCATCGGTCACTCCTAAGAAAGGCTTGGTGGGCTGAAGCTGATCATACGGCAGTTGGAGGTTGTCGAACATGTCGACGGACAGGAGGTTGAGCCCTGCGCCGCCATCGATGAGGGTCTTGGTGACTTGTGCATTGCTGATGACTAGTGAACAAAGCATTGGGAGGGCGCCAGCGGTAGCCGCGCACTTGAGCTGATCTGCCGAGCTGAACGTGATGGCGCACTTGGACCATCTGAGCGGGCGCATGGCCTCGAGCTTGGGGAGGACTGCATTCACTTCACAGGCAAATTGTTTGAAGATACGTTGCGAGGCTGGGGCTTGAGCTCCGCCCAAGATGCAGGCGATGGCACGCGGCTCCTGGAAGCCCCCAGCCCCCTCGTCTTGATGGTGGTCGTCATAACCTCTTGGTGGTGGCGGTAGAGGAGGAAGACCGGCATTGCCCTGAAGATGTTCCTCACGAGGCTGATCCCTCCAGGCGCCCTCGCAAGGCTGATCCTGCCAGCGGTCCTCATGAGGCCGGTCGCGCCACTTCTGGCGCGGGCCACGGTCATCCCAGCGTCCGCCACCACATCCTCCTCCTCAGCCGTAGCCCCGGTCGTTGCGCTCGGGGTGTCGACCGAAGCGTTCTTCTCGAATGGCTCTGAGCTCTTGACAGTCGCTGGTGTTGTGTCTATGTAGGTTATGGAAAGCGCAGAACGGTCGGCTGCTCTTGGATGAATCGGGATGGTCCCTGCCGCGCTTCGTGTCCGGCTCTGTCGCGAGCACGGCTGCTCCCTTGTGCTTCACGTCCTTTGCCTTGGCTTTCTTCTCCACCGGGTCCGCAGCCGGGAGCTTGAGGAGGGAGAGGCGCCCCTCCTCAGCTCTTGCGCACTTGCTCGCCAGGTTGAACAGCTCCAGAGACGTGCACAACTCCTCATGGATGGCGAGCTCCTCCTTCATCTTGACGTCACGGATGAGGGAGTCCTGGATTAGGGGGTTCTCAGACAGCCAGACTATATCCTTTAGTCGGACTGCTGGACTATGAAGATACAAGATTGAAGACTTCGTCCCGTGTCCGGATGGGACTCTCCTTGGCGTGGACGGCAAGCTTGGCAATACGAATATGTAGATCTTCTCCCTTGTAACCGACTCTGTGTAACCCTAGCCCCCTCCGGTGTCTATATAAACCGGAGGGTTTAGTCCGTAGGACGACAACAATCATACCATAGGCTAGCTTCTAGGGTTTAGCCTCTACGATCTCGTGGTAGATCAACTCTTGTAATACTCATATCATCAAGATCAATCAAGCAGGAAGTAGGGTATTACCTCCATCGAGAGGGCCCGAACCTGGGTAAACATCGTGTCCCCCGCCTCCTATTACCATCCGCCTTAGACGCACAGTTCGGGACCCCCTACCCGAGATCCGCCGGTTTTGACACCGACATTGGTGCTTTCATTGAGAGTTCCACTGTGCCGTCACCGTAAGGCTTGATGGCTCCTTCGATCATCGGCAACGATGCGATCCAGGGTGAGGTTTTCCTCCCCGGACAGATCTTCGTATTCGGCGGCTTCGTACTGCGGGCCAACTCGCTTGGCCATCTGGAGCAGATCGAGAGCTACGCCCCTGGCCATCAGGTCAGGTTTGGAAACTTGAACTATACTGCCGACATCCGCGGAGACTTGATCTTCGACGGATTCGAGCCCATGTCAGGTGCGCCGCACAATCACGACGAGCATGACTTAGCTCTGCCGTCGGACAGTGTTCGGGAGATCACACCTGCAACTACTCCGGCCCTCAATCCGGAACAAATTGCGCCATCTGAGGACGGGTGGATGGACCCCGCCACGGAGGCCGCACACTCAGTGGCGATAGAGCCGAATACTGACTTCACCTCCTACGAGACCCGTGTTGCCGAACCGTTGGATTCGTCCCCGGCCATGGGCTCCGAGCCGCATGCGTCCGTGCCTATCGAATCCGATTGGGCACCGATCATGGAGTTTACCTCCGCGGATATCTTTCAGCACTCGCCCTTCGGTGACGTGCTAAACTCGTTGAGGTCTCTCTCCCTGTCAGGAGACCCTTGGCCGAACTATGTCCGGCTAGAATGGGATGCGGACGACGAAGAAATTCGCTCCCCACCCACCACCCACTTAGTAGCCACTGTCGACGATTTAACCGACATGCTCGACTTCGGCTCCGAAGACATCGACGGTATGGACGACGATGCAGGAGACGAACAAGAACCACCGCCCACAGGGCGCTGGACTGCCACCTCATCATATGACATATACATGGTGGACACCCCCAAAGAAGGCAATGGCGATAAGACAGCGGAGGATAATCCCTCCAAGAAGCAATCCAAGCACCGACGTCAGCGGCGCCGCTCTAAGTCCCGCCATAGCAAAAGCAGCGATACCGGCACAAGAGACAATAACGCTCCGGATAGTGCCGAAGACGACGACAATCCCCTCCAGCCAGACCTCGAGCGGGAGGATGAACAAGCTAGCCCTCCGGAACAGGCAGCAGACGGAGAATCAGAGGATGACAATTACATGCCTCTCTCCGAAGACGAGGTGAGCCTCGGCGACGAAGAATTTATCGTGCCTGAGGATCCCGTCGAGCAGGAGCGCTTCAAGCGCCGGCTTATAGCCACAGCAAACAGCCTGAAGAAAAAGCAACAACAGCTTCGAGCTGATCAAGATCTGCTAGTGGATAGATGGACTGAAGTCCTTGCGGCCGAGGAATACGAACTCGAACGCCCAACCAAGAGTTACCCAAAGTGTAGGTTGCTACCCCAACTCGAGGACGAAGCATTAAAACCTACATCACCAGCGTATGATGCAGCAGATCGGCCACCTCGTGGCCGAGACAGAGGGGCATATCAGCCCGAAGTCCAGCCCGCACCCCGTCGCCAGACAAACAAAAACACCAAGGCCCGGGGCAACACGCGGGACCTGCGAGACGTATTGGAAAACAAAGCAGAACATACAAGATCGATCTACGGATCACGGGGTCGCGCCCCAACGCGTGACGGTGATCGTCACGCCGGATACACTAAAAGCAAGTCCGGCCGGGCCGAATACAGCAGACAAGACTCGTATGAACTGCGTCGTGACATAGCCCGGCACAGAGGCGCCGCACACCCCCTATGCTTCACCGATGAAGTAATGGATCATGAATTCCCAGAAGGGTTTAAACCCATGAACATTGAATCATATGATGGTACTACAGACCCCGCGGTATGGATAGAAGACTTCTTCCTCCACATTCACATGGCCCGTGGGGATGATCTACACGCCATCAAGTACCTCCTGCTAAAACTCAAAGGGCCGACTCGGCATTGGCTGAATAGCTTGCCGGCAAACTCCATCGAAAGTTGGGAGAGCCTGGCAGATGCATTCCTGGACAATTTCCAGGGCACTTATGTGCGACCGCCGGATGTTGACGATTTAAGTCATATAACTCAGCAGCCAGGGGAATCGGCCAGGAAATTCTGGACCCGGTTCCTAACTAAAAAGAACCAAATTGTTGACTGTCCGGATGCAGAGGCCTTAGCGGCATTTAAGCATAACATCCGTGACGAGTGGCTCGCCGGCACCTCGGTCAAGAGAAGCCAAAATCCATGGCAGCCATCACAACACTTATGACCCGCTTTTGTGCGGGCGAAGATAGCTGGTTGGCTCGTAGTAACAACACAGCAAGCAAACCTGGCTCATCAGAGGCCAGGGATAGCAACGGCAAACCACGACGCAACAAACACAAGCGCCGCAAATATGGTGAAAACGCCGAAGATACGGCAGTTAATGCCGGGTTTAGTGGCTCAAAGTCCGGTCAGCGGAAAGGGCCCCTCAAAAATAACAATTCGGTTCCGTCTAGTCTGGACCGCATACTCGATTGTCAATGCCAAATTCATGGCACCCCAGGGACGTCAGCCACCCATACTAACAGAGAATGCTGGGTCTTCAAACAAGTCGGCAGGGCAGGCGCCAAAAACAATAAAGGGGGGTCTCAAAGCGATGATGGCGACGAAGAGCCCAGATCACCGAACACAGGAGGGCAAAAGAAATTTCCCCCGCAAATCCAAACGGTGAACGTGGTAAACACCACCCAAATTCCCAAACCGGACCCGACACGCACCCCTAGGGATGCCGACTTAATGGAACCAGTCGTCCCACAATATAAACTAGGGCCGGTCACCTTCAACCACACAGATCGTCCGGTCAACGCCAGTCAGGGCAATCCAGCCGCACTAGTCCTTGACCCAATAATTAATGGGTTCCACCTCACACGAGTCCTTATGGACGGAGGCAGTAGTCTAAACCTGCTTTATCAGGACACGGTGCGCAAGATGGGCATCGATCATTCGATGATCAAACCCACTACAGCCACTTTCAAAGGCATTATACCAGGTGTGGAAGCCAGTTGTACAGGCTCCATTGCCCTCGAGGTAGTCTTTGGATTACCAGACAATTACCGCACCGAAGAGTTAACCTTCGAAATTGTCCCCTTCCGCAGTGATTATCAGGCACTGCTCGGACGAACCACGTTCGCTCGATTTAACGCGGTGCCACATTACGCCTACCGTAAGCTCAAGATGCCCGGTCCACGCGGCATCATCATGGTTAAGGGTAAGGACGACCTTTCCTTCGGCAGCAACAAGTACACCGCTGCCTTAACAGCAGAAGCAATGAGCAGCACCTTGCAGCCGAACCTCGAGTCGACGGCCAGGCTCCCGGATACCGCCAAAGGACTTCGAACTACTTCGCGGCAGCATAGCCCGGCTCGTCCAGAGCTCAATTAAACACTCCGGCGAAGGCCAAGATAGGCCGCATACAGCGGCTCAACCGCTCTCCGGCACACAAACATTTCTTACATTTCATTTGCAGGCTCACCTTTGCGTCGACCAGGACGGGCAATATGGAGGCAGCCCGAACGCGCGAGGGAATCCTTAGATGTTCCCCGCGATGACCATCCGACTATACTCCGGATCCGCACGCAGCTTCTTCTTCCCTGGTCTCAGCAGGTGCCACAGTCATATTTCTTTTCCATTATTACCTGTCTTATACGCATCGACGTACTATTCAAATAAAATATGTGGATTTGTATGACGCTTTTCTGCTGTCATTTCTTATTAAAACTCTTTTGTCGAGTGGCATCCGTACACCGCGATATGCCTTTAAACGTGCCAGGGGCTTCGTTTTACCCACAGTACGGCAATAAAGTCCGAACACCTTCGTGGAAGTTCGGCACCCCGAACTTATAGCACTATATGCATCAGCTCCGAATCATGTCTTGGGTCAATAGTTGGGTTTGCCCGGCTCCCATGTTTTGGTACCTTACGTTCCGCTATATCGGCTAAGGTAGCACTGGGAGAACTACTGCGATTGTGTCCCGGTTCTTCCGGACGAGCACCTCAGTAGAGAAAGCCGAAAACTGACTGTCATGATACAGCGAGAGCTGGTCAGCTGTTCGAGAGGTCGTAAAATCTTTAAGGATTTCTCCCGGATAATGCCATAACCAATGCAGCGTGCGATGGATCGGTTTTTCCTCCGATCAGGTGCTTATAGAGCCCGTAGTACGGTCTTCCGAACACTAGGGGCTGCACCTGCCTTACTAAAGCTCCTATGGCTAAGTGAGAGTGATAAAGCCCTATAGTCCAATTGCCTGGTTCGTTGTGTTGAGCACCTCCTTCAAAGGACCCAAAACTGGGATAAAGAGTGCTCAGGTTTATCCCGAACACCCCCGTATTTCTTACGTGGGGGCAGAAGCCGACGACTGGCCAACTCTCAGGTTTAATATATAAAACGGCCGCACAGGAGGGTAAACTTTTATATAACAGGCAATAAATAAATGACCTTGTTCAAACATTACAAAGGACGACATGATTCGCATTCATGGAAATATAATGTCCTTGGTACATAGCTCTGCTGCAAGGTAGGATCCTTTAAGGACATTTTCATAATATAATTCGGGTTTGCGGTGCTCCTTCCCCTCTGGCGGCCCTTCGGTCATCAGCTTCTCAGCATCCATCTTCCCCCAGTGCACCTTTGCGCGGGCGAAGGCCATTCGCGCACCCTCTATGCAGACCGACCGCTTGATGACATCAAGTCGAGGGCAAGCGCTTACAAGCCGCTTCACGAGCCCGAAGTAGCTGCTTGGAATCGGCTCGGCGGGCCATAGCCAGATAATCAAATCCTTCATGGCTAGTTCCGCCGCCTTATGCAGTTCGATCAGCTGTTTCAGTTGATCGGCAAAAGGCACCGGATAATTCGGTGCCAAATACTGCGACCAGAAGAGCTTATCCGCAGTGTTCCTTTCTTCGGCCTGGTAGAATTGGGCGGCATCCGCTATGCTGCGGGGCAGCTCCGCAAACACCCCTGGAGAAATCCGAATTCAAAATCAGAAACATAATCTTCTCCTCAAAAACTTGCTTTAGAAGGAAAAAGCCTTACCCGCCGCGATCTTCCTTGCCTCTTGGATCCCCTGCAGGGCGCTTTGGGTTTCCCCCCGGGCATCGCTCGCGGCCTGATGCGCCTTGGTGAGTTCGGATTCTTTCTCCGTTAAACTCTGCTCCAAGGTCTCGCATTTCTTCACGGCCTGTTGCAGCTCCTGCTCAGCTTTAATAACCCTGGCCTCGCACTTCTCACGGAGGGCCTGCTCTGCGGCTGCCTTTTCCTCGGCCTTGGCCACAGCCTTCTTAAGAGCCTCGACTTCGGTCATCATCCCTAGAGAAAATCAGGGAACATATTCTATAATACTGGAAATTTGATCGCACTAAACGCGAACAAGACTTGTGCATACCTTGTCTATCTCCCAACTGCATTTTCAACTGGCCAAGTTCTTCTTTGGCCCGCTCCAGACTTTGATTCAGTCCGGAGATCTCCGCAGTATGGGAGGCAGCAGCCGCTACAGACGCCTGCTTATAACAGAAGAGAAATAGATGTCATTCAATGAGTCTTCCTGCGAACATAAATTTGATCCTCTGTCCGGTTTCTTCTTTCACCAAACAGTGTATCAGGGGCTACTATCCATACTATGACACTCTTCGAAAAACATACCTCAAAACCTTTTATAAGGCTGACACAGGCTCCATTCAGTCCACTCTCAGCAGACTGAATCTTCTCAATCACCGCACCCATAAGGGCACGATGTTCATCGATGATGGAGGCGCTCTTCAGCGCCACCAACAAAGCATCCGACGCCTCTGGTTGGACAGAGGTTGCCGGTATACCCCCTCTAGCTGAGAGAGGGTGCCTGCTTGATTCTGGAGCCGTATTGGTCTCCGGAACTGCATCCGGCTGGGAGCCGAATTCAAGATGGCCCCCGCCGTCAGCTCCCATGGGCATTTGCTCCCCCATGTGTTCGGCCCCTGAAGTTCGACCTCCAGGCGCCGCCTTCACGGTCTTTCCCTCTCCTCCTTGGCCGGGGTCCCTCTAGGAAGAAGCCTCGATGGTATTCACATGTTCAAAGGAAGGGGCCTTCGGGGGCGTCCCGCTTTCCATAGCATCCGAGCTCAGCGAATCCTTTGATGAGGATTGTTCGGTACGGGACCTCGCTGGACTACAAAACATATGGCTCAGGTTAAAGTATTACGCCATGATGAGTCTGGACACGTAAACATGTTCGGACTGTACATACTCACGGGTTCACCAGGGGCTGGGCCCTGGGATCCCACGCCGAGCCGCTGTCGGCGGCGGCAGTGGACTCCTCCGGAAGAGGAGCTTTTCCCCTTTTGGGCGACTCGGCCTCCAAGTGTGTGGAGGCCGTCCTCTTCTTTCTTTCCCCCGCAGGGGATTCATCTTCTTCCTCCTCCTCGTCCTCTTCGGAGGCGGAACAGCCATCAGAGCCTTCAGATATTGTATCCGAAGTGCCGCGGTGACGAAGGCCGACCTGGGTCTTCTTGGCCCCCTTCTCGGCCGTCTTCTTCGGCACCTTGTAAGGCGCCGGGACCAGCATCTTCGTCAGAAGTGGGACGGCCGGTTCTTCGGGCAGCGGGGCCGGACAATGGATCCGCTCCGCCTTCTTCGTCCAGCCCTAGGAGGATTAGGGAAAACACATTAAGCGCTTCCCTTGGGTTATGCGGACATAAAATGCGATTACTTACCGAACTTGTAGGGCGGGATAGTTGGTACCCGCGGTCTTCGGCGGAGTCCGGCCATGATTTGCTGGACTTGAAAAGCACCTTCCAGATGTCCTTGTGCGAGGAGCCGAAAAGCCCTCGCAAGGTTTGGTGCTTGGCCGGATCGAATTCCCATAGATTGCAAGTCCGGTGTTGACAAGGCAGGATCCGGCGAACTAACATCACCTGGACCACATTGACGAGTTCAATGTTCTTGTCTCCCATATCTTTAACGCGCGTCTGGAGCACTGACAATTCGTCGGACGAGGACCAGTTCAGGCCCTTCTTGACCCAGGATGTAAGCCGCAGGGGGGCACCGGATCGAAACTCGGGAGTAGCGGCCCATTCCGTGCCGCGCGGCTCGGTGATGTAAAACCACTGCTGTTGCCACTCCTTGACGGAATCGTTAAAGGTGCCTGTTGGCCATGTAACGTTGGGCATCTTGCTCACCATAGCGCCCCCGCACTCGGCGTGCTCGCCACCCACTACCTTGGGCTTCACATTAAAAATCTTCAGCCATAAGCCAAAATGTGGCGAGATGCGGAGAAAAGCCTCGCACACGACAATGAATGTCGAGATGTTGAGGAAGGAATTAGGGGACAGATCGTGAAGATCGATCCCATAATAATACATGATGCCGCGAACGAACGGGTGGAGGGGAAACCCTAGCCCGCGGACAAAGTGAGGGAGGAATACAACCCTCTCGTGGGGTTCCGGGGTGGGGACGGTCTGTCCCGCCGTCGGGAGACGATGGCTAATTTTCTTGGCCAGATACCCGGCATCCGGAAGCTTTTTGATATCCTTCTCCCGGACGGTAGAGGCCATCCATTTGCCTCCTGCTCCGGATCCAGACATTTTCGGAAAGCCTTTATGGGCAGAGAAGATGAACGCTTGGGCGCTGGAGCTTGGGCAAAGGGGAATGGATCGGGAAGAAGAAAGCGTGGGTGCAAAAGGGAGTCTTTATCCCCTTATAAAGGCAGCATGGATTCTTTGCCTCCCCACTTGCCTGGTAAAACCGCTTATTCCCCAAGCGCCGTAATTGATGGCACGATTGGGTTACCCACACCCGTATTGATGAGAATCCCATGATAAGGGGACACGATCTCTGCTTCGACAAGACGTGCCAAGAAAACTGCCTCGCAATATGTGCAGTAGCTGGTTGAGAAAAACGGTTCGAATAATGACCGGGCCGTGGTGTGATGTCATGCTGCCAAATGTGTCAGCAGATTAGATCTGTGGAAATATTATTCTCTCTACATTTGTATGTGGAATTTGTTTTGCAGAGCCGGACACTATCCTTGTGTTCAAAATCTACTATGGAATATTCGGAGGAGGAACCCGCCTTGCAATGCCGAAGACAATCTGCGCGCCGGACTCATCGTCATTGAAGCCTGATTCAGGGGCTACTAAGGGAGTCCTGGATTAGGGGTCCTCGGACAGCCAGACTATATCCTTTAGCCGGACTGCTGGACTATGAAGATACAAGATTGAAGACTTCGTCCCGTGTCCGGATGGGACTCTCCTTGGCGTGGAAGGCAAGCTTGGCAATACGGATATGTAGATCTCCTCCCTTGTAACCGACTCTGTGTAACCCTAGCCCCCTCCGGTGTCTATATAAACCGGAGGGTTTAGTCCGTAGGACGACAACAATCATACCATAGGCTAGCTTCTAGGGTTTAGCCTCTACGATCTCGTGGTAGATCAACTCTTGTAATACTCACATCATCAAGATCAATCAAGCAGGAAGTAGGGTATTACCTCCATCGAGAGGGCTCGAACCTGGGTAAACATCGTGTCCCCCGCCTCCTATTACCATCCGCCTTAGACGCACAGTTCGGGACCCCCTACCCGAGATCCACCGGTTTTGACACCGACAGCGGATGCCATCAGAGAACGCGAAGATATGGCCTCGTCCGTCACCTTGGGGATCTTGAGGCGAACGTTGTTGAAGCGCTGGATGTACTTCTGGAGGGTCTCTCCTGGTTGTTGCTTGACGCGGCGTAGGTCACCCGCGGGCGGTGGGCGGTCGCGAGTGCCCTGAAAGTTGGCAACGAAACGGTCGCGCTCTCGTCCCAGGAGGAGATCGAGCCTGGTGGCAGGTTTAGGAGCCAAGAGCGGGCACCATCCTTGAGAGCCATGGGAAACCAGTTCGCCATTACTTTCTCGTCGTTGTTGGCCGCCTCGATGCTCAGCTCGTAGAGCTGCAGGAACTCCACGGGGTCGGTGGTGCCGTCGTAGCGAGGACGTAGATCCGGCTTGAACTTGCCAGGCCAGGCGACGCTACGCAGCTCAGGGGTGAAGGCGCGGCAGCCTGCCATGGTCACAGGGGCTCTGTGCTGGTGGAGAACTTGTTCTTGATGAGGTCCACGCACCGCCACCGCAGGCGGCACGCGGTCTTGCCACGGTGGCGCAGGGAGTGCGGGGGCGTTTTCTCGCGGCCAAGGGACTTCTTGACAGCTTCTTTCTTCTTGCGCGAGCGCTGGACGCGGCAGGTCGCGTTGTGGGGCCGCTCGCCTTGGCGCCAAGACTCCGTCTCGGGGCAGAGGTGGTGGAGGCGCTCCATGGGCCACGCCGCCCGTGGCTGGCGGAGGGCGAGGCAGCGAGAGGGACGGCGCAGGGGAGCCCCCTGCGGCGCTGACAAGCTCGGCGATGGGTCGAGCCAGTCCTCGTAGAGGTCGTCGACGGGGCGGTAGCGCCAGAGCTCGCGCGCCATGCACAGAGCACCCTGCGCATCCACGGGAGCGCGACGAGCGTGGGATGACGAACCGGCCGGGGTCAGCGATGGAGTGGTGGTGCGGCCGTCCCGCCGAACCGAGGGGTGCAGCGAGGATGCTTGCTGCTCGTTTCCCGCTGGGCCGGTGGCGGCGTTGGCGGCAGGCGACGGAGAACGACGTGGTGGCCCACCGACAGGAGCCGTCTGAGCAACGCGGGCGGCAAGGGCAGCCAGGCGCTCAGCGCGAGCGCGGCGTGCATCCGCCATGGAGACAATGAAGCAACGGGACGTGGAGCGACAGAAAGGAAGCTTCGGCAGACCCCTACCTGGCGTGCCAAATGTCGGATCACGGGTTCTGGCAAAACCCTGAAGGTTCGAACACTGGGGTGCGCACGAAGATCTCCCCCTACCGATCCGCGTCCTAGCTTTACTAAGATCTCAAGGGCTAGCTCGACGAACTCGCAACACAAAGGACACAAGATTTATACTGGTCCGGGCCACCATTGTGGTGTAATACCCTACTCCAGTGTGGTGGTGGTGGATTGCCTCTTGGGCTAAGGATGAACAGTACAAGGGGAAGAACAGCCTTCTGAGGTTGAGGTGTTCTTGTGCCTGGTGAACTTGTGTGTGTGAGGATTACTCAAGATGAGATGCCTCCTACTATGGTGGCTAGCCCTATTTATAGAGGCCCTGGTCCTCTCCCCAAATATTGAGCGGGAAGGGAGCCAACAACGGCCAATTCGAAAGGGGACAGATAGTATAGCTTATCCTGACAAAAGCAGTCTTCGCCTGCAAAAGGCTCTGGTGGTGACGCCGCCTTGGGCTCCATGGTGACCTCCGTCTTGCCGTCCTGCTGGTCTTGGTCTCGTTGCACTGATATGGAAACCTTTGCTTGACGCCTTGGTACTCCGCGCCTACGCTTTCCTCCTTAGCACCAAAGAGGAAACAAGGACATTGTGCGCGCTGGCGCCTGCCTGATTTTGATCGTCATGGCTCACGTCACGAGAACCTCGTGAGGTTTGCCTTGCCTTGATCTCTCCGCCCCTCGCGAGCCAACCTGTTGAGGCCGCTCCCGAGGGGGTCTTGTGTCGTCCGCCTCGCGAGGCTTGGCCCCTCGCAAGATTCTTGAGTGCTTGCTGGTGAAGATGGGCCGTACGGGCCCGCTCGCAGAGCCACGTCGTGGGGCGCAGGCAGGCAAGTCTGGGGACCCCCGTTCCTAGAACGCCGACAGCAACCAATCGGCGAAAGTCCCCATTTGTTCACGTGTAATCCAGTCGTCAGACTACTCCGGGTGTTTGGAGCGTAGAAAATTCTTGTGTTCCTCCATATACGGAGCCACCAAGGCGGAATTCTGTAGAACTGTGTAGTGTGCTTGAGGGAGAGAATGCACGTCCATACATATTATTTGATTCCCTCCTAGCGTGCCTTTTCCACCCAGTCTGCCCTTATGCCGCGATTCAGGAACACCAATCGGCTTAAGGTCAGGAATAAAGTCAATACAAAACTCAATGACCTCCTCATTTTCATGGCCCTTGGATATGCTTCCTTCTGGCCTAGCACGGTTGTGAGCATATTTCTTTAAGACTCCCATGAACCTCTCAAAGGGGAACATATTGTGTAGAAATACAGGACCCAGAACGTTAATCTCTTCGCATAGGTGAACTAGGACGTGTGTCATGATGTTGAAGAAGGATAGTGGGAACACCAACTCGAAACTGACAAGACATTGCACCAAATCATTCTCTAACCTTGGTATGATTTTTGGATCGACTACCTTCTGAGAGATTGCGTTGAGGAATGCACATAGCTTCACAATGGCTAATCGGACATTTTCTGGTAGAAGCCCCCTCAATGCAACCGGAAGCAGTTGCGTCATGCTACCTCTTGAGCATGCGTTGGTTTTCCCTTGAAGAGGAAAGGGTGATGCAGCAAAGTAGCGTTAGTATTTCCCTCAGTTTCTGAGAACCAAGGTATCAATCTAGTAGGAGACAACACACAAGTCACCTAGTACCTGCACAAACAATCAAGAACCTTGCAACCAACGTGATAAAGGGGTTGTCAATCCCTTCACGGTCACTCGAAAAAGTGAGATCTAATAGAGATAGTAAAATAAATATTCTTGGTATTTTTGTTGTATAGATTGGAAAGTAAAGATTGCAAAATAGTAAACGAGATGCGATGTAAATAAAAGAGATGCAATATAATAAGAAAGAGACCCGGGGGCCATAGGTTTCACTAGTGGCTTCTCTCAAGATAGCATGTATTACGATGGGTGAACAAATTACTGTCGAGCAATTAATAGAAAAGTGCATAGTTATGAAGATATCTAAGGCAATAATCATGAATATAGGCATCACGTCCGTGTCAAGTAGACCAAAACGATTCTGCATCTACTACTATTACTCCACACATCGACCGCTATCCAGCATGCACCTAGAGTATTAAGTTCATAAGAACGGAGTAACGCATTAAGCAAGATGACATGATATAGAGGGATAAACTCAAGCAATATGATATAAATCCCATCTTTTTATCCTCAATGGCAACAATACAATACGTGCCTAGCTGCCACTTCTGTCACTGGGAAAGGACACCGCAAGATTGAACCCAAAGCCAAGCACTTCTCCCATTGCAAGAAAGATCAATCTAGTAGGCCAAACTAAACCGATAATTCGAAGAGACTTGCAAATGTATCAAATCATGCATATAAGAATTCAAAGAAGAACCAAATAATATCCATAGATAATCAAGTTCATAAATCCACAATTCACCGGATCTCGGCAAACACACCGCAAAAGAGTATTACATCGAATAGATCTCCAAGAACATCGAGGAGAACTTTGTATTGAGAATCAAAGAGAGAGAAGAAGCCATCTAGCTAATAACTATGGACCCGAAGGTCTGTGGTAAACTACTCACGCTTCATCGGAGAGGCTATGGTGTTGATGTAGAAGCCCTTCGTGATCGATTCTCCATGCGGCAGATCGTCGGAAAAGGCCCCAAGATGGGATCTCACGGGTAGAGAAGGTTGCGGCGGTGGAAAAGTGGTTTCGTCGCTCTCCCTGATGTTTCTAGGGTATAAGAGTATATATAGGCGAAACAAGTACATCGGTGGAGCTACGAGGGGCCCACGAGGGTGGAGGCGCACCTACCCCTGGGCATGCCCTCCTGCCTCGTGGCCGCCTCGTTGCGTCTCCGACTTCATCTCCAAGTCTTCTGGTTTGCTTTCGGTCCAAGAAAGATCATCGCGAAGGTTTCATTCCGTTTGGACTCGGTTTGGTATTCCTTTTGTGCGAAACTCTAAAATAGGAAAAAATAAAACAAAAACTGGCACTGGGCCTCTAGTTAATAGGATAGTCCCAAAAATAATATAAAAGAGCATATTAAATCCCATTAAACATCCAAAACAGATAATATAATAGCATGGAACAATCAAAAATTATAGATACGTTGGAGACGTATCACGTCATAATCACATGGCAGTCATGAGACTTTAGGTTCTGGAACTTTTTCTCTGCCATATTTATTATTCCCTTTATATTCGACGAGAAGCCAGACGGTACCTTCATACTGAGCAGGAATTCAAACAAGATTTCCTTCTCTTCTTTGGTAAGAGCGTAGCTGGCATGACCCTGATGTATGCCGTCTTTTCCGTGCATACGTTGCTGGTCCTCCCGTGCCTCTGGTGTATCTTTTGTCTTCCCATACACACCCAAGAAGCCAAGCAGGGTCACGCAAAGATTCTTCGTCATGTGCATCACGTCGATTGCAGAGAAGACCTCTAGGTCTTTCCAATAGGGCAGGTCCCAAAATATAGATTTCTTCTTCCACATGGGTGCGCGTCCGTCAGCGTCATTCGGAACCGGTTGTCCGCCAGGACCCTTTCCAAAGATTACCTTCAAATCCTTGACCATATCATGTACATCAGCACCAGTACGGTGGCGAGGCTTCGTCCGGTGATCCGCCTCACCTTTGAAATGCTTGCCTTTCTTTCTTACGGGAGGCCTACTCGGAAGAAATCGACGATGTCCCAGGTACACATTCTTCTTACAATTATGCAAATATATACTGTTGATATCATCCAAACAGTGCGTGCATGCGCGGTATCCCTTGTTTGTCTGTCCTGAAAGGTTACTAAGGAGCAGGCCAATCATTGATGGTCACGAACAGCAACGCCTTTAGGTCAAATTCTTCCTGTCTGTGCTCATCCCACGCATGTACACCCGTTCCATTCCACAGTTGTAAGAGTTCTTCAACTAATGGCCTTAGGTACACATAAATGTCGTTGCCGGGTTGCTTAGGGCCTTGTATGAGCACTGGCATCATAATGAACTTCCGCTTCATGCACAACCAAGGAGGAAGGTTATACATACATAGAGTCACAAGCCAGGTGCTATGGTTGCTGCTCTGCTCCCAAAAAGGATTAATGCCATCTGCGCTTAGACCAAACCATACGTTCCTTGCGTCACCTGCAAAGTCCTTCCTGTACTTTCTCTCAATTTTTCTCCACTACGAACCGTCAGCGGGTACTCTCAACTTCCCTTCTTTCTTACGGTCTTCTGTGTGCCATCGCATCGCCTTGGCATGCTCTTTGTTTAGGAACAAACGTTTCAACTGCGGTATTATAGGAGCATACCACATCACCTTGGCAGGAATCTTCTTCCTGGGGTGCTCGCCCTCGACATCACCAGGGTCATCGCGGTTGATCTTATAGCGCAATGCACCGCATACCGGGCACGCTTTCAAATCCTCGTACTCACCACGGTAGAGGATGCAGTCATTAGGGCATGCATGTATCTTCTGCACCTCTAACCCTAGAGGGCAGACAACCTTCTTTGCTTCGTATGTACTCTCGGGCAATTCGTTGTCCTTTCGAAGAATCTTCATTAACATTACCAGCAACTTTCCAAATCCCTTGTCAGATACACCATTCTCTGCCTTCCATTGTAGCAATTCTAGTGTGGTGCCCAGCTTTTTCTTGTCAGCTTTGCAATTCGGGTACAACAATTTCTTGTGATCCTCTAGCATGCACTGCAACTTCTTGTTCTCCTTTTCACTTGCGCAGTTTCTGTTTGCATCGGCAATGGCCCGACCTAGATCATCAGCGGGCTCATCTGATGCCTCTTCTTCAGCTTCTTCCCGCATTGTCGGCTTAGCTTCTTCCCGCATTGCCGGCTCAGCTTCTTCCCCCATTGTTGTACCATCGTATTCAGGGAACCCATGGCCAGGATAGCTGTCGTTGTCCTCTTCTTCTTCATTGTCTTCCATCATAACCCCTCTTTCTCCGTGCTTGGTCCAAAAATTATAGTGGGGCATGAAACCGGACTCAAACAAGTGGACGTGAGTGGTTTTTAACTTAGAGTAATTTCGACCATTCTTACAGCCAGCACATGGACAAGGCATAAAACTGTGGCACCCCGATCCGCATGGAGCAGGGGGCCTTCGCACGTCAGCCCAGGATAACACCTGACGCACGACAGGTCCATAATACAGCATTCCCGGTACAATAATATTCATCAAATACATGTGCATAAGCTTACATCATTGATGAATACAATTATCTGGCATAGCCCTAAGGCTATTTAAATGGCGGCGGAAGTCTTGGTTTGGCGGCTCATCAACTCTGGCTGGGCTCCACAACTCACAGGACTGGCAAGGTTACGGCCTAGCACGACGGATCAAGCGGACAACTCGGGTACGACCTACAAAACTGGCATGACACGCCAGGTCAGTACATTGAATGTACTTGCAAGACAACCAAATACATAGCATCCAAACAAGCAGAAGACAAAGCGAGAACCGAGCGCATGCAACAGCCTATCTCATATCAATTACTAAACATGGCATGATAAAAATTCAACTGAGCATGAACAAAATCATAACATCTACTAACATGGCAATGACATGGCATATCAGATCATACTTCTAACACGGCAAAGGCAAAACATAGCATGTCATCTCAATCATGGCATAATTTAACATATCAGTCAAAGCATGGCATGGCATCATGAAACTATGTTGAAAATAAACCACCAATAATATCCAATGCAGACATAGCATGTTAACTTTATGCAATCATCTTCTGTTCTGCCTTGGTTTTTAAATGCAACATATTACTCCTGCAATGCAACCAAACTTGTGCACCGAGTCCCTCGGACTCTCTTACCAATGGGTTACCTCGCAACCGAACAGTGATCTTTCCGGCGATCACAACCACGACCAACACTTGGTCTCCAACACTCACCGAGACCTCGTCTCATGATCATATCAAACCATCGCCGTGACTTCTCACGACTATCTCATAGTCCAAGTCACCATTTTCTTGTTATCACATCTTCATTTACCAACTTAATTATTTTAGGTTTATCCTCCATTTCGACCAAGACCTGATAGTGGGACCTACTACGAACTTGTTGCTATCGATAGACTTTATATACACTCTGCAGAGGTAGCACACTGTACCCACACCACGGAACCCATGGCCTCGTCATCCCATTCGGGTGGACCAACGGCATTCCGACGAAACCGATCTACTGCCATGACACTCTCCCGGCCACTCCGACCTACTCCCAACTGGGCTAGTCCTATGTGGTCCCGTGTCTACCAAAGACACAACGACCACCGTCGTGGCCAAAACGTCCCTCACGGGGACCGGTACCAAAAATATTAACAACGGGCACACAAGGTTATGTCCGCCTACCTGATCAGGGTAAGCATGCCCATAACCTTCCCTAGTTGGAGGCACCAACGAGAGGCATGGCAATAGATCGCATTAAGGCCTTCCCATAAGGCAAATGTGGATGCACTGAAAAAGTTCGATTTGGTGGCACTATGCCTCGATCCCATCGATGACGGAGGAGGTTGGTTATTATTAAGTCATTTTATTAACTTCTCCATCATCATGAGCATATTTAACATGAATGCAACAGTGAGCATGCAGCATACAAATGCATGGCAAAATATCGAACTTCTCAAGTGCACAACTATAACATAAAGAACATGACAATACCAAGTGCTAGCATATTAACAGGGCATTTCAATCATCATAGCATTTTAGAACGATGACATGAAAATAAAATAGAGTAGTGACATGGCATTAACAAAAACATTCTAATTAGCATGGCAAAAGATATCATGAAAACACAAGCATGCATGATAAGCATAACAGAATAATTGCAGATGAAAACGATAAGAAACAACTGCAACTACACACACACAGGGTGCAAGCAAAGTCAACATGAAAGTTCGGGGCTCATGATAAGAGGTTGGCTTGCCTGGGGTTCGACAAATACTCCGGGGAGAAGTGTGAAACAATCGGAAAAAGATTTGTCGGAAACAGTTCTCTCTCGGAGGGGGCTGTTTACGGGCAAGGGCAAAATGGCACGGGCTCGACGAAACGAAGACATGGGCTTTGGATTTACCTGATTCGAAGCTACGGGTAAAAAGATATGACTGTTTAACTACCAAGGACCTATCGGTAAAGAAAATCATTACAAACTGGGCCCTGGCAGAAAAACAGATCGCGTCTTTCTCAGAAATACGCTTTCCAGAGAGGAAAGCGCATTCTGGCCCGAAGAAGAGGAGAAAATACGCTTTCGGGGTAGCGAAAGCGGAAAACGGCCCGAGGCGCCGCCACTTAACTGACGTGGCACTAGGCCAGGCCCTTTGGTCGCCGACAGGTGGGGCCGCGCGGGAAGGGGCCCGCCTGGCCTGGCTTCTTCCTCCTCCCGCTCGACGCGCGCCTGGCCGAGGGGAGGCGCCCGCCCCAACGGCGCTCGCCGGCGCGTCCGGCCACGGCAGGCGACGAGTGACCTACCCACGGGCACAGGAGGAGGAGGCGCACCCCGGGGTAGTCTCCGTTTCCGGCGAGGAGCGCGGGAGAAGGAGCAGTAGGGCCCGCGGCGGAGAGAAGCTTCGGCCACCGGAGAAGATGGGGCTATGCTGGGGGAACGGGAGGGCTGAGGCCTGAGGGTTGCGGAGGTGGTGGAGGAACGGCGAGGGGAGCTCGGGGTTACCGAAATCGGGCGAGACCCAAGGCGACGGCCATGGCGACGGTGGTGGTCAGAGAGGGGCTCCGGGCTCGGGGAGAGGCTCGGGGACGGATGGTGGACTGCGAGAGAGCTCGGGGTGCGCTTAAATAGCCGCGGGAGAGCTCGAGGGGGGGAGGAGGTGGCACGCGGCATGCGACGTGTCCGTGCGCCGGCGAGGGGCACGGTGTCGGCAGGCACGGCCAAAGCTCATGGGAAGCGGTGGGAAGGCGACGAGGAGGGAGCAGACGCGGCGCAGAGGTCACGGAGACGAGCAAGGCTCGAGGACAAGAGGAGGAAGCGAACACCGGCGAGGAAGAGGACGAGCTCACTGGCACGCACTGCTCGAGCGTTGGCACGGCTAGCCGGAGAAGAAAACGAAGGGGGCCAGAGGTCCAGAGGGAATACGACGTCGAGGGGAGCTGTAGGACATTAATGGCGAGGCCAGAGACGGTCGGAGCAGCGCTGCCAACGAGAACAGTGGCTAGACCACCGTTCTGGCTGGCTGCCCTCGTAGTCACCACTGACATGGCGCGCTCTGGAGTTTTTACTGAGGCCACCTCATGTCTACCGCGTAGTCCTTCCAGAGTGGAGTATTACCATGGTAAAGAAACGGGCAGAGACAAATTGAGCTGAGTAAACCAAGCTACACAAGTTCGCTATTGCAAACTTGGCAACATCCTAGAGATAAAACCAGAGAGGTGAAATGGTAAAATGGTTGTCTGGGAGGCTTAGGGTAGAAAGGACTACGGTCCTGGGAGTTTTGAGGTAATTTGAACAACTATTTACCACAGTTGCTGTACAACTACCAAATCTGACCCAGAAACTGAATCATGATGAAGCACTCACTAGGAGTGATGGATTGAGCTAAAACTTGGCAAATCTTGATGATTTGGACATACAATGATTCTATAAAAATTTCATACTAAATGGACTTACCAAAATGGTACTTCCTTCACAGCTATCATTTCTGTCCAAAAACTTCAGAAAAATCCTCAGGGCAATTGGCCAGATGAAATTAGCCAAATCTTGTGGAGATAGGTTATATGGATATTAGAATACCTGGGGATATTTTCAGCCATAATGGAGCAAGATAAAATACACTTGCTTCACAAACTGAAAATTTGGATAGAAAACAAGAATTGCTCCTGTGCTCACATAGTTCAATGAAATGAACTGAATTTTGGTGGAGGCTAATGATTTGAGATACTTGAGAGGATGGAAAAGTTTCATCCCATTTGGAAACTCTATGAAGGTACTTCCTTCACAAAGTTGCATTCTAGTCAGAAACTTTGAAAAATTGCACAGGGAGCTAGGATGAATGGATTGAGCTTATCTTTGGTATCCATGGGTTATTTACCAATGTTAAACACCCTGCCAAATTGCAGCTCAATTGGAATTAGTAATAAAGTACTTCCTTTGCAAAATTTCAGAGAAGGCAGAAACTTGCATTGGATCATGTGCCAAATTTTTGAACTGAGGAACATGAGATTAGGATGTAACTAGTGATTATATAGCAAGGACAAGCTCCACAATTTATGTGGGAATTTTCTCTGCTATAAAAATAGTAGTTCCTTTGGAAAATGGCAGAAATGCAATATTGGCAATAAATAAGAAAAAGGCAATTTTCCTTATTTAATTATGGCCAATATACTTCCCAGAGCTTGGATTAGGCATAAGTATCAACTCCACCAATTCTCATGAATTTAGGAGATGGCTAGCTATGCCTTTGGATTTTATTCCTCAAAAAGGCAAGAAAAGGAATAAATCATAATTCAAAAATATTGCATTGGACTTAGCAATATTTTTGCATATCCAAGGTTCAGAAAGTTAGGAAGATCTCTGGGAACAATTGGGAGGATCAACAGATCAAGGAAAATGATGGCTCCTTTGTAAGCACAAAGGACCTATCCAAATTCCAAAAATTTGGAATTAGGGTTTGAGAGGATTTGAGCTGATGCAAATGAGGTCTTGCCCACTGAAAAATACATGAGGAAGGTTTTGAAAGGTTGGAAATGACAAAATTTCTCAGAGTCATCCAGCAAACTCAGGAGAAAATTTTGAAAATGAGTGCCAGGAGAGAATAACAGCACAAAAATTGATAACCCAATTTTGGGGCGGTTACAAAAACCATCCGCCCGCTTGTTTGCCTTAGCCGCAAGAAGAAAAGTATGCACGCCATCAACGAACTGGGGAGAGCATCGTTCATCGTACATCCATTACCGGCTCATCTTCATTACACAACACCGAAAAGACCAAATTAATACAAGTTCATACATAAATTAAAGTTCATACATAAAGTTCTTACAACACTTATTCTCATAAAACAAACATACAAATAACTCTCTAGCTAAAGCATTTAAATGCAACAACAAATGCGATAAAGATCGCAACTAAGGTAACAATTGATCCAACAGCATAATGATACCAAGCCTCACTATCAATGGCATATTTTCTAATCTTTCTAATCTTCAAGCGCATTTTCTCCATCTTGATCTTGTGATCATCGACGACATCGGCAACATGCAATTCCAATTCCATCTTCTCCCCCTCAATTCTTTTCAATTTTTCTTTCAAATACTCGTTTTCTCTTTCAACTAAATTTAACCTCTCGACAATAGGGTCGATTGGAATTTTCAGTTCACATACCTCCTAGATAAAAATATCTATGTCAACTTGATGGGCATAATTTGTCATAAACATGAAATGCAACAAATATTTATAAAAGAGAATATACCACATCCGAATCATAACCCGGACGAGGGCCGACGGGGACGGATATCAAAACCATGGCACTATGAATAACAAACAACATATGGGTAAGATAATTATACAAGTAACTATATATCTAAATCACACAAACATGATTGTTTTATATTAAAAAAAAGATAAGAACAAGAGGCTCACCACAAGGTGGTGCCGGCGACGGGACGATGCAGACGATCAGCGGTGGTTAGGACGAAGACGGGAAGGCACTAAGAACCTACATATGCAAACTAAGAGTTATTTTGAGCTAACGCCCACACGTGTGGTGGGAGCTAAACCTGCCCACACGCACTATAACACACAGAGTACGCCATGTCACCGCATGGATGCATGTGGAAATCTTTTTGGATTTTCAGTTTTTAAAATGTTTTATCTCTTAAATGAAAAATCCGATTGAAGATCCGTTTTCACCATTAAATCCCTCGCGACGAGATCTTCGAAACTAGATCTCATATCAATATATTTCGACAATTTTTTTTGGTTAAAAGTTGCCATCTCTATTGCACATGAATTGCCATGATGTTTACACTAAAATTGTCATGATATGTTTCAGCTATTTTCTTCTACATTTAAAAGTAATTTTGACATATTATAAAATGGGGAATTAAGAAACTAGACTTGCCATGCACCATAAACTAAAATTGCCATGATACGTGCAAATTGCCATGATACGTGCAAATTTCCATGGTTCATACAAAAAAGTATTTTCATGCTCAAAGTACTGGAATTGCCATCATCAAAAACTAAAATTGCCATGATCTACAAACAAAATTGCCACATGGCAACTTTAGTTTAAGCACTATGGCAACCACAGTGTAAACATCATGGCAACTTTTGGGCAAAAAAAAAATTCGTCGAAACATATCAACATGGGGTCTAGTTTTGAAGATCTCGTCGAGACGGATTTAATGGTGAAAACAGATTTTTTATTCGCTTTTTAAATTAGGAGATAAAACATTTTTAAACCGAAAACCAAAAAGATTTCTGCTGATGTCATCTATTCATACGTGGCAAAATGAGTAGTGATGGAGGCGTGTGGGCGGTGTGCAAATGCCCACACGTGTGGGCGTTAGTTTTTCCGTAAAAATATCTGTCAACTTGATGGGCATAATTTGCCATAAACACGAAATGCAACAAATAGTTATAAAAGAAAATATACCACATCCGAATCATAACCCGGACGAGGGCCGACGGGGACGGATATCAAAACCATGGCACTATGAATAACAAACAACATATGGGTAAGATAATTATACAAGTAACTATATATCTAAATCACACAAGCATGATTTTTTATATATAAAAATATAAGAACAAGAGGCTCACCACAAGGTGGTGCTGGCGACGGGACGGTGCGGACGATCAGCGGTGCTTAGGACGGAGACGGGAAGGCACTAAGTAAACCACACCTACATATGCAAACTAAGAGTTATTTTGAGCTTAAATTGCATATAAATCAAATAAACTACCACATATAATTCCTCCCAAATTACTAAAACCCACAAATTAATCACTATATAAAGCATTGCAAGAGCTAATCTAGCAATGAGAGATGGAAAGGACAAAGTTGCTTACCTTTGTGATCACTTGAATGGATGGGGGCCTTCAAATCTTGACAAAATTTGGGCAAAATGTGTGATGAGCTCGAGGAAGAGGGGAAGAACAGAGAGGAGAGGGGAAAGGGGAAAAACAGAGCGAGCTCGATCGCGGGTGGACGAAGGGTTTATATAGGACGACCTTTAGTACCGGTTCGTGGCATGAACCGGTACTAAAGGTGTTGGAGGGGCCCCAGACTGACAACATCCTGCCACCACTCTCTTTAGCACCAGTTCGTGGCATAAACCGGTGCTAAAGGTTCTCCACGAACTGGTACTAATGAGAGCGGCCCGCCTAGCCATTGGAACCGGCACTAATGGTCACATTAGTGTCGGCTCAAATACAAACCGGGACTAATGAGCTGAACATTAGGCCCTTTTTCTACTAGTGCTTGAACAAATGCGGAATAAACCTAGCGGTTAATTTGTCAAGCATAAAACCTAAAACAACTAGGCTCACCTATGTGCATCAACAACTTATGCTAAGCAAGATAAACAAATATGTGATAGCAAGATATATAACATGAAACATTATGGCTATCACAAAGTAAAGTGCATAAGTAAAGGGCTCAGGTAGGAGATAACCGAGGCATGCGGAGACGACGATGTATCCCGAACTTCACACCCTTGCGGGCGTTAATCTCCGTTTGGAGCGGTGTGGAGGCACAATGCTCCCCAAGAAGCCACTAGGGCCACCGTAATCTCCTCAGTCCTCATGCCCTCGCACAATGCAAGATGTTGTGATTCCACTAAGGGACCCTTGAGGGCGGTCACCGAACCCGTACAAATGTCAACCCTTGGGGGCGGTCACCGAACCCTTACACTTTGGCAACCCTTGGGGGCGGTCACCGGTACCCGTCAAATTGCTCGGGGCGATCTCCACAACCTAATTGGATACCCCGACGCTTGCCCGGAGCTTTACACCACAATGGTTGAGCTCCGAACACCACCAACCGTCTAGGGCGCCCAAGCACCCAAGAGTAACATGCTCTAGGGTACCAAGCACCCAAGAGTAATAAGCTTCTCAACTTGTAACTTCCACGTATCACCGTGGATAACTCAAACCGATACAACTAATGCACTGGTAAGGGCACAGGGAGTGTCCAAGTCCCTCACTCTAAAATCCCACCAAAGCAACAAAATCTATGGAGGAAAAAGAGAGGAAGAACAAGAAGGAGAACACCAAGAACTCCAAGATCTAGATCCAAGGGGTTCCCCTCACATAGAGGAGAAAGTGATTGGTGGAAGTGTGGATCTAGATCTCCTCTCTTTTTCCCCCAAAAAAACTAGTAGGAATCCATGGAGGGATTGAGAGATAGCAAGCTCGAAGAAGGTCAACAATGGGGGAAGAACATGAGCTCAAAGGATAAGGTTCAATGGGGAAGAAGACCCCCTTTTATACGTGGGGGAAAATCCAATCTATGTGCTCAGCCCGCACACGAGCGGTACTACTGCTCAGGGGAGCGGTACTACCGCCCGGGCGGTAGTGCACATAGAGAAATGCAATGGTGCGAGACCACGAGCCGGTAGTACCGTCGGAGCGGTACTACTGCTCACCCCAGTAGTACTACCGCTGGGGTTGCAGCTCAGGGCACTAAGGTGGCAGAGCATGACAGATGGGGTGAAGCAGAGCCGCACCAGCGGTACTACCACTCGAAGGAGCGGTACTACCACTTATAGGTGGTAGTACCGCACACCCACTGCCTCTCTACAACCGCTGGGAGCACGTAGGGTCCTGGAGGGGAGCGGAAGTGGAGCGGTAGTTCATGGGCGGTACTACCATTCATACTACCGTTCCACTGCCGCGCAACCCGACACGAAAAATCGCATCCCTAGAAGCAGCAGTACTACGCGTGGCACAGGGCCGCGACACTGACGCTTACAAGCGGTACTGCCGGTTGAGGCCTTCAGGAACACACCAGAGAAACCAGAGGGTACAATAAAGCCTGAACTGCCACAACTTCTACAAAAGAGCTCCGAATTGAGCCAACTCAAGCTTGTTATAGTAAGAAGAAGCAGCAGAAAAAGTGCCAAAGGTATAGAGATGTGAAACCTCTATGAATGAAGAACCGAAAAAAAACTCCAACATCGAAAACATCATAGAAGATTCATGTGAACTCCATTTTTGATGAACTCGAGATTGTCATGAAGATGACCATATGCTCAAAAACTCACAAGGAGAAGAACCAAACCAGAACCAAGAAAGATGATGCAAGGATGCAATGGTTTGAGCTCTCAACGAACGATACGATCAAGCTACTCACTAGAGAGCCCCCCTTTGATAGTACGACAATCGATCCTATAACCCGGTCTACCAACTACCACCATGAGACCGGTGAAACATAAAACCTATCAAGGGCAAACCTTTGCCTTGCACATAGTCCACTTGAGGTAGATGATGACGATCTTGACTTCCTCAAGTTGGAATACCTTACTTGACTGCATTGGCTCGATGAAGACTAGTTGATTTCTCCCCCATACTCCACTATGGGTGAGCCACTCTTTGGCACATCCTCACAAGTCCATTGTCACCACAATGGAAGGCAAGCTTCAAGCACTTGATCGCTTTGTGATGCTCCACTTGAACTTGCACACCGCAATCTTGATGACGATCACCACTTGATGTCATCCTCTCCCTGGGTTGTATGATACCTTTATCTTAACGCAAGCCCATGGAAACACACCTAACCCCACACAGAACTCTCACTTAGACCATGGGTTAGTATACAAAGCGTAATGGACAATGCTTACCATACCATGGGATCACTTGATCCCTCTCGGTACATCTTGTACGCTTGGTGTGTTGATCAACTTGATTCACTCTTTGACTTAGTCTTGATCAACCTTGAATCTTTCTAACTCTCTTCATTAGGATGATGTCTTGAAGGAACACATGAATGTTCACACAATCTTCTTCTTCAAGACATGCTTGCAATAAGCTCAAGTCTCACATGACCAATCTCTGGATAATTCCTTGAAAAGCACCTTGGCCAACACATAAACTCCTTGAAACCAACAAATGGACTTCAAGAAAAAGCCTATGGACAAATCCTTCAAATATACCTCAAGGCAACCATTAGCCCATAGAGAATGTCATCAATTACCAAAACCTAACATGGGGGCACCGCATATCCTTTCACCCCCCCCCCTCCTCTTGCGACCGCGTCGCCCCCCGCGGGCGACCGACCGTGCCTCCAGCCCTTCTCCTCGAGTCCTCTGCCCACTCCCTTTCCCTCCGCTATCGCCTGCATCCGTCGTCGGGCTAGGCCTAGGCGGCACCGCTGGCGGCGGCCCCCGGCTATTCCCCTCTTGGAGCTGCTCCTACGCGGGGCGGCGCGGCCCTGAGGGGTGCTCCGAGGCGGCGACGGTCAGGCGCAGCGGCGGGACGCCTTGCCGCTAGCGTGGGGGATCTGCTGCGTGGCGGGGTAGCTGTTGGCAGTGGGGTGCTCGGCTGCGTGGGGTGGTGGCGCCCACTCAGCCCAGATCTGGGCCCCTTCGAGCCCCATCTGGGCCTGGGCGGGCCGGCGACTCTTCTGTCGGTGACGTTGCTCCCTTGAGGCGGAGGGGTCGCGTCGGAATACTTGGTGGTGGTGGCGCTGTCGACGGCTTGCTGCAGCATGGCGGCGGTGGCTTTGCGGGCCTGATCTAGGCCCGATCGGGCCCGAGAGGCCTAGTGTGCCCCTGTTGCAGCTTCCGGTCGGCTACCGCGACGGTGTCGGAGGCCACGCCTCCCGCACGACGACGGTGGAGATAGTTCCCTCCCATGCAGCTTCGGTGTTGCCACTCCCGCTTCCTTGTGCTCCTTCTTTCCGCCCTCTTGGCCTTGTGATGGTGATCTCAGTGAGACGACGAGGGTGGCGTCAAGTCCGTGGTGGCGCATGTTGGTGGGTGGCTAGCTGGTTGGAAGGCTTCGGATCGGCCGAGTAGTGGTGTTTTGAGTTTGGGAAAAATCCTTGCTGGCTCATCCGACATTGGCGCGGTGACGCCTTGCGGCTGCAACCTTCCTAAAGGGCGTCAGATGTACCTATTCCCCAATCCTTTCCGCGTGTCGGGGAAAACCCTAGGACATGTCCGGGCAGCAGTGTCATCATTGTCGCATTCCTTCTTGGAGGTGCTACTTGGTACACGGAGGTCCGAAGTCTAGGAGGGTGGTGGGACAACTCCGGAGGGTGCAGCAGGGGCGAGTCATCCGCGTTTCGTCGAGCTGCTGTCGTTGGCTTTAGTTTCTCTTCTTCTTTTTTTCTTTTGGGCTTGATGTGTTGTTTGCCCCAGCAGATGTTCTTGATCGGTGATGGTTGCTTATAATATTAGTACAGAATGACATTTGCCGAATTTGCAAAGTGGGGGGAAACCCTTTTTCGGTTAGTAAGATGTTGCAATCCTCTACATTAATAAATGCAACATATGAGCCCCTAATTTTCCTTCATTTTCTTTTAATACAAAATGACACGAATTTAGGCGTGCATTGACAAAAAAGTATGAGGCCCACCAATTATTAATAAAAAAATATATTACTTAACTTTTCTCCACCAAGAGATGAACAAGTCTCGTCGGCTCCTAATTATCAGTACAGAATGACATCTGCCGAATTTGCTCCACCAAAAAGAACATGTCGGATCACTTATGATGCGGTTGGTAATTAAGCTTGGATATATGTCCTTAATTGATGTTGGTTTCTATATTTTGAAGTACCTTTTCTTGACAACTTTTAGTTTAAAGAAATAACTAAAACATCCTACTTTCTTTACTAGCCCACTGGTTGAGGTTTAGCATTTGTTCTCTGAGGTGGTTCAACATGGGCTTCACTGTACATTGCATTCTGTAAAACAAGAAAGCTCTGTGAACTTGTTCTCTGTTACACGCAAGAGCAGTGCGCGTCGCCAAGCCACGAATCTTCCCTCCTGGAATGGTGGCATGCGGCCAAGCGGAGCATACCAACGACCATGTGCAAGGGCCTCGCCTTCATGGCCCTTCTAAACCCATGGATGATCTGGAAACACCGCAACGATTACGTCTTTAACGGTGCCCAGCCATGCGTGAATGACCTAATTGTGAAGATAAAGGAGGAGACGGCGCTCTGGGCCAAGGCAGGAGCTGCCGGCCTACGGGACACCATGCCCCAAACATGGGATGTGCACTGATTTCCTGTAACCACCTTGACCATTGTACCTCGTAGGAGGCTTGTAACATAAACCCTCTCTTTTCAATACAAAGAAACGCAAAAGTCTTCTTGCCTTTTCTTGAAAAATGATAATGTGAAAATCAGTACGAGACTGCAAAAGAATTGGTAGATTCTGTATACACCGTGTTGGGTACGCTGCAGCGGTTTGTTTTCCTCGCATTTCCTTGATGCCTTCACTATGCTATTTTGCTTTTGAGTGTTGATGCTGTTTGGCGACTTAGCATGTTTTCTTGGATCCATGGCATATGATCTTTGTTTATAATGACATGAGTGATTTGCAAATATATCGATTTCCAATGCACACATGAATACGTTCTTGCGATAAGTTACAAGTGTTACCAGTTGTATCATGACCTTTGCAAACAGTAAGCACAAGAGCAATTGAACATGAAATTACAGAGTGATAGACCAGCAAAATGATTGATTAGATGAGGAAAGTAATCCTTTTTCATTTTTTTGACTCAAGGGGCAACGTCCCCAACTTCAATTAAGAAGCTGATAACACAGCAAAAGTAACAGAGGTCTTTTTTCTACCAAGAGCCTACTGACAAGTCCTCTGCTCTGGGAACTTGGGAAGTACACAAAACTACAGTAAAAGAAACTCAAACAGCGCATCTCTAGCAAAGCATACCAGGAACAAGGATAGCACCTAAGAAAGCAAAACCAGAGCACACAACAACAACCTGATAGTTCACAGCACCTTCTTTTTTCACCACTTCAACTTGTTGCTTCTTTTTTCCATTCCAGTCTTTGTCAACGGTGCCCCGCCTCTATTCCTGTTGACTCAGACGCCACTACCAGCAGCAATTTGGCTCCATAGCAAAGGATTTTTCCGAGCTTTTTCCTCTGCAGAATAGACCAAGAAAATAACAGCTGAGATATGACTATTACCAAACTATTAGGATCAGCAGGGTAAACATGCTGGAAGCAGGCTTTGTTTCTAATTTTCCACAACCCCCATAAAACTGAAGCCACTCCAGATGCCACAACCTGCCTCACCCCATTTCCTTTAAACGGCAAAATTCAATCATAAAGCTCTACTATTTTACCAGGCATCACATTACAATCTAATGCACAAGAACTTACGTTCCACACATATTTGGCTACACTACAACCGAAGAACAAATGATCAATAGTTTCTTTACAAGAACAAAACCTACAACACTCATCACCTGTCCAACCACGATGCACTAGCTAAGTTATCCTTAGTTAGAATACTGTCCATAAAAGTAAGCCATAGAATTTTTTTAACTCTAAGAGGTATTTTAATTTTCCAAAAGCTTTTAAATTTACATTGAACCTGCTGCATCTTAAGAAAATTATACAGAGATTTAACCGAGAAAAATCCATTCTTAGTCAAAAGCCATCTACAACCATCTCTATCTTTAGATAACATAACATTAGCACAGCAAGTTTTAAGCTCGGCCCAAAGTTTAGCTGTTTCACCAAAAAGGACTCTACGAAATCTAATACAACCCCAACCTTCTTCAAAAACCTTAGCTACTGTAAAATTGACACTAAAAGTTAAATAAGTACAGCCTATTAAAACATTCCCTAAGTGAGTTATCGCCAATCCATAAATCTTCCCAGAAAAGAGTGTTTTCACCATTACCAACTAATTTTCAACAACATCTGAAATATCCTTTTTCTAGGTAACCTATTCTGACTGTTCTGCAACAACATGACCATCTGTTTTACTTGCACGGCTCTTTGAATATTCTCTAGTGTTGGCAAAGCAGATAGATAAGTTCTTGAATACCAAACAAAATAAAATCATAGATTGTTATCTCAAGCGTCATAGTTTCAACTTCAGGCCTACGACGGCACTGTTTACATGCATCAGGGTGTCAATGACTTGCATTCTGCAGGAAAGTTTAACAGGGTGCTAATTACTTGGTTGAGGGCCGATGAAATGATTCCGGTGCGGTGTTTCATAAACAAGGTGTAAAAAAGTCGACCATGAAAACTAGACTAAAAGCATGTCTTAATAATGCACCTTCATTCTTCTCAGAAGTAGGGATTAGCTAGCATCCAAAGAACCAATGGGACGATAACTGATATGGTTGATTTCGTGGATGCGTTTGGCAGCCACGGGTACGCATCTGGAGGCGGCGTCACACACTTGTCGCCATTGAAGTACACTCTTCTTGGAAAGGCCCATCCTGCCCGCAAGGTGAATGTTGACGGGTCCTTCCGGAATAGTAGCTCAGACTGAACATATCCATCAGGTCCAGCAGTCAAGAGATAATCATTGTAGTGCCTGATGCCCCATAACAGAGCGGTGTCATCTGCGATAAGAGGATTTGTCGATAGCCGAAAAAACATTCACACAAGGAATATCAATTGTCCAGGGATGAGGTGCTCACTCATAAGTCCATAAGGGTTCAGAGCTGTGTAGTTGAAGCTGGTAATGCTAGTCAAGCTGTTGAAATTAGGGTGCTGAGCTACTAGGTTCCACTGCGAGTAATTCATCCCGTAGTTGAAGTTTGTCACTGTGATCTTTACTCTCCAGTACTCCTTGTAGTTAGCCTTCACATGCCAATGAACTCTTATTGGGCACATATGAGTAGTGCATTGGACCAGAGATGCCAAGCCGTTCTTGTCTTGACCATTCATGACAGAACCAAGATAAGGTGAGTTTCCCCTAAAAAAATGTAGCATCCACTGTCAGATAACTAAACAATAAGCTGGCTCTTCATTCTAGTTTATTATTTGGGTTATGTCAAATGTAACTTGCTCTACACAGATTCCTGGTTTTGTACTGTTATCTTGGCAGCCACATGAGCATTTGGGACAGCTAACAAAAGTGTCACTGTAAAACGCGCTGAGAGATAAACAACACGTGGGATACCTCAGTGCGAGAAACTGTGAGTAGGTACAAGTCACAGTCCATGTCACTGCAAAATAAAATAAACAGTCAGATATGCATGCTAGTTACTGAGATATTCTTTCCATGCATCAAGAAATTAGACAATGGCTTACTGTGGGCTTGAGATTTCCTACTTCCATCTGGTGTAGTGAACTTTGTAGGTTCATCTAACTTGGTTGCAGGTCCACAGGTATACCCTGGACCAGGGGCCTTCAGAGTGAAATTCACAGGCAATTCCAGGGTCTTGGTTGTGGTCCCTGATCGACCAACTGAAACCTCAAAGGAGGCCACAGCATTAGCAGGGTCCTGTGCCAGTGAGCTGAGGACTCCTCCTTTGCAGCAGTTGGCCCTCTGCCTATTGTAAGGTGCCCCGGGAAGCAGGTCGACTATCTCCGGGTTCACCTTGCAGCTGTGAGGGATAATCTCTTTGAATTTGGAGCAATCGCCTTGCTCTGTAGCCTGTCCACCCTGCACATACCAGATTACCTCCTTCTTTGACCACACCCACCCGAGCTTCCATCCTGGTGGCTGAATGTGGCGGTACTGCTGATAATTGAATAGTGAAACCTCAGCCTGGAGAAATTACATCATGTCAGCATTTGGAAGAGGATAAACAATGGAAAGGTACAAACGTACAGTCTCATGCCTGAGCAGTCATTGCTGTACAGTATGTATATTTCATAATGTGGAATTGTAGAGGGATTATTGTTGTTCAACAAGTGATTCATCCTTACCACATAGCCATCTGGAACCCAGCTCCTCACATCCCATCTGATTGTGATGTTGCCCGTTGGATCAAGGGGGTCGTAGGCTCCTGCAGAGAACAGCACAGGAAAAAGTAAAAAGTAAAAATGCTTTCGTGTCTCTGAGTAAAAATGTTAACTTGGTCAGACAGAGGATCAAGGTTGGATGTCCTGACAATCTCTGGTCTTACACAGTCAAAAAAGAAAAAACAGTTCTGGTCTTACAGAGGTAGGAAAAAGAAGAGAGGACATTTGGGAGGTGTTTATACAGAGGTAGAGCCTAACATGGAAGTTGACTACAGTCCGCTGAAGATGCAGGAACAGCTGAAGAAATACCTCATATCAATAACCAGGGAGAGATCAAAACAGTAAGAAATAAAAATTTAAATGAATAAGCATATGAAAGACTAGCAGTTGTAACCCAAGACAAACCATAGCTCTAGCAAACCAACAAAAGACCAAAAGCACACTAAAAATTACAGTTAACATCACACTTAAATTCCACTATGATATATAGTGTAAATTCACTGATAATATAAGTAATTACACTACAAGTCCACTAAGATTTGCAGTGTAAAATCACTGATCAAGATAGAGTAAAAAACACTAAAAAATCCACTATGAATTACTGTGCAAATTCAAATGATAAGATAGAGTAATTACACTAAAAAATCTAGTAAGAATTACAGTGTAAAAATACTGATAAGCAGAGAAAATGACCGCTAACAGTTGCAACCCAAGATAAACGCTGACTCTTGCAAACTAACAAAAGACCAAAATTACACTGTGATTGCATGAGTACACCTTCAAAATTATTTAAAAAAACTGCTGCATATTACCACTGTAAGAACTGTAGATTACCACTGTAAATTAGTGTAAGTTTGTCAGCTTTATTTGTAATTTACAGTAGTAAATCAATTGAATAACAGTAGTATATTTACAGTTTTACGGTGGATTTGTAGATTTGCAATTTTCACAGTAAGAGAGTGCTATCATCTAACATTGACAAAACCCCAAAACTATCTAGAAAAATAATGTTACTCGACAAAGACAAACCAACCAAACAAAGACAAACAAAATAAAATTGCCCTAAAAAGTACGCTGTAACTGCCGTGCAACTTACAGTGAGTTGCACACGAATTACAATGTAATTTCTCTATGATTTGCATAGTAATTGCCCTGCGAAATACACTGAATGTTGCACATGAATAATAGTAGTAATTTCCCTAAATTTATAATGTAAAATCCCTCAAATTACAGTGCAAATGCACTCAAATTACATTGTAATTGACCTGAATTTACAGTGTCGATTGCCCCTGAAGTTACACTTTTAGTGAAACTGCAAGTTAAGCAGTAAACTCCAAAAAAGGTTCTAAAAATGAATGCAATATACATCAAACCTAGTAGCAATCCATTTGACAAGCCTTTCAGGGACCTCAGTTCTGACAAAATAAAGAACACACTCCATCCCATATCTCTGAATAACATTCTTATACAGCCATCAACAACGCCACATAAAAGAACTTCCCAGAATATCTAGTAAAGGTTGAACAAACAGGAAAATCACTATATCTCTTATGTCTCTAAATGAAACAAAAAGGGAAAACAAATAAAAAACTAAGGTAGATTACTGTGGAAGATGATTATAAACAGTACTAGTCTAAGTACATAGGTAACACAAAAGTAAATTTCTAAAAAAAGAAGTGACTAGTCCGATATGAAAAGAATTTGATGCAACTAACCACATTCTTTGTGCCGGCACATGAAAGCTTTCATTTCAAACATTTTACTTTCTGAAAAAAATAACAAATGAATGAAGAAGACTGTAAACCAAAGGAAGGTGGAAAAGGCATAAATAAAGAAAAATAAAAAATACAAGGACTCAAGTAAACAAATAGCACGCAAATGATTCATATAGAACTTCAGTAGAGCTTTCTGAAAGTTGCCATCATCTACAAATAGTTCCTGCATAAAAAGAGATAGCCAATAAACAAATTAAAATGAACTAAAATAAAGAACTAAACCAAATGAGGAAAATAACAAAAAATAGACAAGAATAACTACCAACGACAACTCATATGAATCATAAACAACAAAATTGCTGGGCACAAAAGGTTCATCGAAAGAATCTGCAGTTTCAAAAGTTGATACTACAGGAACATCCTGGTGAGAACCTTCCGTAGTCTACCCATTAAACTAATCCTATAAGCAGATTACATGACACACAAAAAGGAAGAGTTGAAAAAGAGTAAAAGAACTTATAGTGTAATTTAGAGTGTACCATTCTTCAATTACAGTAGAAGATCAGAGTTTTACAGTTTGAATCACATTGTAATTTACAATTGATTTACAGTTAAATAACAGTGAAAATACATTATATCATAGTTGAATTACAGTGTAATTTACAGCAGAATTACAAAGTAAACAATACAGTAGAATTACAGTGTAACTTTAGTAGATCAATACTGTAATTTATAGTAGCTTTACAGTGCGATTTACAATAGAATTACAGTGTAAACATACAGTAGAATTACATGTAATTGCAGTGGATTAACAGTATAATTTCAATAGATTTATAGTGCAAATTTATAGTAGAATTACAAATACAGTGTGAGCCAGAACCATACTCCAAATGTAGTGAACAAACAGGTACTACATAACACCAAGCTAAACATTAAACAGCCTAATATAGTGTGAGCATCGAAAGTTCCAATAGTCCGTTGCAACAACTATTTGTGCAGAGATAAGCATGAACAGAGACAATAACTGAAAGACACATTAACTAACCAAAAAAAGGCAAACCAGCAAACACACACACACACACCCACACCCAAACAGATTTGGTTGCTTCATATATACTCCCTCCGTTCCGATTTATAAAACCACGACGAGTAAATCAAAACGGAGGGAGTATATGACTAAATAGATGAGTTCAGAGGGGGGAGGTTTGGCTAAAACACTACCTGCACTCCACTTAACTAGATCACAATTTTAGAAAGAATTATCACAATAATCAACATGAAGAAGCACAACCCCCACCGATACAGACCACAAATCCACACTGAAACCAAAACCTAGCCAAGAGGAATCAAACACCTACATCCACAGAGACAATGGGAGAATGAGGTAGAGCTCATATTCGCTACTCCAGCGGAATCAAGCCTCTAGACATACATCTACATGGAAACGGGCAAGGGGAATTAGACGCCCAGGGGATCTAGAAGGGACAGGAGCACCAAAATTGAACAGGGCAAGGGAGAACCACTACACGCCAACCGAAATCACAACCACTGGAGTGGAAATGTTGAAGAGGGAGAAGAGGGAGAGCTCGGATTGGCCATGGAGGAAGAAGAAATCGCAAGAACTCCCATCCTTTCGGTGCCGCCTAACGAGAAATGGGGAGAGATTAAAAGGAAATTTAAAATAGAAGTGGAAAACGCAGCGAGCTAACGGGCTGGCCCGGAAAGTAAAGCGCACCCGACATGGAAAACACCAACTCCAAGCGCGAATCTCCGCGCAAGATCGGAGAGCCACAAATTCAAACGAAGACGAATCGCAACTGAGAATCAAACACCCGCAGACAAAATCTAAACGGCCCACGCATACATAGCAGCTGAATTTCAAAAAAATCCAAAAGCCCACACATGCCAAATGAATTTTGGTTGCAAATAGTTAGGAGTTGAAAATACAGAAACAGAACACGGAATGGTAGTTGAGAAACGTGAGAGAGAATGAAAGAGTAGTAGTATTGGAGAGGCGTCAAAGAGAAAAAGCACACTTCTCAACCATCGTGACAATGCCATCATAAAGAAAATCCTAGTTCTTCTTTCCATAACATATAGCTGTATAAAAGAAGATCATACTGAGAATTCTCCACAAGTCAACGGTCGTGGGGCTAATGAACAAGAAGAAAGGAGGGAAACACGAAGCACAACCACATCTGTACACCTAAAAAGCCGCAGGGACCTAACACAAGTAACTAACAAGAATAGGAATCAAATAACATGTCTGAGCGCCACATGGATAGACACATCATAAAACACAACCTCCTCTGATCGATCTGAGGACCAAGAGATGAAGCGCGAGGGAGGAGAGGAGGAAAAGTAACGTGTCTACTCGAAATTTTAGACGGCCCGATAAGAGAAAGAAGTAAACTGAGGCGTAGGAAAAACGATGCCTGATGAACCAATCAGCAAGGCCACGGCGAAGAGGAGCAACGCAGACATGGCTCTCGAGCCGCGGTGAAGAAGAAGAGGAGCAACGCAGGCATGGCGACCCCTCCATACGCCGGCGACGAAGACCATAACGGAAGCGGCGGCGCCGTCGCGACCTCTCCCACGTGAACAGTCTGTGCTTGTGTAGCAGTGCTAGTGCATGCGTGTGTAGCAGCAGCAACATGCGCCAGACACGGGCGGGGCTCACGGGTTGGACACCGGCGGGCCGGGGCGATTCCCTCCGTGACAACGACGCCGGCGGGGCAAATGTTTAGTCTTTGCTTGTAAGTGACCATTTCCATCATGTTTAGTCTGCTGACTTCTTTTTGACATGGAACCATGCATATAGCCGATTAGCTGTGATTAAGTGGATTAATGTTGATCCAAATTAACGTGCATCATCTTTTTTTTTTTTGAGGATCCAACGTGCACCATCTTTGAGGGGTTCAAAGTTCTAAAACGTAAACGTGACGACTGATGAAAATATCAAAAAAAAGAGTTTGTCTAAGCCCAGGTTCGAACTGGGGACCTTTAGGGCCTGTTCGGCTCTCCACCAGTTCTGCGAAATTACGGAATTTGTGGAGCACCTACTTTTCAACTCCATGATTTTAGCTTGCAGCTCCGTCAGCTCCGCGGAGCTGAGTCCGGAGCGGAGGGACTCCGAACACCCCCTTAGTGTGTGAGACTAACGTGATAACCAACTACACCACCCAGACAAGATGCTTTCCTGAGCCAAGTATTGCTATATTAGTAACTTACTTACACGGCTTTTGCAAGCTTAAACCAAATAATCACGTTGAAAACTTCTTTTGACATGACAGACTATTTCCATCGTGTTTAGTCTGCTGACTTCCTTTTGACATGAACCATGCATATAGCCGATTAACTGTGATTAAGTGGATTAATGTTGATCCAAATTAACGTGGATCATCTTTGAGGGTTCAAAGTTCTAAAACGTGACGACTGATAAAAATGTCAAAAATTAAATTTTGTCTAAGCCCAGGTTCGAACTGGGGACCTTTAGTGTGTGAGACTAACGTGATAACCAACTACACCACCCAGACAAGTTGTGTTACCAAAGTATGGCTTTATTAGTAGCTTACACGGTTTTTACAAGCTTAAACCAAATAATCACCTTGAAAACTTCTTTGCGGTGTTAAAGGCTTAAAACTTGGTAACCAAATATTGATAGTTAAAGGCTTAAGCTTAAACAAAATTAATATGCAGAGTAAAAAAGAGGGAGTGCTAGAGCGGTGAGAAACCAAACTGCTGAAACATTGTACTAGAGCGATGAGGGAGTACTGAAGCTAAGCAGCAAGCAATCCGATCAGATCGACGCCATGCAGGCTTGAGTACTAAAGGTGGATCCTTGGCCGACTTTACGACCCGTCACTGTTTAGTTATCCATTTTGCTGACCATCGACCACTGCCCAACAAGCAATATATAGAGTCCAACAATGCTCACTCGTCAGATCTGGCCATGCACGGACAAAAGGCCTCAGAGGGGAGCATGGGAATCACTGTGTGGAACAGTAAGGCCAAGTGCAAGGAGGTGAGGAGGAAAGCGGCCGCACCGGAGGAAAAGGAGCGTGCAAGAGAGAGTGAGACCAGTCACAGCTCTGGTGAATCGGATTATGTTAAAGAAAGTAGAGAAAATTAAGAGGCAGGTGCAGAACTCCGGCTACAAACTGGCCCCTCGTTCGTGCTGCATGTATCAGATCAATCACTCCATCGCTCAGTAGGATACCGACCAGTAGTAGTTTCCAATGGTGAACGGCGCGCGCTTGGCCGTGGCCGTCCTCGTCTTCCTCCTGGCGTCACCCCCTCAGCTGAAGCACGGCACAGCACACCGGCAAAGAGGTAGTAGTAGTACTCCCTCATGTCTTTTTTACTCGGCATATTAAATTTTGTCAAGTTAAACTTAAAGTTTGACCAAACTTATATTAAAAAATATCAACATCTACAATATCAAATATATATATATATATATATATATATATATATACTATGAAATTACATTTCATAATGAATCTAACAATGATTTGATATTGTGAATGTTGATATTTTTGTCTAGAAGTTTGGTCAAAGTAAAGATACTTTGACTTCGGATAAAATTTATATGCAGACTAAAAGAACCGGATGTAGTAGAATTATTACTGTTGGATTGCACACCCATAGAGAAACTGCTCAACAGACGACAACTGCGTAGACGATGTGAGGACGACTAAGAATCCGGCGGCCGTTGCTCCCCTGTACACATGCATGTGCAGCTGGATTTTCATTGTCGTGCATGAGTCGCCCGTGTTTTGTCGTCCGTATAGCACTGTCACGCATGTATCTGAACTCTAAACTCTGAAATGCGAGAATTGAAAAAGCTAACGAGAGTCAGACTTATATATCATGGTTTTTTTTTAGGCAAATCAGAGAGCTTTTAAAGTGTTCCCCGGGCAATCTGCAAGGAGGCTGGTTACCAAGAAACTAGGGGTCTCCTCGAGCCAACACTCAGTCACATTCAAAATGCACGCACATATCATGGTTTGTTTAAAGAGTATTGTTGGGTTTCGTATCATGATTTCAGCCGTATGTCGTCTAGATGGGTAGCCCGTTGGCAGGATCCGCCGGCGACGTGGAGGCGGCGCGTGCGGGCGAACCCACATGTGAGGCTGTGGAGGCTGCTGCCCCAACTCAAAATTTCCTTCCAGTTATAATTGGCATCATGCATACCACATATGCCCCCACTTAGTTTATTACCATGCCTCCATTCAACTAAGCTCCTTGTGTATTTCTAGAAGCACCATGTTAGTCCAAACTTTGAAGAAGCAACCCAAAAATAAAAGAATTGATGCATCCTACGCACGTCGCTTGATCATCCATCTAATTAACTCGATCCCAGTGGCCAGATTTCACATACACATGTCGACCGTCAGAAATCACGGAAGCCTGGCCTTGCCGCTCATGCAGTCGCATAGACCGTGCAGCCTCCCGGCAATAGTTATGTAACATGTTGTGTTTTGGCCTTTTATTTTCTGGTGCACGGGCAGTGTTTTGCATTTATCATGTAATATGTTGCCAACAAGTTATGTTGTGTATTGCCAAAACTTTGGGACGCGGAGTTTTGGGACATGCTGGCATGCGATGCCGAAATCTTGGTCGTCCGTGTTTGCATCTAGATTACTAACTAATATAGTGTTTGCTGCATTACCAACAGTGTTGCTCAATAATGCACTTGAATACACTTTTCTATACGGGGCAGGAGTGGACCTCAAAGCTTTTAATTCGTATGCATACTAATATTTGCTAGGTGCAACGATGACCCACAGACTCATTTATAATGGTCCAAACAGTCAAAAGTCGGCTGCATGTGAGAGATTTATGGTGCTTGCTTGTGCCAGGCACCTGTAATTTGTAGGTTCCTGCTGTTTTGTGTGCCACGTACAATCTAAATCATGTGATAAGCATAGCCACTGGGACAAACACAAATTAATTTTGATGAATATCAGCAGAACAACATGAAAATGGATTATTGAGTGATAAGTATAACATTACACTGATTGCGCGATAGGTGAGGACACATTTCCTTTTGAGTTGCAATTTAGGGACATTAATCATGTGTATGCACATGCCTGACCTGACATGGAGACAGACCTAAGCTGATCTAGCATAGTTGACATGGAGACAGACCTAAGCTGATCTAGCATAGTTAAAAATTCACACTAATTCATCTAAAAAAAGAAAATTAGCTATTTGGGGATCTGATTATTTGTTCTAGGTGGACTAGTTTAGTCTTATGTAGTGGACATATTTTTCAAAATTGAAATCTTGGATTTCTGAAATTTTAAAATGTTTACTGCAATTTAGGAACCTTTTTTAGTTGCAATTTAGGAACATTAATCATGTGTATGCACATGCCTGGCCTGACATGGATATAGACGTAAGCTGGTCAGGCATAGTTAAAATTTCACACTAATTCATCTAAAAAGGAAAAAAAACTATTTGGGGCTATGATTATTTGTTCTAGGTGCACTAGTTTAATCTTATTCAGTGGACATATTTTTAAAAATTAATATCATAGATTCCTAAAATTTTAAAATAGTTACTGCAATTTAGGAATTTTGTTGAGTTGCAATTTAGGAACATTAATTATGTGTAGGCACACGCCTGGCCTGACATGTGCATAGCTAAAAGTTCATCTGAAAAAACTCACACCAATTAGCGAACTACTCAATACACATTTCTCTTACCGCTGTAGAGGGTGGTGCACTAGTAAGACAAGAGGGCACTGTGGTGCATTAATCCTAGTAAATGAGTTGGTCAGGCGTGTTTCAATTTTGTCACTTATTAAATGGTCTGTTGCGGCTTCAATGAAACATTAACACCAACCTCATTTGGTTTGTGGTGCATGTTCTTTCTGCCCTCTCTGTTGGTTGGTGTGTGTGTGACAGGGTATCTGTGTAGAGTTCGCATAATAACCTATCGCTCTACCAGATACATGCAATGCATAGAGCATGAAAATAAAACAAGATATGGAATATCTCCTGGCTTTGGGACTAACATGTAATCAATGCGCGTCTCGCTTCAATGCCTGAGGCTGCCTCGTGGTCCATCTCCTGACGAGGTCAGAGGTAATACGCGAGCTATACTAATTGTATATTGTGGATGGGACTCATTATACAAGCTCGATGTATTAGAGATGCATGAATCACATGGGAACGGTTGGTCTTGATACCGACCTCACGTGGCTGCATGTCCACTCGTGATTTATCGCAAAACTTAGGCCTTATACTGTCGGGGCTGGCTAGGGGTCAAGAGTCCAATCACTCTCTCTTTTTTGACAAGCAGGCACATCTAAATCCAGCTTTCCTGGATTTGATGGATTCTTCCGCCAAAATCAAAATACGCAAGCATACAACAAAGCACAACTGACTAATATCTAGCCAATTGGCTCACAATATAGGCACGCACACCATCGCGTGGCTTGATGGACGGAAACCGGTATGTATCGTACCTAATGTGTTTCTATTGATCTCTCACAATTACACATATTACAA
Source organism: Triticum aestivum (assembly GCF_018294505.1). Classification (NCBI taxonomy): domain Eukaryota; kingdom Viridiplantae; phylum Streptophyta; class Magnoliopsida; order Poales; family Poaceae; genus Triticum; species Triticum aestivum. The sequence goes on from NC_057802.1 coordinate 519,901,871, forward strand.
AGGGGTAGGGTGTGTACTTAGTACACGTACAAGCACAAGACTATACGAAAGCACTCGATGTCAAGATTGGGTCAACATCACATATGTACTAGCTGGCAGCGACCATCTGGAGGTCTTATGATTAGGTGCATGCTTTAGCCGTCTTCCTTGGCTCAGAGCACAAGTTAAATAGTTATAATAGTATATTTGTTGAACAGAACCTGAAAACTAAACACGGTGTTGGGAACTCATAGATATATCTTCTTTGTGTTAGTTTTGATTGATCGGTCCAATGAAACTTTATTATGGTATGTGGTTTGTGTATATATGTGAAACTAGAGTTCAATTAATCATCGCATGGGATGATGTACAAAGGCGTAGACAGGCCTATGATATGTGTAGTTTTCTATACGAAGAAAATGAAATAGAAACTGAAAAATACAAATAGTAAAGTTTTCTAAGAATACTAATAAATTGGAGTCATTGGTGTTACCCTTTAAGGAAAAAGAAAAATGAAAATTTGCACACAATCCACACAAAATTTTCTGATTTTTGTATAATATGCAAAAATAAGCAGATAATTGTGCAATTTTCGCAGAAAAGGTGTCTCTTAATAAGGAATGAATTAGTGGAACTGATATAGGTGTCCGTCCCTACATTGTTGCCCATCTCAACTTTTTTCGTGGCTCTGCCCCTGCATAATGGAAATTGTGGGGGAGGGGGGGGGGGCTTGGCCCCCTCTGCCCCTCGTGATGTTAAAGTACGAACTGATTATGCCAATATTTTATTCAATATGGATGCTTAACTTGTTGGTTCATGAATATTGTCATGCATTCTTCTTATGTTTTCCGCTGGATCCGCCCTTGGTGTGCCGCCCATGTCGAGATGCTGTCGTCCATCATTGCGCTGAGCGACTAGCTGAATCTGACGCATAGCTACCACCACGCGTTCGAGGGCTTCGCCGCCAAGCTCACAGAGGAGGAGGCCGTTGAGGGAGTCCTGGACCAAGGGGTCCTTGGGCGTCCGGCCTGTTATCCATGGGCCGGACTAATGGGCTGAGAAGACATGAAGGCCGAAGACTGCACACGTGTCCAGATTGGTCTCTACTTGGCGTAGAAGGCAAGCTTGGCGACCAACTATGAAGATTCCTTCTTATGTAACCGACTCCATGTAAACCCTAGATCCCCTCGGTGTCTATATAAACCGAAGGGGATAGTCCAGAAAGGGCAACACATATACACATTACCATAGTCATAGGCTAGACTTCTAGGGTTTAGCCATTACGATCTCGTGGTAGATCAACTCTTGTAATAGTCATATTCATCAAGATCAATCAAGCAGGAAGTAGGGTATTACCTCCATAGAGAGGGCCAGAACCTGGGTAAACATCGTGTCCCCTGTCTCCTGTTACCATCGATCCTAGACGCACAGTTCGGGACCCCCTACCCGAGATCCGCCGGTTTTGACACCGACATTGGTGCTTTCATTGAGAGTTCCACTGTGCCGTCGGCAAAAGGCTCGATGGCCCCTTCGATCGTCAGTAATGATGTCGTCCAGGGAGAAACCTTCCTCCCCGGACAGATCTTCGTATTCGGCGGCTTTGTACTGCGGGCCAACTCGTTTGGCCACCTGGAGCAGATCGACAGCTATGCCCCTGGCCATCAGGTCAGATTCGGAAGCTTGAACTACGTCGCGGATATCCATGGAGACTTGATCTTCAAGGGATTCGAGCCTGCGGCAATCGCTCCCCCTCATTCCGATGAACGTGACTTAAATCTATCATCGGATCACGCCCACGAGATAGTTCCTGCGGCTACAACGGCCTTAGAGCCAAAGCAGATCGGGCCCTCCGAGGCCGCAGGGTCCGCGCCGTTGGTGTTGGAAATATGCCCTAGAGGCAATAATAAATGGTTATTATTATATTTCTTTGTTCATGGTAATTGTCTATTGTTCATGCTATAATTGTGTTATCCGGAAATCGTAATACATGTGTGAATACATAGACCACAACGTGTCCCTAGTAAGCCTCTAGTTGACTAGCTCGTTGATCAACAGATAGTCATGGTTTCCTGACTATGGACATTGGATGTCGTTGATAACGGGATCACATCATTAGGAGAATGATGTGATGGACAAGACCCAATCCTAAGCATAGCATAAAAGATCGTGTAGTTTCGTTTGCTAGAGCTTTTCCAATGTCAAGTATCTTTTCCTTAGACCATGAGATCGTGCAACTCCCGGATACCGTAGGAGTGCTTTGGGTGTGCCAAACGTCACAACGTAACTGGTTGACTATAAAGGTGCACTACGGGTATCTCCGAAAGTGTCTGTTGGGTTAGCACGGATCGAGACTGGGATTTGTCACTCCGTGTGACGGAGAGGTATCTCTGGGCCCACTCGGTAATGCATCATCATAATGAGCTCAATGTGACTAAGGCGTTAGTCACGGGATCATGCATTGCGGTACGAGTAAAGAGACTTGCCGGTAACGAGATTGAACAAGGTATTGGGATACCGACGATCGAATCTCGGGTAAGTAACATATCGATTGACAAAGGGAATTGTATACGGGATTGACTGAATCCTCGACATCGTGGTTCATCCGATGAGATCATCGTGGAACATGTGGGAGCCAACATGGGTATCCAGATCCCGCTGTTGGTTATTGACCGGAGAGGCGTCTCGGTCATGTCTGCATGTCTCCCGAACCCGTAGGGTCTACACACTTAAGGTTCGGTGACGCTAGGGTTGTAGAGATATATGTATGCGGAAACCCGAAAGTTGTTCGGAGTCCCGGATGAGATCCCGGATGTCACGAGGAGTTCCGAAATGGTCCGGAGGTGAAGAATTATATATAGGAAGTCCAGTTTCGGCCACCAGGAAAGTTTTGGGGGTTATCGGTATTGTACCGGGACCACCGGAAGGGTCCCGGGGGTCCACCGGGTGGGGCCACCTGTCCCGGAGGGCCCCGTGGGCTGAAGTGGGAAGGGAACCAGCCCCTAGTGGGCTGGGGCGCCCCCCTTGGGCCTCCCCCTGTGCCTAGGGTTGGAAACCCTAGGGGTGGGGGCGCCCCCCTTTGGCTTGTGGGGGAAGCCACCCCCTTCCCCCCCTTGGCCGCCGCCCCCCTTGGAGATCTGATCTCCCAAGGGCTGGCGCCCCCCCAGGGGTCCTATAAATAGTGGGGGGGAGGGAGGGCAGCAACACAACAGCCTTGGGCGCCTCCCTCCTCCCCTGCTACACCTCTCCCTCTCGCAGAAGCTCGGCAAAGCCCTGCCGAGACCCGCTACATCCACCACCACGCCGTCGTGCTGCTGGATCTCCACCAACCTCTCCTTCCCCCTTGCTGGATCAAGAAGGAGGAGACGTCGCTGCACTGTACGTGTGTTGAACACGGAGGTGCTGTCCGTTCGGCACTCGGTCATCGGTGATTTGAATCACGGCGAGTACGACTCCGTCATCCACGTTCATTGGAATGCTTCCGCTCGCGATCTACAAGGGTATGTAGATGCACTCCTTTCCCCTCGTTGCTAGTATACTCCATAGATGCATCTTGGTGAACGTAGGAAAATTTTAAAATTATGCTACGATTCCCAACAGTGGCATCATGAGCCAGGCCTATGCGTAGTTACTATGCACGAGTAGAACACAAAGTAGTTGTGGGCGTTGATGTTGCCAATTCTTCTTGCCGCTACTAGTCCTATCTTGTTTCGGCGGTATTGTAGGATGAAGCGGCCCGGACCGACCTTACACGTACGCTTACGTGAGACTGGTTCCACCGACTGACATGCACTAGTTGCATAAGGTGGCTAGCGGGTGTCTGTCTCTCCTACTTTAGTCGGAACGGATTCGATGAAAAGGGTCCTTATGAAGGGTAAATAGAAATTGGCAAATCACGTTGTGGTCATACGTAGGTAAGAAACGTTCTTGCTAGAAACCTACAAACCACGTAAAAACTTGCAACAACAATTAGAGGATGTCTAACTTGTTTTTGCAGCATGTGTTATGTGATGTGATATGGCCAGAAGATGTGATGAATGATATATGTGATGTATGAGATTGATCATATTCTTGTAATAGGAATCACGACTTGCATGTCGATGAGTATGACAACCGGCAGGAGCCATAGGAGTTGTCTTTATTATTTTGCATGACCTGCGTGTCATTGAATAACGCCATGTAAATTACTTTACTTTGTTGCTAAACGCGTTAGCCATAGAAGTAGAAGTAACCGTTGGCGTGACGACTTCATGAAGACACAATGATGGAGATCATGATGATGGAGATCATGGTGTCATGCCGGTGACGAAGATGATCATGGTGCCCCGAAGATGGAGATCAAAGGAGCATAATGATATTGGCCATATCATGTCACTATTTGATTGCATGTGATGTTTATCATGTTTTTGCATCTTATTTGCTTAGAACGACGGTAGTAAGTAAGATGATCCCTTATAATAATTTCAAGAAAGTGTTCACCCTAACTGTGCACCGTTGCGAAGGTTCGTTGTTTCGAAGCACCACGTGATGATCGGGTGTGATAGATTCTAACGTTCGCATACAACGGGTGTTGACGAGCCTAGCATGTACAGACATGGCCTCGGAACACACGCAATACACTTAGGTTGACTTGACAAGCCTAGCATGTACAGACATGGCCTCGGAACACGGAGGACCGAAAGGTCGAGCATGAGTCGTATAGAAGATACGATCAACATGGAGATGTTCACCAATCTTGACTAGTCCGTCTCACGTGATGATCGGACACGGCCTAGTTAACTCGGATCATGTTTCACTTAGATGACTAGAGGGATGTCTATCTGAGTGGGAGTTCATTGAGTAATTTGATTAAATGAACTTAATTATCATGAACTTAGTCTAAAATCTTTACACTATGTCTTGTAGATCAAATGGCCAACGTTGTCCTCAATTTCAACGCGTTCCTAGAGAAAACCAAGCTGAAAGATGATGGCAGCAACTATACGGACTGGGTCCGGAACCTGAGGATCATCCTCATAGTAGCCAAGAAAGATTATGTCTTAGAAGCACCGCTAGGTGAAGCACCAATCCCAGAAAACCAAGACGTTATGAACGCTTGGCAGCAGCGTGCTGATGATTACTCCCTCGTTCAGTGCGGCATGCTTTACAGCTTAGAACCGGGTCTCCAAAAGCGTTTTGAGAAACATGGAGCATATGAGATGTTCGAGGAGCTGAAAATGGTTTTCCAAGCTCATGCCCGGGTCGAGAGATATGAAGTCTCCGACAAGTTCTTTAGCTGTAAAATGGAGGAGAATAGTTCTGTTAGTGAGCACATACTCAGAATGTCTGGGTTGCACAACCGCTTGACTCAGCTGGGAGTTAATCTCCCGGATGACGCGGTCATTGACAGAATCCTCCAGTCGCTTCCACCAAGCTACAAGAGCTTTGTGATGAACTTCAATATGCAGGGGATGGAAAAGACCATCCCTGAGGTATATTCAATGCTGAAATCAGCGGAGGTGGAGATCAGAAAAGAACATCAAGTGTTGACGGTGAATAAAACCACTAAGTTCAAGAAGGGCAAGGGTAAGAAAAACTTCAAGAAGGACGGCAAGGGAGTTGCCGCGCCCGGTAAGCCAGTTACTGGGAAGAAGTCGAAGAATGGACCCAAGCCTGAAACTGAGTGCTTTTATTGCAAGGGAAGTGGTCACTGGAAGCGGAACTGCCCCAAATACTTAGCGGACAAGAAGGCCGGCAACACCAAAGGTATATGTGATATACATGTAATTGATGTGTACCTTACCAGTACTCGTAGTAGCTCCTGGGTATTTGATACCGGTGCGGTTGCTCATATTTGTAACTCAAAACAGGAACTACGGAATAAACGGAGACTGGCGAAGGACGAGGTGACGATGCGCGTCGGGAATGGTTCCAAGGTCGATGTGATCGCCGTCGGCACGCTACCTCTGCATCTACCTACGGGATTAGTTTTAAACCTCAATAATTGTTATTTAGTGCCAGCTTTGAGCATGAACGTTGTATCTGGATCTCGTTTAATTCGAGATGGCTACTCATTTAAATCTGAGAATAATGGTTGTTCTATTTATATGAGAGATATGTTTTATGGTCATGCCCCGCTGCTTAATGGTTTATTCTTGATGAATCTCGAACGTGATGTTACACATATTCATAGTGTGAATACCAAAAGATGTAAAGTTGATAACGATAGTCCCACATACTTGTGGCACTGCCGCCTTGGTCACATTGGTGTCAAGCGCATGAAGAAGCTCCATGCAGATGGACTTCTGGAGTCTCTTGATTACGAATCATTTGACACGTGCGAACCATGCCTCATGGGTAAGATGACCAAGACTCCGTTCTCCGGAACAATGGAGCGAGCAACCAACTTATTGGAAATCATACATACCGATGTGTGCAGTCCAATGAGTGTTGAGGCTCGCGGAGGATATCATTATGTTCTCACTCTCACTGATGACTTAAGTAGATATGGGTATGTCTACCTAATGAAACACAAGTCTGAAACCTTTGAAAAGTTCAAGGAATTTCAGAGTGAAGTTGAGAATCAACGTGACAGGAAAATAAAATTCTTACGATCAGATCGTGGTGGAGAATATTTAAGTCACGAATTTGGTACACACTTAAGGAAATGTGGAATAGTTTCACAACTCACGCCGCCTGGAACACCTCAGAGAAATGGTGTGTCCGAACGTCGTAATCGCACTCTATTGGATATGGTGCGATCTATGATGTCTCTTACCGATTTACCGCTCTCATTTTGGGGCTATGCTTTAGAGACTGCCGCATTCACTTTAAATAGGGCTCCGTCGAAATCCGTTGAGACGACACCGTATGAATTATGGTTTGGGAAGAAACCTAAGCTGTCGTTTCTAAAAGTTTGGGGATGCGATGCTTATGTCAAGAAACTTCAACCTGAAAAGCTCGAACCCAAGTCGGAGAAATGCGTCTTCATAGGATACCCTAAGGAAACCATTGGGTATACCTTCTACCTCAGATCCGAAGGCAAGATCTTCGTTGCCAAGAACGGGTCCTTTCTGGAGAAGGAGTTTCTCTCGAAAGAATTGAGTGGGAGGAAAGTGGAACTTGATGAGGTGATAGTCACCCCTTCCGAACCGGAAAGTAGCGCAGCGCGGGAAGATGTTCCTGTGGTGCCTACACCGACTGGGGAGGAAGTTAATGATGATGATCATGAAGCTTCGGATCAAGTTACTACTGAACTTCGTAGGTCCACAAGGACACATTCCGCACCAGAGTGGTACTGCAACCCTGTCCTAGAAATTATGTTGTTAGACAACGGTGAACCTTCGAACTATGCAGAAGCGATGGTGGGCCCGGATTCCGACAAATGGCTAGAAGCCATGAAATCCGAGATAGGATCCATGTATGAAAACGAAGTATGGACTTTGACTGACTTGCCCGATGATCGGCGAGCCATAGAAAACAAATGGATCTTTAAGAAGAAGACAGACGCGGATGGTAATGTGACCATCTATAAGGCTCGACTTGTCGCTAAGGGTTATCGACAAGTTCAAGGGGTTGACTACGATGAGACTTTCTCACCCGTAGCGAAGCTGAAGTCCGTCCGAATCATGTTAGCAATTGCCGCATACTATGATTATGAGATATGGCAGATGGACGTCAAAACGGCATTCCTTAATGGCTTCCTTAAGGAAGAGTTGTATATGATGCAGCCGGAAGGTTTTGTCGATCCTAAGAATGCTAACAAAGTATGCAAGCTCCAGCGCTCAATCTATGGGCTGGTGCAAGCATCTCGGAGTTGGAACATTCGCTTTGATGAGATGATCAAAGCGTTTGGGTTTACACAGACTTATGGAGAAGCCTGTGTTTACAAGAAAGTGAGTGGGAGCTCTGTAGCATTTCTCTTATTATATGTGGATGACATATTATTGATGGGAAATGATATAGAATTTTGGAAAGTATAAAGGCCTATTTGAATAAGTGTTTTTCAATGAAGGACCTTGGAGAAGCTGCTTATATATTAGGCATCAAGATCTATAGAGATAGATCAAGACGCCTCATTGGTCTTTCACAGAGTACATACCTTGACAAGATATTGAAGAAGTTCAATATGGATCAGTCCAAGAAGGGGTTCTTGCCTGTATTGCAAGGTGTGCAATTGAGCACGGCTCAATGCCCGACCACGGCAGAAGATAGAGAAAAGATGAGTGTCATCCCCTATGCCTCGGCCATAGGGTCTATTATGTATGCCATGCTGTGTACCAGACCTGATGTAAACCTTGCCGTAAGTTTGGTAGGAAGGTACCAAAGTAATCCCGGCATGGAACACTGGACAGCGGTCAAGAATATCCTAAAGTACCTGAAGAGGACTAAGGATATGTTTCTCGTTTATGGAGGAGATGAAGAGCTCGTCGTAAAGGGTTACGTCGACGCTAGCTTCGACACAGATCTGGATGACTCGAAGTCACAAACCGGATACGTGTATATTTTGAATGGAGGAGCAGTAAGCTGGTGCAATTGCAAGCAAAGCGTCGTGGCGGGATCTACATGTGAAGCGGAGTACATGGCAGCCTCGGAGGCAGCACAGGAAGCAGTCTGGATAAAGGAGTTCGTTACCGACCTAGGGGTGATTCCCAATGCGTCGGGCCCGATGACTCTCTTCTGTGACAACACTGGAGCTATTGCCCTTGCAAAGGAGCCCAGGTTTCACAGGAAGACCAGGCATATCAAGCAACGCTTTAACTCCATTCGTGAAAGTGTTCAAAATGGAGACATAGATATTTGTAAAGTACATACGGACCTGAATGTAGAAGATCCGTTGACTAAACCTCTCCCTAGAGCAAAACATGATCAACACCAGGACGCAATGGGTGTTCGATTCATCACAATGTAACTAGATTATTGACTCTAGTGCAAGTGGGAGACTGTTGGAAATATGCCCTAGAGGCAATAATAAATGGTTATTATTATATTTCTTTGTTCATGGTAATTGTCTATTGTTCATGCTATAATTGTGTTATCCGGAAATCGTAATACATGTGTGAATACATAGACCACAACGTGTCCCTAGTAAGCCTCTAGTTGACTAGCTCGTTGATCAACAGATAGTCATGGTTTCCTGACTATGGACATTGGATGTCGTTGATAACGGGATCACATCATTAGGAGAATGATGTGATGGACAAGACCCAATCCTAAGCATAGCATAAAAGATCGTGTAGTTTCGTTTGCTAGAGCTTTTCCAATGTCAAGTATCTTTTCCTTAGACCATGAGATCGTGCAACTCCCGGATACCGTAGGAGTGCTTTGGGTGTGCCAAACGTCACAACGTAACTGGTTGACTATAAAGGTGCACTACAGGTATCTCCGAAAGTGTCTGTTGGGTTAGCACGGATCGAGACTGGGATTTGTCACTCCGTGTGACGGAGAGGTATCTCTGGGCCCACTCGGTAATGCATCATCATAATGAGCTCAATGTGACTAAGGCGTTAGTCACGGGATCATGCATTGCGGTACGAGTAAAGAGACTTGCCGGTAACGAGATTGAACAAGGTATTGGGATACCGACGATCGAATCTCGGGCAAGTAACATATCGATTGACAAAGGGAATTGTATACGGGATTGACTGAATCCTCGACATCGTGGTTCATCCGATGAGATCATCGTGGAACATGTGGGAGCCAACATGGGTATCCAGATCCCGCTGTTGGTTATTGACCGGAGAGGCGTCTCGGTCATGTCTGCATGTCTCCCGAACCCGTAGGGTCTACACACTTAAGGTTCGGTGACGCTAGGGTTGTAGAGATATATGTATGCGGAAACCCGAAAGTTGTTCGGAGTCCCGGATGAGATCCCGGACGTCACGAGGAGTTCTGGAATGGTCCGGAGGTGAAGAATTATATATAGGAAGTCCAGTTTCGGCCACCGAGAAAGTTTCGGGGGTTATCGGTATTGTACCGGGACCACCGGAAGGGTCCCGGGGGTCCACCGGGTGGGGCCACCTGTCCCGGAGGGCCCCGTGGGCTGAAGTGGGAAGGGAACCAGCCCCTAGTGGGCTAGGGCGCCCCCCTTGGGCCTCCCCTGCGCCTAGGGTTGGAAACCCTAGGGGTGGGGGGCGCCCCCCTTTGGCTTGTGGGGGAAGCCACCCCCTTCCCCCCCTTGGCCGCCGCCCCCTTGGAGATCTGATCTCCCAAGGGCCGGCGCCCCCCGGGGGTCCTATAAATAGTGGGGGGAGGGAGGGCAGCAACACAACAGCCTTGGGCGCCTCCCTCCTCCCCTGCTACACCTCTCCCTCTCGCAGAAGCTCGGTAAAGCCCTGCCGAGACCCGCTACATCCACCACCACGCCGTCGTGCTGCTGGATCTCCACCAACCTCTCCTTCCCCCTTGCTGGATCAAGAAGGAGGAGACGTCGCTGCACCGTACGTGTGTTGAACGCGGAGGTGCTGTCCGTTCGGCACTCGGTCATCGGTGATTTGAATCACGACGAGTACGACTCCGTCATCCACGTTCATTGGAACGCTTCCGCTCGCGATCTACAAGGGTATGTAGATGCACTCCTTTCCCCTCGTTGCTAGTATACTCCATAGATGCATCTTGGTGAACGTAGGAAAATTTTAAAATTATGCTACGATTCCCAACAGTTGGAGCCGTACACGGACTCAACGCCCAGCAATATTCGCTCTAACGGAACTTCGGACTTGTCTCCGGCTATAAGTTCTGGACTGTGTACGCCTGCGGACACCGAGCTAGATCGGCTATCGATCTTCGAGTTCAGCGCCGCTGACGTTTTCCAGCACTCGCCTTTGGGTGACGTGCTAAGATCTTTAAGGAATTTGTCCTTGGAAAAGGACTCACTGCCGAACTATGTCTGGTTCGAGCTAGAAACAGATGACGAGGAATCTTGCTTCCCACCCGCCACCCACTTCATAGCCACTGTCGATGACTTAACCGACGTACTTGACTACGGCTCCGAAGACATCGATGGTTTGGACGACGATGCCAATATGGAGCAAGGCCAAGACCCGCCATTCACCGGACGTTGGACGGCTACCTCTTCGTATGACGTGTACATGGTTGATACACCCAAAGGATCTGGCGACGACAACGGAGAGCTAGATGCGAATAAAACCTCTGAGATGCAGTCCAAGAGCCATTCCAAGCCTCGTCGCTCAAAGGACGGCAACATGGGCACCGGAGAAAATAGTACTCCGGGCGACGCCCAAAACAATGAAGACCCTGCCGGAGCTACATCCGAACAGGAGGAACACGGTGACAGGCAAAACAACCCTGATGAACAGGCCGTAGAAGAGGACTCAGAGGACGATAGTTACCGTCCACCCTCCAAGGAGGAGACAAGCCTCGGCAACAAAGACTTCATCGTGCCTGAGGATCCCCTGGAGCAGGAGCGCTTTAAGCTCCAGCTCATAGCCACTGTAAAGAGCCTGAAAAAGAAACAACAGCAGCTTCAAGCCGAACAAGATCTGCTCGTCGACAGATGGACCGATGTCCTGATAGCCGAAGAATACGGCCTCAAGCGCCCAACCAAGAGTTATCCGAAACACAGACTGCTACCTCAATTCGATGAGGAGGCGCCGGAGCACATATCTCCCTCACGTAATGCGAAACGACCACCACGTGGTCGAGACAGGGCAGCCGAACGGCCACCCCGCGGTCGGGACAAAGCGGCAACTCAGGCCGAACAGCAGCCGGCCCCACCGCCCCGAAAAAATAGAGACGGAAGAGTTCGGGGTCACACGTATGACCTCCGGCAAATCCTGGACAGTAGAGCAGGACATACAAGATCGATCTACGGATCGCGGGGGCGTGCCTCGAGGCACGACGACGACGGCTACCTATTCGGACATGACAAACCTAACCACGCCCGGGCTGAATGCCGCAGACGGACTCCATCAGAGCTACGCCGCGATGTGGCCCGATACAGAGGTGTCGCACACCCTCTCTGCTTCACAGATGAAGTACTGGATCACGAATTCCCTGAGGATTTTAAGCCCGTCAATATCGAATCATACGACAGGACAACTGATCCGGCAGTGTGGATCGAAGATTTTATTCTCCACATCCACATGGCCCGAGGAGATGACCTCCACGCCATCAAATACCTCCCATTAAAGCTCAAAGGACCAGCTCGGCACTGGTTAAACAGCCTGCCTGAAAACTCCATCGGCAGCTGGGAGGACTTGGAAGAAGCCTTCCTCGACAACTTCCAAGGTACATATGTCCGGCCACCCAATGCCAATGACCTAAGCCACATAGTTCAACAACCTGGAGAATCAGCCAGAAAATTCTGGACTAGGTTCCTAACCAAAAAGAACCAGATCGTTGACTGTTCGGATGCCGAGGCCCTAGCAGCCTTCAAACACAGCATCCGTGACGAATGGCTAGCACGCCACCTCGGCCAAGAAAAGCCGAAGTCTATGACAGCCCTTACGGCACTCATGACCCGCTTTTGCGCGGGTGAGGACAGTTGGCTGGCTCGTAGCAAAAACACAGCCGGCGAGGCAGGCCCCACCGAGGCCAAGAATAGCACCGGCAAGCTCCGGCGCAATAGACACAAACGCCGAAGCAATGGCGACAACACTGATGACACCACAGTCAACGCCGGATTCAGTGGCTCCAAGTCCGGCCAGCGGAAGAAACCCTACAAAAGAAACAACGAAGGACCTTCCAGCCTGGACCGCATACTCGATCGTCCGTGCCAAATTCACGGCACCCGGGATAAGCAAGCCAATCATACCAACAGAGATTGTTGGGTCTTCAAGTAGGCCGGCAAGTTACATGCCGAAAACAAAGAAAAGGGATCACAAAGTGAGGACGAGGATGAGGAGCCCCGGCAGCCGAACACCGGGGGGCAGAAGAAATTCCCCCCGCCCCAAGTCAAAACGGTGAAGATGATATACGCCACGCACATCCCCAGAAAGGAACGCAAATGGGCACTCAGGGACGTCTATGCGGTAGAGCCAGTCGCCCCAAAGTTCAATCCGTGGTCGTCATTTCCGATCACCTTCGATCGTCGAGATCATCCGACTAGTATCCGCCATGGCGGTTCGGACGCACTAGTCCTCGACCCAATCATCGACGGATTCCACCTAACACGAGTCCTGATGGATGGTGGAAGCAGCCTCAACCTGCTGTACCAGGATACAGTACGGAAGATGGGCATTAATCCCTCACGAATTAAACCAACAAAGACCACCTTTAAAGGAGTCATACCAGGCGTAGAGGCCCGCTGCACGGGCTCCACCACACTGGAGGTGGTCTTCGGTTCTCCGGACAACTTCCGAAGCGAAGAATTAATCTTTGATATCGTCCCCTTCCGCAATGGCTACCACGCACTGCTCGGACGAACTGTGTTTGCTAGATTCAACGCAGTGCCACACTATGCTTATCTCAAGCTCAAGATGCCCGGTCCACGCGGCGTCATAACAGTCAATGGCAATACGGAACGCTCCCTCCAAACAGAGTAGCACACCGCCGCCCTAGCAGCAGAAGTACAAAGCGGCCTTCTCAAGCAGCACCATAATCCAGCCGCCGAGCCCCTGGACACCATCAAGAGGGTCCGGACTACACTGCAACAGGACAGCGCCACTCGTCAAGAGCTCGACTACCAATTCGGCCTCCGTCCCAGCCCCAACGAGGTAGTGGCATTTGTACCACGCGTACACAATTACGCACTCAAAATTCCATGGACGTCGACGGAGGCACAAGATAACCCGGGGTCTACAGTTCGATCAGACCGACCCCGGACACAAATACCTTCACTTCCGTTTCTTGTTTCAGGCACCTTTTTCTGCGGGCTTGATCGCATGTCCTTTAGGAGGATTGGCATACAACGGAGGCAAGCAGCACAGGTGTGTAGGGTAACCTTTATACGTCCTTCTTGACAATATTCATACTTATTTCTTAAGACCCGCACGCTGCACCCTATTGATTCCGGCATGTTAAATAGCCGGATACTTCTCGCACCATCTGTACAAGATACGCCTTGACGTATCCATCCAGTTATAATAAAAATGGTCCGTGGCCTAGTTCTTGTGGTTTTCGCTTCTTACTTCGTTTTATTTCGATCTGCTTATTTGCTACATCGACACTCCTTTGCGTTCTTCGCCAGGGGCTACCTACCGCCCCACAATACGGCAGTACAGTCCGAACACTTCTTATATATAAGTTTGGCACCCCGAATTCAGCATTATATGCATTGGCTCTGAATCATGTCTTTGGTCAATAGTTGGGTTGCCCGGCTCCTGTGCTTGCTACCCTACGTTCCGCTCTATCGGCTAGGATAGTAAAGGGAGAACTACTGGGATTGTGCCCTGGCCTTGACCGGATGAGCACCTCAGTAGAGAAAGCCGAAAACTGACTGTCATGATACGGCGAGAGCCGGTCAGCTGCTCGAGGGTCACAAAAATTTTGGAGATTTTTTCCACGTCATGCGAAGTATCGGCACTCCCCGATCAGACGCTGACAGCACCCTGGATTGGACCAGGGGCTGTGCACTTGCTTAATTATAAAACTCCTATGGCTAAGTGAGGGCATTTAAGCCATACAGTCCGATTGCCTTGTTCGTTGCGCTAAACAACTCCTCCAAAGGACCATATAATTGGATCAAGTTTGTTTAGAATCCATCCCGAACACCTCCGTACTATCTACGCGAGGGCAGAAGCCGACGACTGGCCAACCCTCAGGTTACAAATAACACGGCCGCACAGGAGGAAACAATTCAAAGCATAATCAAATTATTTTACAAACACCAGCTTTGTTCCCATAATACAAGGCAAAGGCAACATGAATACATTTATTCAAATACAATGTCCTGCGAACATTGCCCCGCCATGAGTCGAGACCCCTCTACGACATCCGCAAAATATCGCTCGGGCGTGCGGTGCTCCTTGCCCTCCGGCAGCCCGCTGGCAACTTCAATAGCGTTCATCTTCACCCACCACATCTTGCAGCGAGCGAAGGCCATACGGGCACCTTCAATACAGGCGGAGCGCTTGATGACGTCCAGCCGCGGACAGGCCTCCACCAGACGCCTCACGAGTCCGAAGTAGCTGTCGGGCATAGCTTCGGCTGGCCATAGCCGGATTGTCAAATCCTTCATGGCTAGTTCGGCTACCCTGTGCAGCTCCACCAGCTGCTTCAGCTGATCGGTGAAGGACACGGGATGCTCTGGCATCACGTACTGCGACCAGAATAGCTTCTCCGTAGAACCCCCTCCTTCAGCTCGGTGGAACTCTGCAGCGTCTGATACGCTGCATGGTAGATCCGCAAAAGCCCCTGGGGAACTCCGAACCCGGGTTAGTAAAAAGTATTGCTTCTCCGCATACTTGCTTTGCATCTTAAATGCCTTACCCGCAGTGATCTTCTTGGCCTCTTGGATCTCCTGGAGGGCGGCCTGGGCCTCATTCCGTGCGGTCTCCGCGCTCTGACGAGCCTTGGTGAGTTCGGCCTCTTTAGCCGAAGCATCATTCTCCAAGGTCTCACATTTTTTCACCGCATCTTGAAGCTCCTGCTGGACTTCTTTGACCCGGGCCTTGAGCTTCTTACGAGCGGCCTGCTGCTGGACAGCCTTTTCCTCGGCCTCGCCTAAGGCCTTCTTCAGGGCCTCGACCTCGGTCGCGGCTCCTACACATATTCCGACACTACAGTCAATATACATCGCCTACGCTTTCCGAACATACAGCAAGTCGTTATTCACCTTGCTTCTCCTGGAGTCGAACCCTAACCTCGCCGAGCTCGTTCTCGGTCCGCTCCAGCCTCTGCCTCAATTCAGAGACTTCGGCAGCATGCGAGGTTGCGGCCAACAGCGACGCCTGCTTGTGCATACATGCCACGTTAGTCTCCTACAATAGATCCTCTGTCTGGTTCTTCTCGCCGAACACCGGACAGTGTCTCAGGGGCTACTGACTACAGGTTTTTTTTTCTCTTTCTACGACACTTACCTCGAAACCTGTCAACAGGTTACTGCAGGTGTCGTTCAGTCCACTCTTGGTGGACTGAACCTTCTCGATCACCGCGCCCATAAGGACGCGGTGCTCGTCCATAACGGAGGCGCCTCGTAGCACCTCCATCAGGTTGTCCGGCGCCCCTGGATGGACAGGGACCACCGGCGGAAGCGGCGCACCCCCCTCCTTCAAAGGGGGCTGCTCGCCCAACTCCGAAGCCATATGGGTCTCCGGAATCGTATTCGGCTGAGGGCCAAACTGGATGCGGCCCTCTTCGCCAGTCTCCATGGGGATCGTCTCCTCCATGTGTCCGGCAGGGGAGGCTTCGCCTCGTGGCGCCTCCCGGACAGCGTCCTGGGCTCCTCCCCGGTTCAGTTCGGCCCCCCGGGACAGCACTTCGTTGTCGTCCCTAGCCCCGGGGGAGTAAGCAGGCGATGGCGACTGGCTCGCCATCTCCGACGGAGCCAACGAACCTTCAGATGAGGATCGATGGACAAGGTCATGGGCCGGACTGCAATATTGTAGTTAACCATGTTAAAATAAAGAGAAAGGGCTGGATGTGCGCACAAATAAGTCATGTCACTTACGATGCGGCCTGGGGCTTAGCGCGGGGGCGTTGTTCCGGACTACTGTCAACGTCCCACGCGGTATTAACCGCTGGGGCGCCCTTCCCCTTCTTGGGCGCCCTTCCCCTTCTTGGGCGCCTCCGCCTCCGGATGTGCCGAGGCCGCCCTCTTCTTCTTCTTCTCCTGGGGAGGAGGGTTGTTTTCCTCCTCCCCCCTCTTCCTCGTCATTTTCCTCGGGGACAGAGGAATGGGCCTCGTCGTCTTCGGACGTTGCGTCCGAAGTGCCCTTGCAACGGGGGCCACTCTTGGCCCCCTTGGCCTTCTTCTTGGCCTTCTTCTCCGGCGCCGTATATGGCGCCGGGACCAGCATCTTCGCCAGGCACGGGATGAACGGTTCTTCGGGCAGCGGAGCCGGACACTGGATCCGCTTCGCCCTCTCCACCCAGTCCTGAGAAGAGCAATACTAAATCTCAGACATTATCCTTGAAACATTTAAAGCTGGGGATACGTCAAAAGTAACATACCTCACTGGCGGGGTGTTTACAGTTGTGACCACGGTCTGAATCCGTGGCCGGCGGCTTCTCGTTGCCCTTAAAGAGCAACTTCCAGGCCCCTTCGTGAGAAGTCTCGAAAAGCCTTTTCAAGGTCCGGTGCTTCTTTGAATTGAACTCCCACAAAGGACGGCTTTGGCGCTGGCACGAAAGAATCCGGTGAACTAGCATCACCTGGATGACGTCAACGAGCTTGACGTTCTTGGTCACCATGCTTTGAACGCGCGTCTGTAGCGCTATCAGCTCATCAGGTGAACACCAATCCGGACTCTTCTCGACCCAGGAGGTGAGTCGCATGGGAGCTCCGGAGCGGAATTCGGCAGCTGCGGCCCAGGTGGTGCCGCGAGGTTCTGTGATGTAGAACCACTGCTTCTGCCATTCCTTCACTGTCTCCACAAAAGTGCCTTTGGGCCAGGAGACGTTGGATAGCTTGCTCACCATGGCTCCTCTACACTCCACGTGCTGGCCATCCACCACTTTCGGCTTCACATTGAAGACTTTGAGCCACAGCCCAAAGTCGGGATGGATGCGGAGGAAGGCCTCGCACACGACGATGAACGTCGAGATGTTGAGGAAGGAATTCGGGGACAGATCATGGAAATCTATCCCATAATAGTACATCAGCCCACAGACGAAAGGGTGGAGTGGAAACCCTAGCCCGCGGAAGAAATGGGGGATGAATACTACCCTCTCTGTGGGCTCCGGCGTGGGGACGACTTGTCCCTCGACCGGCAGGCGATGGACGATCTCCTTCGCCAAATATCCGGCCGCCCAGAGCTCGGTAATGTCCTCCTCCTTGACGGAGGAGACCGTCCACTTGCCCTGACCACCGGATCCGGACATGGTTGCTTGAGTGGAAAGGAGATGGGAACTTGGACGCTGGAGCTTGAGATCGGAAAGGCGGAGGCGGAGAGAAAGCGTGAGGAGAGGAAGGAATCCTTATCCCCTTATAAAGGCAGCAAATATTAAACGCCCCTCACTCGCCTTAGGATTCGCCTGTTCCCAAGGGCTGTATAAACGACACGGTTGGGTTACCCATGCCCGCATTGATGAGAATCCCGCAATAAGGGGACACGATCTCTGTTTCGACAAGACGTGCCAATAACAACCGCGTCTCGAAACGTGGGATGGCAGAAAAACGGTTCAAAATTATGACCGGACGGACATGATGTCGTGTTGAAAAAAAGCTGTCAACAGATTAGATTCGTACAAATATTATATTCTCTCTGCAGTTATGTATGGTGTGTGTAACAGATCCGGATACAATCATCGCACCCGAAGACTATTTTGGAGTTCGGAAAAAGGGGAACCCGCCTTGCAACGCCGAAGACAATCCGCGCGCCGGACTCCTCGTCATTGAAAGCCAGGTTCAGGGGCTACTGAGGGAGTCCTGGACCAAGGGGTCCTCGGGCGTCCGGCATGTTATCCATGGGCCGGACTAATGGGCTGAGAAGACATGAAGGCCAAAGACTACACACCTGTCCGGATTGGTCTCTACTTGGCGTAGAAGGCAAGCTTGGCGACCAACTATGAAGATGCCTTCTTATGTAACCGACTCCATGTAAACCCTAGATCCCCTCGGTGTATATATAAACCGAAGGGGATAGTCCGGAAAGGGCAACACATATACACATTACCATAGTCATAGGCTAGACTTCTAGGGTTTAGACATTACGATCTCGTGGTAGATCAACTCTTGTAATACTCATATTCATCAAGATCAATCAAGCAGGAAGTAGGGTATTACCTCCATAGAGAGGGCCCGAACCTGGGTAAACATCGTGTCCCCTGTCTCTTGTTACCATCGATCCTAGACGCACAGTTCGGGACCCCCTACCCGAGATCCGCCGGTTTTGACACCGACAGCCGTCATGCTGTCCGGTTCGGCCTCTACCCATTCATTTGTTGTGATGATGGTGATTTTGTTTGGTTGATTAGTCGTTGTACATCATGTGTGCCAGAGCACGAGAGAGTGGTGTCGGTGTTCCGGGACCGCGCGCTGCAGCTGCACGCAACGCGGTCGTGGCACTTCCTCGACGCGCAGTCCAGCCTTCGCGCTCACCCCCTCAGCCGTCGGGCCTCCGGCGATGTCATCATCAGCGTCATCAATACCGGTACGGTCGATCGGCAAGCGCGTGACTCGTGTCGTGAGTCATGACATTCACTATCTGCATTTTCATTTTTTATTTGATGTCTTCGTCAGGTGTTTGGCCGGAGTCGCCGAGCTTCAACGACGCCGGGATGGGGGACGGGCCGGCAAGATGGCAAGGCGTGTGCATGGAAGGCCCACACTTCAACAAGAGCCATTGCAACAAGTACACTAGTACAGTAACAAGAAAGAAAAAAGAAACACTCGGAGCGTGCAGCACGCATGACACGGCTAAGAGCAACTCCAGTCGCGCCCCCAACAGGCCCCCCAAGGCGATTTTTTAGCGTCGGCGCCCAAAAATCGGCCCAGTCGCGCCCCCAGGATCTCGTTTAGCGTCGGTTTGGGCCGAAATAACAGCCAGCAAACCCGAGCTGAACCCAAGCCCCCGGGGGTCGCCTGGGGGTGCTGGCCGAAGCGAAAAGGGCCGTGGGTCCGCTCTGTTGGTGAGAGAAGGCCCTTTTCCCGCTGTTTCCCCCCTTCGTTTTCCTCCATTCCCCCTTCCTCCCGCCATTCTCCTCCCCCTCCCCTCCATCCGGCCGCCATGCCGCTGAAGAAGTACGTGGCCCCCCGCGCCGCTACGGATGCCAACGCCACCGCCACCACCCAGCCGAAGCAGAGGAAGCAGAGGGCGCCGCCGTCCAAGCCCCCGGGCATGTCTAACGCCGACTGGAAGGCGGAAGTTCAGCGCCAGGAGGCTGTCACCACCGGCCGGTGGAACAGGGCCAACGCCAAGAAGGCCCGGGACAGGGCGGCGCTGACAGCGGCGGCGGCTACGGCTGTGGCGGAGCAGGCATATTGCACGGCGAACAAGCCGAGGCGTCTCGCACGGGGATGATGAATCCACCCTGCGGCCACGGCCTGTACGCGTCCTGGAGCCAGCAGAGCGTCGGGTCTCCGGCCAGCTTCTCGTCGTCACCACACCCCTGGGGCTGCACGCCCTTGCCGGGCTACGCCGACGGCGACGCGCACGGCGGGTTCAACCGCAACATCACCTTTCCACATAGTCACCCGGCCCAGCGCACGCCCTCACCCGCTTTCGTCGGCGTCCAGTACCCCCCGTACACCTACTCGCCGCTGGCCTACGCATCCTCCCCGATGCCACCTCTGCGCCGTAGCGCGCTGCTCTTCTCAGAAGCCTTCTCATCGCATCTCGACGACACCGAGGCGACGGAGGCCGACATGGACGACATCATCACGACCGGCTCGGCCGCCGCCGCCTCCCCGGGTTCACTGCCCAAGATGATACAATGGACCTCAACGGCGACATGGATGGCGAACTCGACTACGGTGAGGAGGAGCCAGAGGAGGAGGAGGACGAGGAGCCAGCGCCTTCTCCGGCGAGGAAAGGGAAAAAGAAGAATCGGGCGGCCAGGACCGGCGAGCCGCGCGTCAAGTGACTGTCCAAAGAGGACGAGTTTCTCGCCGAAGCGTGGAAAATAGTCTGCCTCAACCCGATTACCGGCACAAACCAGAACGTCGACACGTATTGGGAGCACATCAAGTCCGAGTTCGACGAGCGCAAGCTCGTCGACCCCTACTTCTGTTGGGGAACACAGTAATTTCAAAAAAATTCCTACGATTACGCAAAATCTATCTAGGAGATGCATAGCAACGAGAGGGGAGAGTGTGTCCACGTACCCTCGTAGACCGAAAGCGGAAGCATTTTATCAACGCGGTTGATGTAGTCGTACGTCTTCACGATCCGACTGATCCTAGCACCGAACGTATGACACCTCCGTGTTCAGCACACGTTCAGCTCGATGACGTCCCTCGTACTCTTGATCTAGTTGAGGCCGAAGTAGAGTTTCGTCAGCACGGCGGCGTGGTGACGGTGATGATGAAGTTACCGGCGCAGGGCTTCGCCTAAGCACTACGACGATATGACCGAGGTGTTAACTATGGAGGGGGGCGCCACATACGGCTAGGAACAATTGATGTATGTTCTAGGGCTGCCCTCCCCACGTATATAAAGGAGGGAGAGGGAGGGAGGCAGCCTAGGGCGCGCCCAAGTAGGAGGAATCCTACTTGGGCTCCTAGTCTAATTCGGCCCCCTCCTACCATATTTGGACAAGGGGGAAAGGAAGGAGGGGGGAGGAGAAGGAAGTAGGAGTCCTACTTCATACTTTCCTTTTCCTCCTCTCCTTTCCCATTCTCACCACATGGCTGGCCCTATAGGGGGCGCACCAGCCCCTTGTGGGCTGGTGTGTTCCCTTACTTGGCCCATTAAGCCCATATCTTTGTCGGGGTTTGCCTGGAACCCCTTCCGGTGACCCGGTATCACCCAGAACACTTCCGGTGTCCGAATATAGCCTTCCAATATATGAATCTTTACCTTTCGACCATTTCGAGATTCTCCGTCATGTCCGTGATCTCATCCGGGACTCTGAACAAACTTCGGTCATCAAATCACATAACTCATAATACAAATCGTCATCGAACGTTAAGCGTGCGGACCCTACGGGTTCGAGAACTATGTAGACATGACCGAGACACATCTCCGGTCAATAACCAATAGCGGAACCTAGATGCTCATATTGGCTCCTACATATTCTACGAAGATCTTTATCGGTCAAACCGCATAACAACATACGTTGTTCCCTTTGTCATCGGTATCTTACTTCCCCGAGATTCGATCGTCGGTATCCTCATACCTAGTTCAATCTCGTTACCGGCAAGTCTCTTTACTCATTTCGTAATGCATCATCCCGCAACTAACTCATTAGTCACATTGCTTGCAAGGCTTATAGTGATGTGCATTACCGAGAGGGCCCAGAGATACCTCTCCGATACACGGAGTGACAAATCCTAATCTCGATCTATGCCAACCCAACAAACACCTTCGGAGACACCTGTAGAGCATCTTTATAATCACCCAGTTACGTTGTGACGTTTGATAGCACACAAGGTGTTCCTCCGGTATTCGGGAGTTGCATAATCTCATAGTTAGAGGAACATGTATAAGTTATGAAGAAAGCAATAGCAATAAACTAAACGATCATAGTGCTAAGCTAACGGATGGGTCTTGTCCATCACATCATTCTCTAATGATGTGATCCCGTTCATCAAATGAGAACACATGTCTATGGCTAGGAAACTTAACCATCTTTGATTAACGAGCTAGTCAAGTAGAGGCATACTAGGGACACTCTGTTTGTCTATGTATTCACACATGTACCAAGTTTCCGGTTAATACAATTCTAGCATGAATAATAAACATTTATCATGATTTAAGGAAATAAATAATAACTTTATTATTGCCTCTAGGGCATATTTCCTTCAGTCTCCCAGTTGCACTAGAGTCAATAATCAAGTTCACATCGCCATGTGATTTAACACCAATAGTTCACATCACCATGTGATTAACACCCATAGTTCACATCGTCATGTGACCAACACTCAAAGGGTTTACTAGAGTCAATAATCTAGTTCACATTGCAATGTGGATAATACCCAAGAGCACTAAGGTGTGATCATGTTTTACTTGT
Organism: Triticum aestivum; assembly: GCF_018294505.1. NCBI lineage: Eukaryota > Viridiplantae > Streptophyta > Magnoliopsida > Poales > Poaceae > Triticum > Triticum aestivum. The sequence goes on from NC_057802.1 coordinate 519,924,560, forward strand.
GAGATAAATATTAGTCTACGGGTCTGCAACATTCAGATCTGTATGTATTTTGCAAATTTTCTATGTCTACAATGCTCTGCATGGAGCTACTCTAGCTAATTGCTCCCACTTTCAATATGTATCCGGATTGAGACTAAGAGTCATCCGGATCGGTGTAAAAGCTTGCATCGACGTAACTCTTTACGATGAACTCTTTACTACCTCCATAACCAAGAAATATTTCCTTATTCTACTAAGGATAATTTTGACCGCTGTCCAGTGATCCACTCCTGGATCACTATTGTAACCTCTTGCCAAACTCATGGTGAAGTACACAATAGGTCTGGTACACAACATAGCATACTTTATAGAACCTATGACTGAGGCATAGGGAATGACTTTCATTCTCTTTCTATTTTCTGCCGTGGCCGGGTTTTGAGTCATACTCAACATCACACCTTGCAACACAGGCAAGAACTCCTTCTTTGACGGTTCCATTTTGAACTACTTCAAAAACTTGTCAAGGTGTGTACTCATTGAGAAAACTTATCAAGCGTCTTGATTTATCTCTATAGATCTTGATGCTCAATATTTAAGTAGCTTCACCGAGGTCTTTCTTTGAAAACTCCTTTCAAACACTCCTTTATGCTTTCCGGAAAATTCTACATCATTTCCGATCAACAATATGTCACTCACATATACTTATCAGAAAGGTTGTAGTGCTCCCACTCACTTTCTTGTAAATACAGGCTTCACCGCAAGTCTGTATAAAACTATATGCTTTGATCAACTCATCAAAGTGTATATTCCAACTCCGAGATGCTTGCACCAGTCCATAGATGGATCGCTGGAGCTTGCACACTTTGTTAGCACCTTTAGGATTGACAAAACTTCTTGTTGTATCATATACAACTCTTCTTTAAGAAACCCATTAAGGAATGCAGTTTTGACATCCATTTGCCATATTTCATCAAATGTGGCAATTGCTAACATGATTCAGACAGACTTTAAGCATCAGTACGAGTGAGAAAATCGCATCGTAGTCAACACCTTGAACTTGTCGAAAACCTTTTGCGACAATTCGAGCTTTGTAGATAGTAACACTACTATCAGCGTCCGTCTTCCTCTTGAAGATCCATTTATTCTCAATGGCTCGCCGATCATCGGGCAAGTCAATCAAAGTCCATACTTTGTTCTCATACATGGATCCCATCTCAGATTGCAAGGCCTCAAGTCATTTTGCGGAATCTGGGCTCATCATCGCTTCCTCATAGTTCATAGGTTCGTCATGGTCAAGTAACATGACCTCCAGAACAGGATTACCGAACCACTCTGGTGCGGATCTCACTCTGGTCGACCTACGAGGTTCGGTAGTAACTTGATTTGAAGTTTCATGATCATCATCACTAGCTTCCTCACTAATTGGTGTAGGAATCACTGGAACTGATTTCTGCAATGAACTACTTTCCAATAAGGGAGCAGGTACTATTACCTCATCAAGTTCTACTTTCCTCCCACTCACTTCTTTCCAGAGAAACTCCTTCTCTAGAAAGGACCCACTCTTAGCAACAAAGATCTTGCCTTCAGATCTGTGATAGAAGGTGTACCCAACAGTTTCTTTTGGGTATCCTATGAAGACGCATTTCTCCGATTTGGGTTCGAGCTTATCAGGTTGAAGCTTTTTCACATAAGCATCGCAACCCCAAACTTTACAAAACGACAACTTAGGTTTATTGCTAAACCACAGTTCATACGGTGTCGTCTCAACGGATTTAGATGGTGCCCTATTTAACGTGAATGCAGCTGTCTCTAATGCATAATCCCAAAATGATAGTGGTAAATCGGTAAGAGACATCATAGATCGCACCATATCCAATAAAGTATGGTTACTGAAGGAAATATGCCCTAGAGGCAATAATAAAGTTGTTATTTATTTCCTTATATCATGATAAATGTTTATTATTCATGCTAGAATTGTATTAACCGGAAACATAATACTTGTGTGAATACATAGACAAACAGAGTGTCACTAGTATGCCTCTACTTGACTAGCTCGTTGATCAAAGATGGTTATGTTTCCTAGCCATTGACATGAGTTGTCATTTGATCAACGGGATCACATCATTAGGAGAATGATGTGATTGACTTAACCCATTCCGTTAGCTTAGCACTCGATCGTTTAGTATGTTGCTATTGCTTTCTTCATGACTTATACATGTTCCTATGACTATGAGATTATGCAACTCCCGTTTACCGGAGGAACACTTTATGTGCTACCAAACGTCACAACGTAACTGGATGATTATAAAGGTGCTCTACAGGTGTCTCCGAAGGTACTTGTTGGGTTGGCGTATTTCGAGATTAGGATTTGTCACTCTGATTGTCGGAGAGGTATCTCTGAGCCCTCTCGGTAATGCACATCACTTAAGCCTTGCAAGCAGTGCAACTAATGAGTTAGTTGCGGGATGATGTATTACAGAACGAGTAAAGAGACTTGCCGGTAACGAGATTGAACTAGGTATTGAGATACCGACGATCGAATCTCGGGCAAGTAACATACCGATGACAAAGGGAACAACGTATGTTGTTATGCGGTCTGACCGATAAAGATCTTCGTAGAATATGTGGGATCCAATATGAGCATCCAGGTTCCGCTATTGGTTATTGACCGGAGACGTGTCTCGGTCATGTCTACATAGTTCTCGAACCCGTAGGGTGCGCACGCTTAAAGTTTCGATGACGGTTATATTATGAGTTTATGAGTTTTGATGTACCGAAGGTTGTTCGGAGTCCCGGATGTGATCACGGTCATGACGAGGAGTCTCGAAATGGTCGAGACATGAAGATTGATATATTGGAAGCCTATATTTGGATATCGGAAGTGTTCCGGGTGAAATCGGGATTTTACCGGAGTACTGAGGGGTTACCGGAACCCCCCGGGGGCTTAATGGGCCATAGTGGGCCTTTGTGGAGAAGAGGAGAGGCGGCCAGGGCAGGGCCGCGCGCCCCTCCCCCTAGTACGAATAGGACAAGGAGAGGGGGGCGGTGCCCCCCTTTCCTTTCTATCTGCCTCCTCTTTCCCCTTCCACTCCTAATCCAACAAGGAAAAGGGAGGGAGTCCTACTCCCGGTGGGAGTAGGACTCCTCCTGGCGCGCCCCCTCCTGGCCGGCCGGACCTCCCCCCTTGCTCCTTTATATACGGGGGCAAGGGGACACCCTAGATACACAACAATTGATCGTTTGATCTTTTAGCCGTGTGCGGTGCCCCCCTCCACCATAGTCCACCTCGATAATACTGTAGCGGTGCTTAGGCGAAGCCCTGCGTCGGTAGAACATCATCATCGTCACCACGCCGTCGTGCTGACGAAACTCTCCCTCAACACTCGGCTGGATCGGAGTTCGAGGGACGTCATCAGGCTGAACGTGTGCTGAACTCGGAGGTGCCGTGCGTTCGGTACTTGATCGGTCGGATCGTGAAGACGTACGACTACATCAACCGCGTTGTGCTAACGCTTCCGCTTTCGGTCTACGAGGGTACATGGACAACACTCTCCCCTCTCGTTGCTATGCATCACCATGATCTTGCGTGTGCGTAGGATTTTTTTTGAAATTACTACTTTCTCCAACAGTGGCATCCGAGCCTGGTTTTATGCATAGATGTTATATGCACGAGTAGAACACAAGTGAGTTGTGGGCGATATAAGTCATACTGCTTACCAGCATGTCATACTTTGGTTCGGCGGTATTGTTGGATGAAGCGGCCCGGACCGACATTACGCGTACGCTTACGCGAGACTGGTTCTACCGACGTGCTTTGCACACAGGTGGCTGGCGGGTGTCAGTTTCTCCAACTTTAGTTGAACCGAGTGTGGCTACGCCCGGTCCTTGCGAAGGTTAAAACAACACCAACTTGACAAACTATCATTGTGGTTTTTGATGCGTAGGTAAGAACGGTTCTCGCTAAGCCCAGTAGCAGCCACGTAAAACTTGCAACAACAAAGTAGAGGACGTCTAACTTGTTTTTGCAGGGCATGTTGTGATGTGAGATGGTCAAGACATGATGCTAAATTTTATTGTATGAGATCATCATGTTTTGTAACCGAGTTATCGGCAACTGGCAGGAGCCATATGGTTGTCGCTTTATTGTATGCAATGCAATCGCACTGTAATGCTTTACTTTATCACTAAGCAGTAGCGATAGTCGTAGAAGCATAAGATTGGCGAGACGACAATGATGCTACGATGGAGATCAAGGTGTCGCGCTAGTGACGATGGTGATCATGATGGTGCTTCGGAGATGGAGATCACAAGCACAAGATGATGATGGCCATATCATATCACTTATATTGATTGCATGTGATGTTTATCCTTTATGCATCTTATTTTGCTTAGTATGGCGGTAGCATTATAAGATGATCTCTCACTAAATTTCAAGGTACAAGTGTTCTCCCTGAGTATGCATCGTTGCGACAGTTCGTCGCGCCGAGACACCACGTGATGATCGGGTGTGATAAGCTCTACGTTCACATACAATGGGTGCAAGCCAGTTTTGCACGCGCAGAATACTCAGGTTAAACTTGACGAGCCTAGCATATGCAGATATGGCCTCGGAACACTGAGACCGAAAGGTCGAGCGTGAATCATATAGTAGATATGATCAACATAGTGATGTTCACCATTGAAAACTACTCCATCTCACGTGATGATGAGACGTGGTTTAGTTGATTTGGATCACGTGATCACTTAGATGATTAGAGGGATGTCTATCTAAGTGGGAGTTCTTAAGTAATATGATTAATTGAACTTAAATTTATCATGAACTTAGTACCTGATAGTATCTTGCTTGTCTATGTTGATTGTAGATAAATGGCCCGTGCTGTTGTTCCGTTGAATTTTAATGCGTTCCTTGAGAAAGCAAAGTTGAAAGATGATGGTAGCAATTACACGGACTGGGTCCGTAACTTGAGGATTATCCTCATTGCTGCACAGAAGAGTTACGTCCTGGAAGCATCGCTAGGTGTACCACCTGCGCCAGCAACTGCAGACATTGTGAATGCCTGGCAGTCACATGTTGATGACTACTCGATAGTTCAGTGTGCCGTGCTTTACGGCTTAGAACCGGGACTTCAACGACGTTTTGAACGTCATGGAGCATATGAGATGTTCCAGGAATTGAAGTTAATATTTCAAAAGAATGCCCGGATTGAGAGATATGAAGTCTCCAACAAGTTCTACAGCTGCAAGATGGAGGAGAATAGTTCTGTCAGTGAGCATATACTCAAGATGTTTGGGTACTGCAATCACTTGATTCAACTGGGAGTTAATCTTCCGGATGATAGCGTCATTGACAGAATTCTTCAGTCACTGCCACCAAGCTACAAGAGCTGCGTGATGAACTATAACATGCAAGGGATGGATAAGACGATTCCCGAGCTCTTCGCAATGCTAAAGGTTGTGGAGGTAGAAATCAAGAAGGAGCATCAAGTGTTGATGGTCAATAAGACCACCAGTTTCAAGAAAAAGGGCAAAGGGAAGAAGAAGGGGAACTTCAAGAAGAACAGCAAGCAAGTTGCTGCTCAAGAGAAGAAACCCAAGTCTGGACCTAAGCCTGAGACTGAGTGCTTCTACTGCAAGCAGACTGGTCACTGGAAGCGGAACTGCCCCAAGTATTTGGCGGATAAGAAGGATGGCAAGGTGAACAAAGGTATATGTGATATACATGTTATTGATGTGTACCTTACTAGAGCTCGCAGTAGCACCTGGGTATTTGATACTGGTTCTGTTGCTAATATTTGCAACTCGAAACAGGGACTACGGATTAAGCGAACACTGGCCAAGGACGAGGTGACGATGCGCGTGGGAAACGGTTCCAAAGTCGATGTGATCGCCGTCGGCACGCTACCTCTACATCTACCTTCGGGATTAGTATTAGACCTAAATAATTGTTATTTGGTGCCAGCGTTGAGCATGAACATTATATCTGGATCTTGTTTGATGCGAGACGGTTATTCATTTAAATCAGAGAATAATGGTTGTTCTATTTATATGAGTAATATCTTTTATGGTCATGCACCCTTGAAGAGTGGTCTATTTTTGATGAATCTCGATAGTAGTGATACACATATTCATAATGTTGAAGCCAAAAGATGCAGAGTTGATAATGATAGTGCAACTTATTTGTGGCACTGCCGTTTAGGTCATATCGGTGTAAAGCGCATGAAGAAACTCCATACTGATGGACTTTTGGAACCACTTGATTATGAATCACTTGGTACTTGCGAACCGTGCCTCATGGGCAAGATGACTAAAACGCCGTTCTCCGGAACTATGGAGAGAGCAACAGATTTGTTGGAAATCATACATACAGATGTATGTGGTCCGATGAATATTGAGGCTCGTGGCGGATATCGTTATTTTCTCACCTTCACAGATGATTTGAGCAGATATGGGTATATCTACTTAATGAAACATAAGTCTGAAACATTTGAAAAGTTCAAAGAATTTCAGAGTGAAGTTGAAAATCATCGTAACAAGAAAATAAAGTTTCTACGATCAGATCGTGGAGGAGAATATTTGAGTTACGAGTTTGGTCTACATTTGAAACAATGCGGAATAGTTTCGCAACTCACGCCACCCGGAACACCACAGCGTAATGGTGTGTCCGAACGTCGTAATCGTACTTTACTAGATATGGTGCGATCTATGATGTCTCTTACTGATTTACCGCTATCGTTTTGGGGTTATGCTTTAGAGACGGCTGCATTCACGTTAAATAGGGCACCATCGAAATCCGTTGAGACGACGCCTTATGAACTGTGGTTTGGCAAGAAACCAAAGTTGTCGTTTCTTAAAGTTTGGGGCTGCGATGCTTATGTGAAAAAGCTTCAACCTGATAAGCTCGAACCCAAATCGGAGAAATGTGTCTTCATAGGATACCCAAAGGAGACTGTTGGGTACACCTTCTATCACAGATCCGAAGGCAAGACATTCGTTGCTAAGAATGGATCCTTTCTAGAGAAGGAGTTTCTCTCGAAAGAAGTGAGTGGGAGGAAAGTAGAACTTGATGAGGTAACTGTACCTGCTCCCTTATTGGAAAGTAGTTCATCACAGAAACCGGTTCCTGTGACGCCTACACCAATTAGTGAAGAAGTTAATGATGATGATCATGGAACTTCAGATCAAGTTGTTACTGAACCTCGTAGGTCAACCAGAGTAAGATCCGCACCAGAGTGGTACGGTAATCCTGTTCTGGAGGTTATGTTACTAGACCATGACGAACCTACGAACTATGAAGAAGCGATGGTGAGCCCAGATTCCGCAAAATGGCTTGAGGCCATGAAATCTGAGATGGGATCCATGTATGAGAACAAAGTGTGGACTTTGGTTGACTTGCCCAATGATCGGCAAGCCATTGAGAATAAATGGATCTTCAAGAAGAAGACTGACGCTGACGGTAATATTACTGTCTATAAAGCTCGACTTGTTGCAAAAGGTTTTCGACAAGTTCAAGGGATTGACTACGATGAGACTTTCTCACCCGTAGCGATGCTTAAGTCTGTCCGAATCATGTTAGCAATTGCCGCATTTTATGATTATGAAATTTGGCAAATGGATGTCAAAACTGCATTCCTGAATGGATTTCTGGAAGAAGAGTTGTATATGATGCAACCAGAAGGTTTTGTCGATCCAAAGGGAGCTAACAAAGTGTGCAAGCTCCAGCGATCCATTTATGGACTGGTGCAAGCCTCTCGGAGTTGGAATAAACGTTTTGATAGTGTGATCAAAGCATTTGGTTTTATACAGACTTTTGGAGAAGCCTGTATTTACAAGAAAGTGAGTGGGAGCTCTGTAGCATTTCTGATATTATATGTGGATGACATATTGTTGATTGGAAATGATATAGAATTTCTGGATAGCATAAAGGGATATTTGAATAAGAGTTTTTCAATGAAAGACCTCGGTGAAGCTGCTTATATATTGGGCATCAAGATCTATAGAGATAGATCAAGACGCTTAATTGGACTTTCACAAAGCACATACCTTGACAAAGTTTTGAAGAAGTTCAAAATGGATCAAGCAAAGAAAGGGTTCTTGCCTGTGTTACAAGGTGTGAAGTTGAGTAAGACTCAATGCCCGACCACTGCAGAAGATAGAGAGAAGATGAAAGATGTTCCCTGTGCTTCAGCCATAGGCTCTATCATGTATGCAATGCTGTGTACCAGACCTGATGTGTGCCTTGCTATAAGTTTAGCAGGGAGGTACCAAAGTAATCCAGGAGTGGATCACTGGACAGCGGTCAAGAACATCCTGAAATACCTGAAAAGGACTAAGGATATGTTTCTCGTTTATGGAGGTGACAAAGAGCTAGTCGTAAATGGTTACGTTGATGCAAGCTTTGACACTGATCCGGACGATTCTAAATCGCAAACCGGATACGTGTTTACATTGAACGGTGGAGCTGTCAGTTGGTGCAGTTCTAAACAAAGCGTCGTGGCGGGATCTACGTGTGAAGCGGAGTACATAGCTGCTTCGGAAGCAGCAAATGAAGGAGTCTGGATGAAGGAGTTCATATCCGATCTAGGTGTCATACCTAGTGCATCGGGTCCAATGAAAATCTTTTGTGACAATACTGGTGCAATTGCCTTGGCGAAGGAATCCAGATTTCACAAGAGAACCAAGCACATCAAGAGACGCTTCAATTCCATCCGGGATCTAGTCCAGGTGGGAGACATAGAAATTTGCAAGATACATACGGATCTGAATGTTGCAGACCCGTTGACTAAGCCTCTTCCACGAGCAAAACATGATCAGCACCAAGGCTCCATGGGTGTTAGAATCATTACTGTGTAATCTAGATTATTGACTCTAGTGCAAGTGGGAGACTGAAGGAAATATGCCCTAGAGGCAATAATAAAGTTATTATTTATTTCCTTATATCATGATAAATGTTTATTATTCATGCTAGAATTGTATTAACCGGAAACATAATACTTGTGTGAATACATAGACAAACAGAGTGTCACTAGTATGCCTCTACTTGACTAGCTCGTTGATCAAAGATGGTTATGTTTCCTAGCCATTGACATGAGTTGTCATTTGATTAACGGGATCACATCATTAGGAGAATGATGTGATTGACTTGACCCATTCCGTTAGCTTAGCACTCGATCGTTTAGTATGTTGCTATTGCTTTCTTCATGACTTATACATGTTCCTATGACTATGAGATTATGCAACTCCCGTTTACTGGAGGAACACTTTGTGTGCTACCAAACGTCACAAGTAACTGGGTGATTATAAAGGTGCTCTACAGGTGTCTCCGAAGGTACTTGTTGGGTTGGCGTATTTCGAGATTAGGATTTGTCACTCCGATTGTCGGAGAGGTATCTCTGGGCCCTCTCGGTAATGCACATCACTTAAGCCTTGCAAGCATTGCAACTAATGAGTTAGCTGCGGGATGATGTCTTACAGAACGAGTAAAGAGACTGGCCGGTAACGAGATTGAACTAGGTATTGAGATACCGGCGATCGAATCTCGGGCAAGTAACATACCGATGACAAAGGGAACAACGTATGTTGTTATGCAGTCTGACCGATAAAGATCTTCGTAGAATATGTGGGAGCCAATATGAGCATCCAGGTTCCGTTATTGGTTATTGACCGGAGACGTGTCTCGTTCATGTCTACATAGTTCTCGAACCTGTAGGGTGCGCACGCTTAAAGTTTCGATGACGGTTATATTATGAGTTTATGAGTTTTGATGTACCAAAGGTTGTTCGGTGTCCCGGATGTGATCACGGACATGACGAGGAGTCTCGAAATGGTCTAGACATGAAGATTGATATATTGGAAGCCTGTATTTGGATATCGGAAGTGTTTCGGGTGATATCGGGATTTTACCGGAGTACCGAGGGGTTACCGGAACCCCCCGGGGGCTTAATGGGCCATAGTGGGCCTTTGTGGAGAAGAGGAGAGGCGGCCAGGGCAGGGCCGCGCGCCCCTCCCCCTAGTCCGAATAGGACAAGGAGAGGGGGCGGGGCCCCCCCTTTCCTTCCTCTCTCCCTCCTCTTTCCCCCTCCACTCCTAATCCAACAAGGAAAAGGGAGGGAGTCCTACTCCCGGTGGGAGTAGGACTCCTCCTGGCGCGCCCCCTCCTGGCCGGCCGCACCTCCCCCCTTGCTCCTTTATACACGGGGGCAAGGGGGCACCCTAGATACATGATCGTTTGATCTTTTAGCCGTGTGCGGTGCCCCCCTCCACCATAGTCCACCTCGACAATACTGTAGCGGTGCTTAGGCGAAGCCCTGCGTCGGTAGAACATCATCATCGTCACCACGCCGTCGTGTTGACAAAACTCTCCCTCAACACTCTGGATCGGAGTTCGAGGGACGTCATCGGGTTAAACGTGTGCTGAACTCAGAGGTGCCGTGCGTTTGGTACTTGATCGGCCGGATCGTGAAGACGTACGACTACATCAACCGCGCTGTGCTAACGCTTCCGCTTTCGGTCTATGAGGGTACGTGGACAACACTCTCCCCTCTCGTTGCTATGCATCACCATGATCTTGCGTGTGCGTAGGAAATTTTCTGAAATTACTAAGTTCCCCAACAGTTACGACGTTCGGACACACCATTACGTTGTGGTGTTCCAGTCGGCGTGAGTTGTGAAACTATTCCACATTGTTTAAAATGAAGGCCAAACTCGTAACTAAAATATTTGCCTCCGCGATCAGATCGTAGTAACTTTATTTTCTTGTTACGATGATTCTCCACTTCACTCTGAAATTCTATGAACTTTTCAACTGTTTCAGATTTGTGTTTTATTGAGTAGATATACCCATATCTGCTCAAATCATCTGTGAAGGTCGGAAAATAACGATACCCGCCGCAAGCCTTAACACTCATCGGACCGCATACATCGGTATGTATTATTTCCAATAAGTCAGTAGCTCGCTCCATTGTTCCGGAGAACGAAGTTTTAGTCATCTTGCCCATGAGGCATGGTCCGCAAGAATGAAATGATTCATAATCAAGTGATTCCAAAAGCCCATCACCATGAAATTTCTTCATGCGCTTTACACCAATATGACCTAAACGGCAGTGCCACAAATAAGTTGCACTATCATTATTAACTTTGCATCTTTTTGCTTCAATATTATGAATATGTGTATAACTACGATCAAGATCCAACAAACTATTTTCATTGGGTGTATGACCATCGAAGGTTTTATTCATGTAAACAGAACAACAATTATTCTCTGAATTTAAATGAATAAATGTATTGCAATAAACATGATCAAATCATATTCATGCTCAATGCAAACACCAAATAACATTTACTTAGGTTCAACACTAATCCCGAAAGTATAGGGAGTGTGCGATGATGATCATATCAATCTTGGAACCACTTCCAACACACATCATCACTTCACCCTTAACTAGTCTCTGTTCATTCTGCAACTCCCGTTTCGAGTTACTACTCTTAGCAACTGAACCAGTATCAAATACCGAGGGGTTGCTATAAACACTAGTAAAGTACACATCAATAACATGTATATCAAATATAGCTTTGTTCACTTTGCCATCCTTCTTATCCACCAAGTATCTAGGGTAGTTCCACTTCCAGCGACCATTTCCTTTGCAGTAGAAGCACTCAGTTTCAGGCTTGCGTCTAGCTTTGGGTTTCTTCATGGGAGTGGCAACTTGCTTGCCATTCTTCTTGAAGTTCCCTTTCTTTTCCTTTGCCCTTTTACTTGAAACTAGTGGTCTTGTCAACCATCAACACTTGATGCTTTTTCTTGATTTCTACCTTCGCCGATTTCAGCATCGCGAAGAGCTCGGGAATCATTTTTGTCATCCCTTGCATATTATAGTTCATCACGAAGTTAGCTTGGTGATAGTGACTAGAGAATACTGTCAATCACTATATTATCTGGAAGATTAACTCCCACTTGATTCAAGCGATTGTAGTACCCATACAATCTGAGCACATGCTCACTGGTTGAGCTATTCTCCTCCATCTTGTAGGCAAAGTACTGTCAGAGGTCTCATACCTCTCGACACGGGCATGAGTCTGAAATACTAATTTCAACTCTTGGAACATCTTATATGCTCCATGACGTTCAAAACGTTTTTGAAGTCCCGGTTCTAAGCCGTAAAGCATGGTGCACTAAACTATCAAGTAGTCATCATACCGAGCTTTGCCAAACATTCATAACGTCTGTATCTGCTCCTGCAATAGATCCATCACCTAGCGGTGCATCAAGGACATAATACTTCTGTGCAGCAATGATGATAATCCTCAGATCACGGACCTAGTCTGCATCATTGCTACTATCATTTCTCAACTTATTTTTCTCTAGGAACATTTCAAAAATAAACGGGGAGCTACTTCGCAAGCTATTGATCTACAACATAGATATGCAAATACTATCAGGACTAAGTTCATGATAAATTAAGGTTCAATTAATCATATTACTTAAGAACTCCCACTTAGATAGACATCCCTCTAATCTCTAAGTGATCACGTGATCCAAATCAACCAAACCACGTCTCATCATCACGTGAGATGGAGTAGTTTTCAATGGTGAACATCACTATGTTGATCATATCTACTATATGATTCACGCTCGACCTTTCGGTCTCAGTGTTCCGAGGCCATATCTGCATATGCTAGGCTCGTCAAGTTTAACCTGAGTATTCTGCGCGTGCAAAACTGGCTTGCACCCATTGTATGTGAACGTAGAGCTTATCACACCCGATCATCACGTGGTGTCTCGGCGCGACGAACTGTCGCAACGATGCATACTCAGGGAGAACACTTGTACCTTGAAATTTAGTGAGAGATCATCTTATAATGCTACCGCCATACTAAGCAAAATAAGATGCATAAAGGATAAACATCACATGCAATCAATATAAGTGATATGATATGGCCATCATCATCTTGTGCCTTTGATCTCCATCTCCAAAGCACCGTCATGATCACCATCGTCACCGGCTTGACACCTTGATCTCCATCGTAGCATCGTTGTCGTCTCGCCAACTATTTCTTCTACGACTATCACTATCGCTTAGCGATAAAGTAAAGCAATTACACGGCGATTGCATTTCATACAATAAAGCGACAACCATATGGCTCCTGCCAGTTGCCGATAACTGTCACAAAACATGATCATCTCATACAACAATTTATATATAATCACGTCTTGACCATATCACATCACAGCAAGCCCTGCAAAAACAAGTTAGACGTCCTCTACTTTGTTGTTGCAAATTTTACGTGGTTGTTACGGGCTTTGCAAGAACCGTTCTTACTTACGCATCAAAACCACAACGATTTTTCGTCAAGTGTGCTGTTTTAACCTTCAACAAGGACCGGGCGTAGTCACACTCGATTCAACTAAAGTTGGAGAAACAGACACCCACTAGCCACCTGTGTGCGAAGCACGGCGGTAGAACCAGTCTCATGAACGCGGTCATGTAATGTCGGTCTGGGCCGCTTCATCCAACAATACCGTCGAATCAAAGTATGACATGCTGGTAAGCAGTATGACTATTATCGCCCACAACTATTTGTGTTCTACTTGTGCATATAACATCTACGCATAAACCTGGCTCTGATACCACTGTTGGGAACGCAGTAATTTCAAAAAAATTCCTACGATCACGCAAGATCTATCTAGGAGATGCATATCAACGAGAGGGGAGAGTGTGTCCACGTACCCTCGTAGATCGAAAGCGGAAGCGTTTTATCAACGCGGTTGATGTAGTCGTACGTCTTCATGATCCGACTGATCCTAGCACCGAAGGTACGGCACCTCCGTGTTCAGCACACGTTCAGCTCGATGACGTCCCTCGTACTCTTGATCCAGTTGAGGCCGAAGGAGAGTTTCACCAGCACGACGGCGTGGTGACGGTGATGATGAAGTTACCAGCGTAGGGCTTCGCCTAAGCACTACGACGATATGACCGAGGTGTTAACTATGGAGGGGGGCGCCGCACATGGCTAGGAACAATTGATGTGTGTTCTAGGGGTGCCCTCCCCACGTATATAAAGGAGGGAGAGGGAGGGAGGCAGCCTAGGGCACGCCCAAGTAGGAGGAATCCTACTTGGGCCCCTAGTCTAATTCGGCCCCCCTCCTAACAAATTTGGACAAGGGGGAAAGGAAGGAGGGGGGAGGAGAAGGAAGTAGGAGTCCTACTTCATACATTCCTTTTTCTCCTCTCCTTTCCCTTTCTCCCCACGTGGCTGGCCCTATAGGGGGCGCACCAGCCCCTTGTGGGCTGGTGTGTTCCCTTACTTGGCCCATTAAGCCCATATCTTTGCCGGGGTTTGCCCGGAACCCCTTCCGGTCACCCGGTATCATCCCGAACACTTCCGGTGTCCGAATATAGCCTTCCAATATATGAATCTTTACCTCTCGACCATTTAGAGACTCCTCGTCATGTACGTGATCTCATCCGGGACTCCGAACAAACTTCGGTCATCAAATCACATAACTCATAATACAAATCGTCATCGAACGTTAAGCATGCAGACCCTACGGGTTCGAGAACTATGTAGACATGACCGAGACACATCTCCGGCCAATAACCAATAGCGGAACCTGGATGCTCATATTGGCTCCTACATATTCTACGAAGATCTTTACCGGTCAAACCGCATAACAACATACGTTGTTCCCTTTGTCATCGTGTTACTTCCCCGAGATTCGATCGTCGGTATCCTCATACCTAGTTCAATCTCGTTACCGGCAAGTCTCTTTACTCGTTTTGTAATGCATCATCCCGCAACTAACTCATTTTTCACATTGCTTGCAAGGCTTATAGTGATGTGCATTACCGAGAGGGCCCAGAGATACCTCTCCGATACACGGAGTGACAAATCCTAATCTCGATCTATGCCAACCCAACAAACACCTTCGGAGACACCTGTAGAGCATCTTTATAATCACCCAGTTACGTTGTGACGTTTGATAGCACACAAGGTGTTCCTCCGGTATTCGGGAGTTGCATAATCTCATAGTTAGAGGAACATGTATAAGTCATGAAGAAAGCAATAGCAATAAACTAAACGATCATAGTGCTAAGCTAACGGATGGGTCTTGTCCATCACATCATTCTCTAATGATGTGATCCCGTTCATCAAATGACAACACATGTCTATGGCTAGGAAACTTAACCATCTTTGATTAACGAGCTAGTAAAGTAGAGGCATACTAGGGACACTCTGTTTGTCTATGTATTCACACATGTACTAAGTTTCCGGTTAATACAATCATAGCATGAATAATAAACATTTATAATGATATAAGGAAATAAATAATAACTTCATGGGCACCCACAGGCAGCGTGGCTCGAAGGCCTCGACGAATCATTGGGCGCTCATCCAAACGGTGTGCAACAAATGGCATGGGATCGTCGAGGAGATCGCGGCTCGCCCGGAGAGCGGCGAGGGTCAGGTATGACACGCCGTTCTCTCACTCATTCTTTCGCCGTGGTGCGCAGCCGATTGTTGTTCCTCGGCGCAGATGGTGCGGATGTTCGCCATGTATCACCAGGACATCAGCATCGACCAAGATTTCAAGTACCTCCATGTGTTCTCTCGGATCGAGAAGTGCGAGAAGTGGGCGGAAGTCCGATGCACCCTCGCCAAGGCCAAGGAGACGTACAAGCCAGACGCACCGACGCCGGGCACGTCCGATGGGCGCCCGGACGGGAACAAGCGAGCCAAGTCGGCAAAGGACGCCGCACCGGCTACCGCGCGCCTGCAAGAGTCCATCGAACACTGCATCGCCGACGCCCAGACCCGCGCCGCCCAGAGGGAAGAGAAAACAGATGCGCGATGGCCGGCCTTGATGGAGAACAGTGTCGTCAAGCTCGACCTGCTCCGGACCAACGTCGCCGTGAAGAAGAGGAACACCGACCTGGCTTTCCTGATGGGGGGGGGGGGCGGACATGCTCCGGACCAACGACGAGCAGGTCAAGGCGTGGTACCTGGCGGAGCATGGCCTCATCCTGAACCAGATGTCGTCGACGGCGGCGCCAACTCCCACGTCGACCCCAACGCCGCCACCAAGCCCGAGCGATGGTGCATCCACGATGCCCAGCTCAAAAGTCGCGCCGACGCCGACCAACCCGCGCATGCCGACTCCTCCGACGCCGGAGGCCGCCGCCGCCGTTTGATGCATTGTCTACGCGTCCTTTCTTTTGCACGCACTCTTAACCGAACAACCATCACTCAAGACCACAATAGGCCCATCTCCTTTATTTTAGCGACGCATCATATTTGTGTTGCCGCTTATCCTTCTTCTCACCCTCGCCGGCGGTGGCCTTAGTGTTCACACAAACCAAAAGGTGTAAGAATGTGGTTAATTCTAAGACGTCTCTCTTTCCCTCTCTCCTCCCTCTCCCCCTCTCTCCTCCCTCTCCCCCTCTCTTGCTTTCTCTCACACTCGCGATGAGAAATCTGTTGTTTTCCCCTGCGACGTATTCAGAGGTATGCATGTGTAGTTCTCGTTTTTTCTTTTCCCTATATGATTATAGTGGGTGTTTATTTTCAATCCAGATAGCCGCCTGTATGAAAGAAAAATGGATCGTGCGCTATAGTTATAAGTTTGCTTCCAAAACAATATTTAAAAATATTTAACAGGTAATATTAACATCATATTCAGATTTCGCACATTTTTCTAATCAAATTTCATATATAACATATTAAAATCGGAGTTACGGTTTAAATGATACGTATAATTTAGAAAATCATTTGTTTGAATTAAATATCTTCCAAAATAATATTTATAAATACTTATCAGGTTAAAATAATCTTATATTCATATTCTACATATTTTTCTAATCAAATTTCATATATAACATGTTTAAATCGGAGTTACGGTTTAAAAGATATAGATGGTTTAGAAAAGCATTTGTTTGACTTAAATATGATCCGTGGATGGAATACCTAAAAAGTTAGGGGGGTTTCGAAAAACTGTAAAATAACGGTTCGGTGTGACTTAAATCCGGACTGCGGGTTGATTTCATGAAAATGTAGGCGCTTTTTTGCAAATTGGCACGACGGACGAGCAGAAACCCTGCGTGCTTTATTATTAGGTAGAGATAAATGCTTTTGGCAATGTTTATATATGTTTGATATCTTTCCCTAATAATAAAGCACGGGTTGAGGCTGTGTTTGTTACAGCTTCCGGAGTCAGTTTCTCGTGGGAAAAAACTGAAACGGGAACAAACACCTAAAAATGGACAGCTTCGTGGCGACAGCCCAAAGCAACTTCGTGATGTTTTACGTGTTATAGGTCGAAGCGACCGGGGGCGTACTTTGGCTACGAAACGGCTTGCCCTTCGTGATAATCCCACCGCTAACCTAGCCGTTTCGTTCAATTTACAACGAGAATGCCATCCCTCTCCCGATCCATCCGAGCTGACCCATCCCTCTCTCGTCTCTCACCAGTTCACCACACGTAATGTAGTAGGGATAGTATTTGTACGGACCTGTAATTACATGTGCGAACAATTGTGACTTGCATGGACTTGCGTGACAACATAATTCTTTTGCTCAATATTATTCTATGTATATATGAGCAAGAAAGTGAGAGAATTATTATTATGAAATACTTTATGCATTACCATAGAATAAATCATTCGCTGGCAGTCAAAATACCATTTAAACAATATATTAACACAGAATCAACAAGTTACATTGATCTCAGTACTCTAAGGGCATTTCAGGCTTTTCACTAGCCCACAGTCGTTTCCACAGCTGCATTGCCAAACAGCTAACCTTCGTCACAACTGTTTTTTCAGCACAGCAGTTTTGACAGCACTGCAAGTCCACGGCTGAATCGGTCGAAACTGAAGCCCAAACAAACACACCCTGAGGCTGTTGGGTTCACCGTCGCGGCTTTTTTGCGAAAAAATCCCTTATGTTTTAGTTATTCAACCCGCAATCCATCGTTAATCTGGCAGACTGAAGGAAAAAACGGTTCGATGAAAAAATACACCCGTACGCATCTGCTCCTCTCCTCGATCCTCACCTTTGCCCAGGCCGAGCTATTCCCCCTCGCCGCCGCCACACCACAGCCCCCTCGCCGTCGCGGCCGCACCTCAGCCCGCTCGCCGCCCCCGTCGCCGCCTCCGCGGTCGCACCTCAGCCCGCTCGCCGCCCCCGTCGCCGCCTCCGCGGTCGCACCTCAGCCCGCTCGCCGCCCCCGTCGCAACCCAACCCCTCCTCCCCTCCAATGGATGCCGCCCCAACCACCTCATCCAATAGGAAGCCCCAGTTCGGCGGCCTCCGTTGCCGCCCTTCAGCGGCGACCTCGCCACCCCTCCAACGCCCACCACGTCCTTATCCAACGCCGCCCTTCAGCACCCACCCATCCGCCTGCCCGCCCGGCAACGCCCGATTGAATTGTTGCTGCCAAGATCTGCCTCAATGTGGTTTGCATCATTGCGGCGACGACATCGTCGATCTTCATCTCCGGCGGCTACATCCAGAAGGACTACCACAATTCTCGCGGCTGGTATCCTCTACTCTCATCTCCCTACTATGAATCCTGACTGATTCTCTTCCTCCTCCCTGTGTCTTCCTCTCTGAATTTGGTAGTAGGTATTAGTGCATAGCAAGTACTTTATAGTGATCTAAACGCTCTTATATTAGTTTACAGAGGGAGTAGTTAATTAGCCAGTGGTGAATCTAGGATAAGAATGGAGGGTGCGCTGAAATCATTAGTCATTGTGCTAAACTGGTACGAGTATGATTTATAGTCTGAATTGTTGCATGGCAAAACAGTACCATGTTCTCTGAATATTTTTATTCCTCTGAAGTTGTCTGTGCTACAATCCTATCGCATTGACATGTATATTCTGCATCTCTTGAAGATATTTGTGACATGTTGGCTGCCTTTTTCCCCCTTCTTTGCGGTTAAACGTTTCAGTCTTTAATCCCCTGGTTTTAGGCTATAATCCCCCGATTAGTACTGATATATGGAGTACTTATACAGAGTTGGGGCCGGGCACTAGATCTTGCACTCTGAAATTAATAATACATCTTCTGCAATACTGATAGTACTATGCGATTCTTAGTACTCTGATTAGTATTGATATATGCAGCAGTGATGCAAAATTGGGGGCCCCAGATCTTGTACTCTGATTAGTACTGAATTTTTAAAAGTTCATATACTCTGAAATTCATCGTACATCACGTAAAGTGCTCAAGGTGCTTGTGCGTACACTCTGCAAACACTGAACATACAAAGTGCACAAGGCTGATATATTTCCCTCCATTTCTGTATGAATAAATCCTAGATCGTTAGAATAACATGCCAACCTTCTTTTCACTTCATGCCACTGTAAGGTTGGTTTGGTGCTGATGCTCCTTACGTCCATGTCATTGTAGATGGCTATGGAAAGCTGGAAAATTTGCCTTTTCTATCAAGATGAGAATCAACAACATAAAGTTCTAGAAGGATTCATGGACAGAAAAGATATCTCCTTTTATGAGTTAGTCAAATTGATTGAAGAAGTTGGCTTCTCGCCGGCATATGGTTTCTTGTACTACAGGAAGAAATACCCGCGTGGCAGATGCTATTCTGACATTGCTTCTGACCATGAAATACTTTGTGTTCAGTCTTCCCTGAAAGTTAGCATAGGAATACACAATGTTTCTTCAGAATGACACAGCACCAAATCGAGGCAGCAGGTTGCCATCGAATTCCGCGGAATAAAACTGACATGTGGATCATACCTGGCCAAACGGGCCGGCCCGGCACGGCACGGCCCGGCCCATCATAATCGTGCGTGGCCCGGCACGGCCCGCCAGGGCATGATTACTATACGGGCCGTGCCGTGCCGGCCCGCGTGCTGTGCCCCCAGGCCCAGGCACGGCCCAGTTAGTAAACGGGCCGGCACGTTGGCCCGTTTAGCACGGTGGGCCGCATATTTTCAGCCTGTTATTTGACGCACTGAGCGGTTTTTAGCCTATTTTCACATCTTGGGCCATATATAGATGTATAAAAAAATAAAAAAATGTAATCGGGCCGTGCCGTGCCGGCCCGCGTGCCCAGCCTCCAGGCCCAGGCACGGCCCAGGGCGTGCCGCGTGCCGAGCCCGGCCCGTTTAGCCCGTGCCGTGCCTGGCCCAAGGAGGGCCGTGCCGGCCCGAAAAAACCGGCCCATTTGGCCAGCTATAATGTGGATGTGATTAATCACTTACCAAAGTACAAGTTCATTCTCTGATGAAAAAGGTCAGTGTTTGGGGCGCACTGCGTAGCAAGGATATGTTGTAGGCTATATAGCTCTTCTGTGGACTGTGAGAGGTTGGGGTTCTCATGCTTGCTTGGTTGGAACCTTTTCTTTTGAGTCGATTGATGAACGATGGGCATGAGGGCATCTCTGCACTAACTACGATGTATGTGTACTCCACTACATACAGATAGCTCGCTCGTCGTATCTCGACAGAAGAAGAACAACTTTGATCGATGGAGATGGATTTCTTTCCTGTTGTTGCGATTGTATGTGCCTTGTCGACTAAACTATCTTCTTTCTTATTTACTGTCAGGTAGCTCTTTCAAAGATAGCTCGCTCGTCGTATCTCGACAGAAGAAGAACAACTTTGATCGATGGAGATGGATTTCTTTCCTGTTGGTGCGATTGTATGTGCCTTGCCGACTAAACTATCTTCTTTCCTATTTACTGTCACGTAGTTCTTTCAAGTCCATTTTCTCTAGCTACATGATGTTTTCTTTATCGGCTGTAATTTATTTGGCATTTGTGACAGCCACATTGTCGTGTCAAACGTGCTTTGAAGATTTTTTTATTGCAATTGACATGTAATTTATTTTCTAAATAACCTATTCTTGATGGAGTCTGATCTCCTTTTTGACATATTCCAAGAATAAGTTCTCATGTTCAATAATGCAATTCGGTAGATTATCTTGGATTATGGCATTGGGTTAATAGGATTTCATTGAACATAAATTTCGTTCTGCACAGGGACTCAAACTACAGTGCAATGATTTATTGAAAAATCTGCATCTTAGTACTGCCCCATTTTCTGCGATTCAAATCTTCTTGGCTATGATAGATGGTTCAAAAACCATGTAAATCTTGGAACAGATCTGTTCTTCATATGTTATTATAGCCCGTGCATGAACTATTTTAAGACATGTTTACATTAAGGTCATATACATTGTTTTATAAGATGGTAAATTCAAAGAACTGTTTGAACCTTGGAAGTGACTCTTATAATTTTTGCAGCAGGGAAGCTATTTGTGGTGTAATATGCAGCTAAAGGTATTCTAGCATGAGCTTCCATGCACAACATCAGTGCTTAAAGTAAAGGCTTCAGGACTTAAAAGTAAAGTACACCCATGGCTTAACTTAGTTTCCTTTTCTTATAGATAACTTGATTCTCTTGTTACAGATAACTTGATTCTCTGCTCATAACCAACTGCAGCAAGAAATAATTTCACAGGTAGCCTTTTCCTTTTCACTGCTTTGACAACATTATTTTTTTGAGAACTGACAACATTTTAACATGGTATCACCCATTGCAACACACTGTAATTATGCAGCCACAGATCGCGCCAAAGCATAGCCAGCCTTGGTCCAAGGAGATAGAGAAGTACTGACAAGGTGGCTCGTTCGCAAGTTGGAGCCGTCCATGAGCTCACTGCTCTTGGTCGCTCACGGCAAAGAATTGCATGTTGGCTGGGATCTTGCCCATGTAATATCTTCAGTACTGTAATGGCAGATTGTACTTTTGATTACTTGAGCAATTTTTTTTGGTGTTTAGGCCATGCTTATTGGGCCAAGAGGCGGACCCGTATAATGCCGACCCGCTAAATGTGTTTACAGTTTGCGGAAAAATGGCTTTGCGGGCCGGCGCAGGGGGCGAATATCCTTTTTTACAGGTCCGCTTTGCGCTGGCCGGCGAATCCTCTTTTACGGGTCCGCCTTGTGGGGTCTGCTCGGCAGCCGCCCGCGCCGGCCCGTAAATCAGTAATTTGCATTTCAATTTCGGGTATGAAAAAACATTTCTTCTTCCCAATACCAATATGAGCATCCACCTTCCTACACACATGACCATCTCAATAAACTACCGAAATTGAACTGAATAGGTTGACAAAGCCGAATGAAAACAAGAACATACCCCGTCGTTTTCGCATTTGAAGAATACCCATCTGGGGTGTTGCGGCATTGCTAGATGTTAGCCACAACACTGTCTATGTGCAATTGTCGCACTATATGAGCCGCATCGGCGAGCTGACGAGCTGCTGCGTGAGTGTCGAGCCCGGGCGACGGCCGGCCGAGTCCTTGCCGGCAAACCGACGACGGCTGCTAGAGGACGAACCACTACCTGGCTACTTGCATGCGGCTCTGGGGCTTTGCCGAAGCTGTGCGGGGTGCTCTCCGCCCAATCCATGGCTTGGCGCAGCCGCCGATGGCCGAAAACGCCAAATCCAGCGGCCGCGACAAACAACCACCGATCTGCAACTTTTCGGCCGGTCGAGGAGGGAGGAAGTGGTGGAGGACAATCTCAGGCGTGTGGCGGCCCGCCGGCGTGATCCTGACGGCTGGTATGGCCGGAATCGTAGGCCGCGGCCCGGCGGCGGTGGGTGGGGAAAAGCGCGGGCTGAAATATACAGGGCACCGGCGGGGCGCGGGGGAGAACCAACATTTTCGCGGGTTGGGGTGGGAATTTTGCGGCGTCCCGCAAAAATATTTACGGGTCCGGCGCGGTTGCGGGGTCTGATCGGATAGCCTTTTTTGCGCGGACCCGTATTTTGACGGTTATTTTGCGGGTCGGGGCATTATACGGGGTCTGCTAAAGATGCTCTAAGGAGATATATGATTATATTTTCTCCCGTTGCAACGCACGGGCAATTTTCCTATATGGATATAAAGAGTAAGAGTGCTGATAATTAATTATGGTCTGTCCATGTATCTAGCTAGCAATTATCTGAATGTAAGACAGTAACCTGAAGATGTGTTCTTGCTTGCCTCCAAGTCTGGGTGTCGCCCGACAAAAAAATACTTAGGATTTCTTATTGTACTGATTGAACTTGACAAATTCTAGCCCTGCATAAGCAAAGGAAGATCATATTTTATGCTTTTTTTTTCCAGTAGCAGCCATCTATAGATAAGAACGTCATTTGAAGGTGCTACGTGAAGTCAAAGCTGATGTTTTCTTTTGCTACCATTAGTTTGATTTTTTTATTACGTATCTGGTCAACGTAACAGATCATACATTAAGGGGTGCCTCTTCAACAATCTGTTATGTAGCATGATATTTTTCTTTTCATTGAATTTTTTTACTGGCGTCAAAATATTTCATTTGTGATCCATTTCCTAATCGGACCAAATTATCTCAACAAATCTCCCTTTCCCTGGCTTGATTATTCATAAAAACATCTGTATGTTCCTAATTGGTATATTATGCTAGCGGTAGTTCATCCTTCTAGTTTAAGAAAAATAAATTCCTTTAGATTTACACGTTTATTCGATAAACAAAATGTTAACTTTATTTGCACATATGTCTGGGAGGTGGACTGTAGCGTCCCGAGTGTGAGCCGAGGATAGTGGAGTGCGACTGTTATAGCTAAAAGGTGAAGCCTAAGGGGTGGTGTTCCGCTCATCGTCAATGGTGTGCCAATGTATTTCGTCATTGTCATGTAACCCTCACCTCATGTACTATATATTTTCATTATATATAGGTGTTGCTAATCGTTGTCAAGCAACATCCACGACGCATAGAAATTCTTAAAAGTTTGAGAAGCGAATCAAATAAAGTGAACCCACAGAAGACAAGCGAGAGCAAGTTGGATGTGCACACGGTGAGAGCATGGGAATATCTAGGAAGTGATGATGATGAGATGAGTCGATTGATGGACGGAGGTGAGAGCTATGAAGACAAGATGAAGATGTGTGTGGGAGGGATAACACACCATGATTTGAACTGGTGTGTGCATGCATTGTGAATGAAAATACCATTTAGTTACAGATTTTATTTTTCTGTTTGAATCAGTTAGAGAGTTTGTTCTGTTGAATTAAATGGCGGGTAACACAAATAGAAGAATAACAATAATATGCATACACTGTTGAATTATATTTGACATGGTTCCATTGTTGGGTTATAATCCATAAGAACAACTCGTCTAAATACTCAAGTCCATGCTATCACTCGGTCGAGTTATCGTTTCACATCATATTTTGTGTCCCGTGGCAACACACGGACATTCAACTAGTGTCGTATAAAGTCCCTACCGAACACCAGAATACATCCATCAACACGAGAACAAATTTCCTGCTGTGAGGGGCCAACAGATAGTTCATGAAACACTGGAAAGTGCCTGGTACAGTGGCCAAACCAAATGGCACCACTTTAAATTCAAACTGTCCATGATGAGTTTGTTAATTAGTTGAATCATATGGTGTTTCTTTCTCTCTCTCTCTCTCTCTCTCTCTCTCTCTCTCTCTCTCCATCTTTTTGTGATGAATTGAGTTTTTACATTTGAGGTTTCACTATTATCAGATTGAATACTTTTTGGATTTGAGAACACTTGATGTATACCTTGTATGTGGATACCAGTGGTGACAATGGGGTGTTCTATTGATTCACTTGATATATGTTTTGGCAATTAACTTGCGAATTATCGTGACATTGGAGTAATCTATGCATAGGAGTTGATGCATGTTTTCGTCCTTCTTTCTCCGGTAGAAACCTTGGGGCACTCTTTGAAGTTCTTTGTGTTGGATTGAATATTATGAATTTGAATTTTTTAATGCATATTGAATAATCAACTCACGGATACCTGTGATGACATTGGAGTATCTAGATGACATTAGAGTTGGTTGATGCGTATCATATGGTGTTATTTTAGTACGAACTTTAGGGCTATTTGTGACAATTATAGGGATGGCTCGATAGATTGATCGGAAAAGATAACTTTGAGGTGGTTTCGTACCCTACAACAATTTCATCTTATGTTCTCCGCTAGATAGGAAATTTGGAGTGATTCTTTGTCGCACGTTGAGGGATTGTTATATTATTCAGTTATGTTAGCATTGTTGAGAGATTGCACTAGTGAAAGTATCAACCCTCGGCCTTATTTCCAAGCACCGAGACACCATTTTTACTCCGTTTTATCACTTCCTACATTGGTGTTTTTATATTTTCAGATTACAAAAACCTATATATACTATCCATACTACACTTGTATCACCATCTCTTCACCGAACTAGTGCACCTATACAATTTGCCATTGATTGGGTGTGTTGGGTGATGAGGACATCAATACCATTGTTACACCCACAGCCCCTACTGTTACATATAATGGACCAATTACTAGAGCTCGTGCACGCCAATTAAATTACCAGATACTTTCGTTTCTTGGTAATGATTCTAATGTTCATGAGAATATGATGCTGCCTAAATTGGATACTTTTGTTTTGCTTACAAATGAAGGGCCTAGCTTGGAGAAGGATGAACATTGGAGCAAGAACAAGCATGGAGTTGATGGCATGCGCAAGGGGAACCAGAACGGAGTTACAAGTGATGATTTCAGGACTTTCAAGCCACCATAAGGAGTGAATGAAGCCTTGGACGAAATATACAAGATGCCACTTCATAAATTTCGTCCAGAGGCTATTCTAGGTGCTGCGTCACCTTATTATTGGGCCAGGCCCGTGTAATTTCGAAATACATAAGTATAGGCTGTTTTTAGAGTCCGTATGTGTGGGAAACAAGAGATAGGGTTGGTTTCGGACCCCTTCTCCAAGGGCCACGAAATTCCCCCCCTCTTCCTCCATATATACAGCCCTTAGGGCACCGTTTAGACTTTGGGTTTTGTTTAGATTAAAAGTTCGCCATAGCTGCAACTTCGCGTACTTCGTTTGTGTTCAACGACCAGACAAAGGCGTCACAGAACCCCACCTTGATCAATAAAACTTTCATCTTATATTCGCAATATCCAGATTGCAATCTTAGTTTCTTGCTTGTTCTTCGTTTGCTCGCAGGAAACAGACCCTCGTGGTCAGGTTGATCGTGCTCCGGCGTGGTCAATAACCTCTCGGAGTTGGTTTAGCGATTGCTAAGGCGCGACGTCATCGCACGTTCGTAGTCGGATCGTCAAAGTCGACTTCCACCAAAGCGATATCCATCATCTCATCGAAAGACGGGACACCTTTGCCTCTATCAAGTGGTATCAGATTTCCAGGTTGCTCGGTGAGATTTTACAGTTTTTCGTAGTTTAGATCGAGTCTGTTCTTCATACCTACAGTCCACGAAAAAGCCACAAAAAAATTAGGGTTAGTTCATCATATCCGAACCAATCTGAGCCATTGCATAATATTTTTAGGGTTTTTGCTTTGTTGAATTTGCGGTTGCATCGTCGTGTCAAGTTGCTGGTCTTAGAGTCCAGTCTTTTAGAGTTTCGAGTTCTGGTCATAATTTGTCACGCCGCCGCCGCACCATCATCATCGCCTTGCCATCTACCACCATTGCTTATCCGCCACCGCTCTGAATCCGTATCCATATACCACCACCAATCCGTATCCATATACCACCACCGATCCGTATCCATATACCACCACCGCTACCATATACCACCACCGCTGCCATATCCTACCACCATATATCCATCACCAATCCGAGTTCTTTTCATATTCGGTTTGTTTTAGAGATCCATCTATTTTCCGTTTCGTGTTTCCTTGCCTGAGTAGGTCTCAGAAAAAAAAATGGAGACCCCCGGGCAGTTTTTAGGCCAAAATTTCGGCAACCAAAAATATTTTTTCCCTATCCTATTTTTAGGTCCCAGGGAGCGTTTTGAGACACTCGCCATCATAGTGATTTTTTGTCGCACTTTTTCGTCGTCGCTGCCCTGATTTCCGAAAAAAAATAGTCAAAAAAATTTTGTGCCCATCCTGTCAGTTTGACCTGGGAAGAGTTTTGAGACACTCGCCATTATAGTGATTTTTCGCAAAAAAAAAGGAGCGCAAAAAAAGGAGGAGCGCAAAAAAAAGAGAGCCAAAAAAAATTCCTAGAGTGTGCTTTTCCCTTGTTTATGTGCAGCGCCGTGATTTTATTAGTGTTCTAGGCTCGCGTCTCTAGCACGGTCTAGCCTAGGACTAGCACAGTACCGTCGTTGAGCGTTTATTCAACTTTGCATCTCTGAATTGATTATTGCTGACCATTTTTGCTACCATATTATAAGCCTTCCCAGCTCCACATACATCTACATCGTGCGTTTGACTCTCCCTGGTAATCGCTCTATCCAAGCTTTGAGAGTTTTGACTACAACGGTTGCCGATCACCACCTGCTGCTGGGTAAGAACTGGTAAGAATTTGAGATTCGCTTGAAGGTTTTGTGACACACCACCATCACCACCACTTCCTAGTAGTCTGCAGGATCATATTCTTTTGTGTTTCTATTGCTGCTAACTATGGCAGAATCACAAGCCGATGAGACTGATTGGGAGAACATGACGAACAAGGAGTTGCATGATAAATTTCAGCAAATGATGAGTGGCCAGGTGGGAGATGTGCTAAACAGATTTGAAGAGGCTATGGAGAAGATAGATGCCGTGGAGAAGTCGTTCGAGACAAAGCTGGATAACAAGTTTACTGAATTACTCAAGCGTCTTCCCCAACCACCACCAGCTGCACATGTCGCCCCTCTACAACAACAACAACCACATCTCCAACGCCGCCTTCCAAATCAAGTGGGACGAGCACAGCGCGTTCCAATTGAGACTGGTCAAAATTCGGGTGCCGCTGCACCTACTGTTGATGCTTTTTTGGCTCCTGCTACTGCGGCGGCTGAGGAGGATGACGATTATGCGGGTGATTATGAGGATGAGGTTGATCAAAATCAGAACTACGTGCAGCCACCAGCACCACCACCAGCAGGTCGACCTCAGGTATATATTCGCAACGGTAGGCCGGCACCACCACCTCAGGTACGAGATCATGACCATCTTCCTAAACTGAAATTGAATATTCCACCATTTGAGGGTAGATATGTTCCTGATATATATCTTACTTGGGAGTTAGAAACTGAACAATGATTTACATGTTTACAATATCCTGAGGAGAGACGTGTTCCTGCTGCTGTTTGTGCTTTCTCTAGCTTTGCATGTGTTTGGTGGTCTGAACATTGTAGATTATATCCTATTCCAGCTACTTGGGCTGCTTTGAAAACTGCTATGCGTACTCGTTGGGTTCCACCATATTATCAACGTGAATTGCTTCAAAAACTGCAGCGTTTACGACAAGGAAAAAATTCTGTAGAAGAATATTATCAGGAATTACAAACTGGCATGATTAGATGTGGTATTGTTGAGGAGAATGAAGCTATGCTTGCACGTTTTATGGGTGGATTAAATAAAGAGATTCAGACCATTCTAGAGTATAAGGATTATAATAATATCACTCGTTTATTCCATCTTGCTTGTAAAGCTGAACGTGAAGTGCAGGATCGGCAGCCATTGGCGCGAACTAACTTTTCTGCAGGTCGACCTTCATCATGGACACCACGTGCATCTTCTACTTCCACTGCACCAGCACCTCCATCAGGTTCCACCTCCAGCCGTGATACAAGAAAGCAGGCACAACCACCACTATCTGCCAAGAGCGCACCTGCCGGGCCTGCACATAGCTCTTCTTCTTCCATGGCATCGACAGGGCACACAAGTGATATTATTTGTCGTCGTTGTAAGGGAAGAGGACATTATGCGAGAGAATGCAAATCTCAGCGTGTAATGATTGCTACTGAGGATGGTGGGTATGAGTCCGCTAGTGACTATGATGAGGAGACTTTGGCTCTTATTACACGTGAAGAACATGGTGGAGATGATTCTGAAAATGAGACGCAATAAATGGCTCCTGAAGACGCTGACAGGTATGAATGTTTAGTTGCTCAACGTGTTTTGAGTGTGCAGGTCACACAAGCAGAGCAAAATCAGAGGCATAATTTGTTCCATACAAAGGGAGTTGTGAAGGAACGTTTTGTTCGCGTCATCATAGATGGAGGGAGCTGTAACAACTTGGCTAGCATGGAGATGGTGGAGAAGCTATCTCTCACCACAAGACCACATCCACATCCTTACTACATCCAATGGTTCAACAACAGCGGCAAGGTTAAGGTAACACGTACTGTTCGTGTGCATTTTAGTATCTCTACATATGCTGATTATGTTGATTGTGATGTGGTACCCATGCAAGCATGTTCCTTATTACTTGGTAGACCATGGCAATTTGATAAAAATTCTGTACACCATGGTAGAAACAATCAGTATACTCTTGTTCATAAGGATAAAAATATTACTTTGCTTCCTATGACTCCTGATTCCATTTTGAAAGATGACATTAATAGAGCTAATAATGCAAATCAGGAGAAAAATAAGAGTGAAAATCAGATTGTGGCAAAAGAATTTGAGCAACAAATGAAACCTAATAATAAACCATCTAGTGTTGTTTCTGAAATTAAATTGAAAAGTGCATGTTTACTTGCCACAAAATCTGATATTGATGAGCTAGATTTCAGCAAATCTGTTTGCTATGCTTTTGTGTGCAAAGAGGCATTATTTTCATTCGAGGACGTGCCTTCCTCTTTGCCCCCTGCTGTCACTAACATTTTGCAGGAGTTCGCTGACGTCTTCCCACAAGACGTGCCACCGGGATTACCACCTATTCGAGGGTTGAAACTGACTTAATTCCCGGTGCATCGCTACCCAACCGTGCACCATACCGTACCAATCCAAAGGAGACGAAGGAGATTATGCGTCAAGTACAGGAGCTGCTCGACAAAGGTTATATACGCGAATCTCTTAGTCCTTGTGCTGTTCCTATTATACTAGTGCCTAAAAAGGATGGTACGTCGCGTATGTGTGTTGATTGTAGAGGCATTAATAATATTACTATTCGTTATCGTCATCCTATTCCTAGGCTAGATGATATGCTTGATGAATTGAGTGGCTCTACAATATTCTCCAAAGTTGATTTGCGTAGTGGATACCACCAAATTCGTATGAAATTGGGAGATGAATGGAAAACTGCATTTAAAACTAAGTTTGGTTTATATGAGTGGTTAGTCATGCCTTTTGGGTTAACTAATGCACCTAGTACTTTCATGAGACTAATGAACGAATTTTTACGTGCTCTCATTGGACGATTTGTGGTAGTCTATTTTGATGATATACTGATTTATAGCAAATCTTTGGAAGAACATTTGGAACATTTACATGCTGTTTTTATTGCTCTACGTGATGCACGTTTGTTTGGTAACCTTGGGAAGTGCACCTTTTGCACCGACCGAGTATCTTTTCTTGGCTATGTTGTTACTCCACAGGGAATTGAAGTTGATAAAGCCAAGATTGAAGCTATTGAGAGTTGGCCGCAGCCCAAAACGGTCACACAAGTGCGGAGTTTTCTTGGACTCGCTGGTTTCTATAGGCGTTTTGTGAGAGATTTTAGCACCATTGCTGCACCTCTCAACGAGCTTACAAAGAAGGATGTGCCTTTTGTTTGGGGTACCGCATAGGAAGAAGCCTTCACGGTATTGAAAGATAAGTTGACACATGCTCCTTTACTCCAACTTCCTGATTTTAATAAGACTTTTGAGCTTGAATGTGATGCTAGTGGAATTGGATTAGGAGGTGTGTTATTACAAGATGGCAAACCTGTTGCATACTTTTCTGAAAAATTGAGTGGGCCTAGTCTGAATTATTCTACTTATGATAAAGAACTATATGCTCTTGTTCGGACTTTAGAAACATGGCAACATTATTTATGGCCCAAAGAATTTGTTATACATTCTGATCATGAATCTTTGAAACATATTAAAAGTCAAGCTAAACTGAATCGTAGACATGCTAAATGGGTTGAATTCATTGAAACTTTCCCTTATGTCATTAAACACAAGAAGGGTAAAGAAAATGTTATTGCTGATGCATTGTCTCGTCGCTATACTATGCTTTCACAACTTGACTTCAAAATATTTGGTTTGGAGACCATCAAAGATCAATATGTGCATGATGCTGATTTTAAAGATGTATTGCAGAATTGTAAAGAAGGAAGAACCTGGAACAAGTTTGTCGTTAATGATGGATTTGTGTTCCGTGCTAACAAGCTATGCATTCCAGCTAGCTCTCTTCGTCTTTTGTTGTTGCAGGAGGCGCATGGAGGAGGATTAATGGGACACTTTGGCGTGAAGAAGACGGAGGACGTACTTGCTACACATTTCTTTTGGCCAAAGATGAGACGGGATGTTGAGCGTTTTGTTGCTCGCTGCACTACATGTCAAAAAGCTAAGTCAAGACTCAATCCTCATGGTTTATATATGCCTTTGCCTGTACCTAGTGTTCCTTGGGAGGATATATCTATGGACTTTGTTTTAGGTTTACCTCGCACAAAGAAGGGGAGGGATAGCATATTTGTTGTCGTGGATAGATTCTCAAAAATGGCACATTTTATACCATGTCATAAAAGCGATGATGTTGTTAATGTTGCTGATTTGTTCTTCCGTGAAATTATTCGTTTGCATGGTGTGCCAAATAATATTGTTTCAGATCGTGATACTAAATTTCTTAGCCACTTTTGGAGATGTTTATGGGCTAAGTTGGGGACTAAACTGCTTTTTAGTACTACTTGTCACCCCCAACCTGATGGACAAACTGAAGTAGTCAATAGAACATTGTCTACTATGCTTAGGGCTGTTTGAAGAATAATAAGAAAATGTGAGAAGAATGCTTGCCTCATATTGAATTTGCTTATAATCGTTCATTGCATTCTACTACTAAGATGTGCCCTTTTGAAATTGTGTATGGTTTCCTACCTCGTGCACCAATTGATTTGTTGCCTCTTCCATCTTCGGAGAAGGTTAATTTTGATGCTAAAGAACGTGCTGAATTGATTTTAAAAATGCATGAGTTAACTAAGGAAAACATTGAGCGTATGAATGCTAAATATAAACTTGCTGGAGATAAGGGTAGAAAACATGTTGTGTTTGCACTTGGAGATCTTGTTTGGTTACATTTGCGTAAGGATAGATTTCCTAATTTGCACAAATCAAAGCTAATGCCACGTGCTGATGGTCCTTTTAAGGTGTTAGAGAAAATAAATGATAATGCATATAAACTTGAGCTACCTGCAGATTTTGGGGTTAGTTCCACTTTTAACATTGCAGATTTGAAGCCTTATTTGGGTGAGGGAGATGAGTTTTCGTCGAGGACGACTTCATTTCAAGAAGGGGAGGATGATGAGGACATCAATACCATTGTTACACCCACAGCCCCTACTGTTACATATAATGGACCAATTACTAGAGCTCGTGCACGCCAATTAAATTACCAGGTACATTCGTTTCTTGGTAATGATTCTAATGTTCATGAGAATATGATGCTGCCTAAATTGGATACTTTTATTTTGCTTACAAATGAAGGGCCTAGCTTGGAGAAGGATGAACATTGGAGCAAGAACAAGCATGGAGTTGATGGCATGCGCAAGGGGAACCAGAACGGAGTTACAAGTGATGATTTCAGGACTTTCAAGCCACCATAAGGAGTGAATGAAGCCTTGGACGAAATATACAAGATGCCACTTCATAAATTTCGTCCAGAGGCTATTCTAGGTGCTGCGTCACCTTATTATTGGGCCAGGCCCGTGTAATTTCGAAATACATAAGTATAGGCTGTTTTTAGAGTCCGTATGTGTGGGAAACAAGAGATAGGGTTGGTTTCGGACCCCTTCTCCAAGGGCCACGAAATTCCCCCCCTCTTCCTCCATATATACAGCCCTTAGGGCATCGTTTAGACTTTGGGTTTTGTTTAGATTAAAAGTTCGCCATAGCTGCAACTTCGCGTACTTCGTTTGTGTTCAACGACCAGACAAAGGCGTCACAGAACCCCACCTTGATCAATAAAACTTTCATCTTATATTCGCAATATCCAGATTGCAATCTCAGTTTCTTGCTTGTTCTTTGTTTGCTCGCAGGAAACAGACCCTCGTGGTCAGGTTGATCGTGCTCCGGCGTGGTCAATAACCTCTCGGAGTTGGTTTAGCGATTGCTAAGGCGCGACGTCATCGCACGTTCGTAGTCGGATCGTCAAAGTCGACTTCCACCAAAGCGATATCCATCATCTCATCGAAAGACGGGACACCTTTGCCTCTATCATTGGGGACACAAGAGATTTCTTGTATTTGGTTGCAGGGTTGTTTGAGAGAGACCATCTTCATCCTAGGCCTCCCACGAATTGATAAACCTTAGGTTATCCACTTGAGGAAAAATTGCTACTGTCCTACAAAATTCTGCGCTTGGAGGCCCAACACGAGTCTACAAGAATAAGTTGTGTTGTAGACATCAGAAGGTGCCCCGGGAAGCAGGTTGACAATCTCCGGGTTCACCTTGAAGCTGTGAGGCATACTCTCTTTGAATTTGGAGCAATCACCTTGCTCTGTAGCCTGTCCACCTTACACATACCAGATTACCTCCTTCTTTGACCACACCCACCCGAGCTTCCATTCCAGTGGCTGAATGCGGCGGTACTACTGATAGTTGAATAGTGAAACCTCGGCCTGGAGAAATCATATCATGTTAGCATTTCGAAAGTAGAGTAAACTAGGAAGAGGATAAACATTTATTGCACTGGTTGTTGAACTCGAAATGTAGCTGGCTGAGGGAGAGTTCAAACAATGAAAAGGTACAGTATCATGCCTAAGCAGTCATTGCTTGCTGCTTATGTATATTTCACAGTGGTGGAGCTAGGAGAAAATTAAAGGGGGTCCAAGGAGAAAATACACATGTTTGAGAGGGCCAAACGAATGCAATCTTCTTGATCTACGCCTTCCTTTTTATTTTCCTTCACTAAATATTCAAGTGGGGGGGGGGGGGGGCTACGGCCCCCTCATTAGTGCATGTGGCTCCCACATTGTAGAGGGATTATTATTGTTCAACAAGTGATTCATCCTTACCAGATAGCCATCTGGAACCCAGCTCCTCACATCCCATCTGATTGTGATGTTGCCTATTGGATCAAGGGGTCGTAGGCTCCTGCATAAAACATCAGAGGAATATTTGTTAACTTGACCTATTGCAACAAACCTCAATGGAGTAAAAAGTAAAAATGCTTTCGTGGCTATGAGTAAAAATGTTAACTTGGTCAGACAACGGATCAAGGTTGAAGAACTACTACACATGCGAAGCACTTTGTCACAGGATGTGAAGACACGAAAAGAATTTTGCTGCTACTCGGCGTTGATTTAAGGGGAGTCGAAGAAGTGACAGACATCTTCGACGGAAAGCGTGGTGACTGGGAGCTAGTGATCATAAAGATTTGGATGTCGTTACAATCTTTGCTCACATAGCGGCAAAGGGATTATTATTGTTCAACAAGTGATTCATCCTTACCAGATAGCCATCTGGAACCCAGCTCCTCACATCCCATCTGATTGTGATGTTGCCTATTGGATCAAGGGGTCGTAGGCTCCTGCATAAAACATCAGAGGAATATTTGTTAACTTGACCTATTGCAACAAACCTCAATGGAGTAAAAAGTAAAAATGCTTTCGTGGCTATGAGTAAAAATGTTAACTTGGTCAGACAACGGATCAAGGTTGAAGAACTACTACACATGCGAAGCACTTTGTCACAGGATGTGAAGACACGAAAAGAATTTTGCTGCTACTCGGCGTTGATTTAAGGGGAGTCGAAGAAGTGACAGACATCTTCGACGGAAAGCGTGGTGACTGGGAGCTAGTGATCATAAAGATTTGGATGTCGTTACAATCTTTGCTCACATAGCGGCAAAGGGATTATTATTGTTCAACAAGTGATTCATCCTTACCAGATAGCCATCTGGAACCCAGCTCCTCACATCCCATCTGATTGTGATGTTGCCTATTGGATCAAGGGGTCGTAGGCTCCTGCATAAAACATCAGAGGAATATTTGTTAACTTGACCTATTGCAACAAACCTCAATGGAGTAAAAAGTAAAAATGCTTTCGTGGCTATGAGTAAAAATGTTAACTTGGTCAGAAAACGGATCAAGGTTGAAGAACTACTACACATGCGAAGCACTTTGTCACAGAATGTGAAGACACGAAAAGAATTTCGCGGCTACTCGGCGTTGATTTAAGGGGAGTCGAAGAAGTGACAGACATCTTTGACGGAAAGCGTGGTGACTGGGAGCTAGTGATCATAAAGATTTGGATGGCGTTACAATGTTTGCTCACATAGCGGCAAAGGGATTTGTAGAATTACCAATACACATTAAAAGAAAGCTCTAGTCTTACAGATGTAGGAAAATGAAGTGAGGACATTTGGTTGCTAGGTTTATGGCAGGCTTCAAAAAAACAGCTAGAGAGAAGAATGTTGCTGACCTGATGAACCAAGAAGACAAGTCAGGGCGAACAGGAGCAATGCAAGAGACATGGCTCTCGTGCTCAAGAACCGGATTCGTGGTGAAGAAGCAAGAGTGCAAGAGGAACTTGTGGACGGAGAGCTGCGGGAGGAAGAGAACGAAGAGGGGAAAGTATACGTTGGTTGGAAGAAAACACTCGATTTTGCTCTCCCTATTTGTCTTTTTTGTGTAGGCTGCAAACTAAAAGATATTCGATGAAATTTAGTGCATACATAGTAGACATATATATGTACTCGCATATTATTTTAGAATTTGTAGAGTTATGAAAATAAAGTTTTTGGATATTTTAAAAACCGAGCTCCATGTAGCTAGGTTCCGTATTTAATTATTCCGTCTATCAATCTGCACTTATAATGCTCAATTGGTCTTACCATTACTGCATATGCAGGTCTGTTCTGTGGAAAACAAAATACTACTACCTCTGTCTCAAATTATAAGGTGCTTGAATTACTTTTTTGATTTTACTATTTATCAAGCTCATTTGAGCTCGGGAGCAGAAGAACACTTTCGTCTGACTATTGATTTTCTACAAGAACATAGGCATTAGACGAAAGGATCAAAGGAGTATAACATGAATAATTTGAGCAAGTCTATTCTTACATATCCCATTAACATAATTTTGCACGCACTAATGAAAAAGTTTAACAGCATTTACACCTTATGCAAGGAGCATTCAGGAGGATCAAATAACGAAACTACTGGCGGCAAATGTGTAGTCTTTGCTTGTAAGTGCCCTCGAGTTAACACAGGTCATGACAGACTATTTCCATCGTGTTTAGTCTGCTGACTTCTTTTTTACATGAAGCATGCATAAAGCCGTAACTGTGATTAAGTGGATTAATGTTGATCCAAATTAAAGTGGATCATCTTTGAGGGGTTCAAAGTTCTAAAACGTGACGACTGATAAAAATGTCAAAAAATAAATTTGTCTAAGCCCAGGTTCTAACTGGGGACCTTTAGTGTGTGAGACTAACGTGATAACCAACTACACCACCCAGGCAAGTTGTTCTCTTTTGCCAAGTTTTGCTATATTAGTAACTTACTTACATAGCTTTTACAATAATTACCTTGATAACTTCTTTGCGCTGCTAAAGGCGTAGAACTTCATAACCAAATATTGATAGTTAAAGTCTTAAGATTAAACAAAACTAATATGCAGAGTGAATGAAAAAAAGAGGGAGTGCTGGAGCGGTGAGAAACCAAACTGAAACATATGACAATCACACAACATTAACCGCGAAAGGCGTCCGGGCCGAGTGCGCGCCATCCGACCAGGTGATGGCGCCGTACGCGTACCCCTTGCTGGCCCCGGCGCCGGCGAAGCGCACCTCGTACGCCGCCGTCGTGCACCGCCTCGAGAACAGCAGCTGCTGGGGTGACACCTTCACGGACAGGCCCGGCGGCGCCTCGACGGACGCCACGTACGTCACGTTGGACTTGGACGGCCCCACGTTCGTGGCGGTGCGCGACACGGCGACAGGCTTCCCTGCCGCGAGCCGCGGCACGGAGATGGACGGGTAGTTGACGTTCGCCGCGATGAGGTCCTCCGAGGACGCGCGCCGCGCGCGGGGGCAGGAGAATCTGGCGTCGCCGGAGACCTTGCGGACGAGCTTGTCCTTGTAGCCGTGGTAGCAGAGGAAGGTGAGGTAGTCGCTTGTCGTGGTGTCGAACACCAGGCCCGGGCTGAGCGCCCGAAGCGGGCTGATCTCGCCGGCGCCCATGTCGTGTCCGGTCGCCGCCGCGCCGTTGCTGTTCGTCACCGGCTGCCCGAGGTTGTTTCCCGTCGTCGCTGCATTGCGGCCACGATCGTTCGTTTTGGTTAGAAATGCAAATTAACCTGGGCGATCTGCTTTGTTTTGTCGGTGGACGTAGCATATATATATACTACCTGTGGTCATGAGAGCTGATCTGATCATGGACGGTGACCAGTCCAGGTGGGCCGACTTGAGGAAAGCGCCCGCGCCAGCGACGTGCGGGCATGCCATGGAAGTGCCGGACTTGATGGAAACGGCGAGGGCTTCTTGCCGGCGGGGACGTCCGCCTCTTGCCGGGGCGGCATCGCAGCGGCGAGGATGCTGACTCCAGGAGCCATCAGGTCGGGCTTGAGGATGGATTCGGTGAGACGAGCAGGGCCGCGCGCGCGCCGAGAAGGACGCCACCATGGGCGCAGGCTTGAAAAACTTGACGTCCTCGGTAGGGAGGATCACGGCCGTCGGATTCCTGAACCAGAAAAACACGGATCGTTCGATCGTCGTTCACTTCACTTGTTCCATCCAGCATTTTGGAGTACAGTACTATTTATTTCGGAGGTAAATACACCAGTGGTACTTGAACTTGTCATGAATGTTCACTTTAATGTCTGAACTTGAAAAATACGCTGAATTGGTTCTAAAACTTGGCACGAACGTGCAAATACGATGCTAATCCTATTCATATATGTAAAGTATGCTGACCTGGCATGAGGACCACTTATAAATATGAAACAGAATTATTTGGATATACTATATTTCTCTATGACTAGTGGGTCCCGTCTGTCAGGGAAATTAAAATGAAAAATGGTGCTATACAGGAATCCATCCGGTGAGCTAGAGCTAACAGTCAGCATCTATTGGCCAGCACGCCAATGTAGCTAACCCCCGAAGCTTAATGTAGAGTAATATAAAACGGATGTGGTAGCACATGTTATTTCTTTTTGTCAAAAGAAAAAGTATGTAAATAATAATCCTAATAATAAATGTTTTTTGAGGGAACTAATAATAAATGTTAGATTCAAATATTCGTGTGTAATTAATTTTACTTTTTTACTTCGTGATAAACAAATATTCGTGTGCACATATTATTTTACAAAAATCTATAAACAAGGCCATGCTGTCAGTTACAAATATTTGTAGTACATAAATAATAAGATCATGGTACACAAATATTCGTGTGCATAAAAATAAGTATAGAAAGGCATGCAATAAAATATATTACTAAAAATATTCCTTTAGTTTTTTTGAAATAGTTATGTATTATTTAGAAAATACTATTTAAAAATGTTTACGTAATACAAACATTTAAAATATACCATCACGGATTATATTAAAAAAAGCTAAATAAATAAATAATATATTGAATAAAACATTTTTATACAGGCATGGCTTATATTTACGTTGTATGTGAACATTTTTAATGTTAAATGAACATTTCTTAAAAGTTAGTTATTTTAGTTTTATGTAGAGTATTTATAGCATGAACAGTTGAACTTTATTTGTATTATTGTCATCATAATTTTTAGACTTTCTACATTTTTTAAAGAAAAATTAACATGTTGCTGGTAGACATGGTGACAAGCCTAGGCTGCTTGACAGCACTAAATCAAACTTCAGGTGCCCTATTTGACAAGAATTGCTAGTTGGCTTAGTGGCCAGCACTGGCTGCTTGATAGCTCGTGGTTTCGGGTTTGAATCCTGTTTGGTGCTATTTTTTATTTTAGTTTCTCTGACTGGCAGGACCCATTAGTCATAGAAACATATAGTGTTTATAGTAATCATGTTTCTTATTTATAAGTGTGCCTCATGCTACGTCAGCCACATACGGTGCCACATCATAGCACTTTAATGAGATTAGCACCGTATTTACACATTGGTGCCAAGTTTTAGAACTAGTTGGGCGTATTTTTCAAGTTCAGGCACTGAACTGAACATCCATGACAAGTTCAAGTACCAATGGTGTATTTATCTCTTTATTTCGTGACTCACTTGGTAGAGTTAATGTAGTGGAGTACATGCGCGCCCAAGTCGGAGCCCACCATGGACAAGGGGAAGCTGCCGGTGTCGGACGGCACGTCCATGCCCGTGGCGTCGATCAAGACCAGCCCCCTCCCCCGGCGTCCTCCGCGACGAGCTTCTTTATCTGCCGCGACACCATAGAGTCCGTGTCGACGCACACCAAGATCTTCCCGACCACCTTGCGCGCGCGCAGCGATCCCGGACTGCAGTTGCTGCAATGCAGATGCAATACAGCCGCACACAGACCGATCAGCGATCAACATTGTAACTCGGCGTCTTCATAATGGTCTTGTTGTACGTACCTTGCCTCGGCCACCGTCGTGTTCCGGGCTGCCGCTTGGGCCCCAAACACCATCGGGTAGCGCTCGCCGCCGAGGCTCTGGTTTGAGAAGTTTATGCCGACTCCCTGATAGGCATGGCATGGCGCGTTGCGTTGAGGTTGAGGAATAAGAAGCAGTGAACCACGGCGACGGCTATCGCAATCGCAGCGCGTACCTTGACGACTTTCCCGTTGCCGAGGGCGATGCTGGACTGGAAGGCGCGGCCGATGGTGGAGGCGGCGACGGCGAGGATCCACGGCGCGGAGTTGGCGACGTGTGTAGGGGTCGGGCCCGTCGTTGCCGGAGGAGCAGACGACGAGGACGCCCCTCTGGTGCGCGTGGAAGGCGCCGAGCGCGACGGGGGCGGAGAGGAGGT
Organism: Triticum aestivum; assembly: GCF_018294505.1. NCBI lineage: Eukaryota > Viridiplantae > Streptophyta > Magnoliopsida > Poales > Poaceae > Triticum > Triticum aestivum. Next base: position 519,964,431 of record NC_057802.1, read on the forward strand.
TGGGCGCCGCGAAGGCAGCACCCATGCCGATGGAGATGGAGATCACGTCCACTCCGTCGCTCACGGCGTCGTCGATGGCCTTGAGCAGCGCCGAGCCCGGGGACGCGTCCGTGGTGCACACCTTGTACGAGGCCACGCGTGCGGCCGGCGCGCCGCCCTTGGCCGTGCCCCTGGCCAGGCCGTAGTGTAGTGATCGATGGAGTGATTGATCTGATGCACGCAGTACGACCGAGGGGCCAATTTGTAGCCGGAGTTCTGCACCTGCCTCTTAATTTTTCCACTTTCTTTAACACAAATCCGATTCACCAGAGCCGTGACTTGTCTCGCTCTCTCTTTCACGCTCCTTTGTCCTCTGGTGCGGCCGCTTTCCTCCTGACCTCCTTGCACTTGGCCTCACCGTTCCGCACAGTGATTCCCATGCTCCCCTCTGAGGCTTTTGGTTGGCACCGACGTGCATGGCCAGATCTGACTAGCGAGCATTGTTGGACTCTATTGCTTGTTGGGCAGTGGCCTATGGTCAGCAAAATGGATAACTAAACACAGGGGCGGAGCCAGGATTAAAATTGAGAGGGGGCAAAGATGTATAGAAGCTTATAGCCAGAACATTTACAAAGATTGACCACACACAACCATATTGTATATAGTGAATAAGAAGCAACACCGAAAAATAATATGTTTTATTAAGATAATTCCATCACAAAAAACAAAGTCCATTTCATAGCAAAAGTCAAGGTAAACTAATCACTTTAGACAAAATGACCTGAGATATATTGATATTTGTGTTCCTAAATTGCAAAAGAAATCACCTATCTTCCTGGATAATTTTCTAGCCCAAAAGTTATACAAAAACGAAGCTAAAATTAAGACAGAATGCAACATAAAAACATTGACAAATAAGAAAATGTTTTACCACATTACCTTTTTCTTTCCTCCGACAACGATCTTTCATGTTTTAACTATCACATCATTATCCCTGAAAGAACTATCACTCATTAAGATTTCTTGTCTATCAAGCAAATAAGGCTATGGCTGACAAAATGTTCGCTCACTTTGTTCTTAACAAAGAAATAGGAAAGGAACAAGAATTTAGAAATTATAACAGAAAATAAGAAAGAGGAACTGATGAAGAACCCTAATACTTATCTCATTGGTGTTGCATCAATAGCACGGAGATCCCTGCAGAGGCAGCGATCTTTAAAGTTGAAAGGACTAAAAGAATTAGTCGCAAGCCGGCCGGCTGGCCGGCGTGCATGGCGGGCGGCCAGGCCGGTCGCCGGAGGTGATCTGGCGAGGGCATGGCTAGGCAAGGCTGCAGGCAGCATGGCGGCTGGGTCGCATCTTCGTCTAAACATTTCCTAATTTTGTTTTCCAGAAGATCTCACATTTTCTCTCTTTTTTAGGAACAGATCTCACGTTTCCTAGTTACGTATGTTCTGCTAGGCTGCTTAGCAGGCTTGATGGGCTGAGTCCTTGTTTCTCATACATGGGCTAAAGGAAAATAAGCAGAAAAAAGTAAGCTGAGCGGGGGCAAACACTGCGGGCTGAGTGGGGGCAACTTTGTATGATATGGGCCTAGTACAAATGGGCCAAAAAATCGAGTGGGGGCATTCGCCCCCACTGTGCTGTACGTGCATTCGCCCCTGACTAAACAGTGACGGGTCGTAAAGTCGGCAGAGGATCTGCTGCCATGCATGCAACGTGAAATGCTTTTACAGCACATCTCGATAAGCTGCGCGCGCCCCCTACCTAATCGTGTCGGGCCTGCCTTGCCTTGCGTGGCTAAAATATTGTTGAGCAGGCATGCATGCGATCAGATCACTTCAGCTTTTCCGCGCACGGCGGACATGTTGATAAATCTAAGCAAAAGGCTCCAGCCTGCATGGCGTACGTCGATCTCATCGGATTGCTTGCTGCTTAGCTTTACTACTCCTTCCTCATCGCTCTAGTACAACGTTGCAACTCTTTGCCTCAATTTGCGTAAGAACATGATTTTCACCTCTACCAGACTACTCGACTACCACATATCCTCCTCTGTCCTCTAGCTAGTCTAGACGGAGAAGAGATTCGGTCAAAATCACGGCCTGCCTCCGTTGCATGCAGCATAGGTGGTGGGGTAGCGAAAAACTTTTCTCCACTGTTGGCCACTTTCGTCAAGATTCGTGCAAAACCTATTTCACACAATTCAAAAAGTTATCAATTGAAAAAACAATTTCACTCGCTTCATAAAACAGATTTCGCTCATTTATAAAAAATACAATTTCACTTATTCAAAACATTGGTTTCACTAAATAGAAAAACGCATTTCACTTATTTCAGAAACCTGATTTCACTTATTTCAAAAAATATATTTCACTAGTGTCGCATCTCTGAAATAACAAGTTCACGTTGAAATATGTTTCATATGCATGATTGTTTTTCTTCGGAAAACGGTTTCAATCATTTCAATACTGATTACAATTATTTCGAATAAGTAAATTTGAAATGAGTGAAATTGAAAATTTGATATGACTGAAATAGCCAAAATTAAACTAGTTTAAATATATTCAAGATTGGTCTTGTTCTATAGATCATGTGTTCAGGAATTTGAATATATAAAAAAATTCAGTGATAGATCACTACCATTGAGTTCTCAAAAATATGCTAGTGCAACCGGCCAGCTTGTGAATCCTAAAAAATGCTCCATTAAGTTTGGTACTTGTTGTGTAGAGGAGGACAAGCAAGATGTACGTCAGGTGTTACAAATCCAAGGTGAGGACTTTGAAGAAAAATATTTGGGGCTCCCAACCCCGGATGGACGCATGCATAAGGGCAGATTCCAGAACCAACATGAAAGATTAATGAAGAGAATTTTGCTTTGGGGGGATTCACTCTCTCAGGCAGGAAAGGAGACGATGATAAAATCTGTTGGTCAGGCCTTACCTACATACATAATGGGTGTTTTTAAACTGCCATTCTCAGTATGTGATGACCTCACAAACCTTGTAAGAAATTTCTGGTGGGGAAAAAGGCAAGGAAAAAGGAAGGCTCATTGGATTGCTTGGGACAAGATGACAGAACCTAAATGTAGAGGAGGGTTGGGATTCCGTGATTTCCGTCTCTTCAACCAAGCCCTGCTCGCAAGACAAGCTTGGCGCCTCCTGATAAAGCCAGACTCGCTATGCGCGAGAGTTTTAAAAGCTAAATATTACCCTAATGGTTCCCTAGTGGATACTGTTTTTGCAGGTAATGCGTCATCAACGTGGCATGCTATCCATCATGGACTAGACCTTCTCAAGAAGGGCTTGGTCTGGCGGATAGGCAATGGTGAGAGCGTCAGGATCTGGCGCGATCCATGGCTGCCACGGCCACCATCTTACCGGGTCATCACCAACTGTGCAACTTGCCGACTCCGACGAGTTTCGGAGCTCCTGGATGACCAGGGGCGCTGGGACGAGGGGCTGATCCGTACTTACTTCATGTCGCTAGATGCTGAAGAGACATTGAAGATCAAGCCGTCCCCACGGCAGCTAGAGGATATAATCGCATGGGCACCGGATTCCCGCGGAAATTTCAGCGTGCGCAGTGCGTACAAGCTCGCCCTTGATGAAAAAAATCGCACTTCTACATGCGCCACGAGCAGGGCACCGGATGGCACCAGAGCCGTCTGGGACACGGTATGGGGGTGCCCTGCTCCCCCAAAGGTACGAGTACTGTCCTGGAGGGTTGTGAAAAATGCTCTAGCTACCATGGCAGATTTGGCGAAGAGAAATATAGTTGAAACTGATATATGTCCTTTATGTGGGGTGGAACGTGAGGACACATACCACGTTTTCTGCAGATGTCCGAGGGCCCGTGACCTATGGCACGCCATGGAGGAGACTTGGAGAATGCCTAGCCTGGATACTATGTGTAACACGGGACCGGAATGGCTTTTGCATCTCCTGGAACGCTGCAGCAAGGACGAACGCCTACCTGTGCTCATGACAATTTGGCGTACATGGCATGTCCACAACGAGATAACTCACCACAAGCCGGCGCCTCCAACTGAAGCTTCTCGACGCTTCCTGTCGAGCTATATTGATTCTTTGTTGTGCATCCAACAACATCCAAACGCAGATGTCTCGAAAGGGAAGATGGTCGTCAGTTATAATCATATGCTCAAGCAGAATTTAGGCCGTGCTTCTCCTGCTGAGAACCCCCGGCCTCCGGAGAGATGGGCGAAACCTTCTGATGGTTGGTGTAAATTAAATGTCGACGGTGCATTTGTTGAAGCTGAAGGTTCTGGAGCTGCTGGTATGATCTTGCGCAATCACCATGGGGAGGTGATTTTTGCATCTTGTCGATTCCTGCCGAAGTGCTCGAGTGCGGTGGAAGCTGAGCTTTCGGCCTGTTTGGAGGGAGTGTCCCTAGCACTCGAATGGAGCACTGATCCATTCATCTTGGAGACGGACTGTACTATAGCTGCAAGCATGTTAATGGAGACCGAAGTGAACAGATCACCGGCTGCAGCGATCGTCGAGGAGACCAAACGCCTGCTGCGTTTGGGACGGCCACATATTGTATCCCATGTTAGAAGAGATAAAAACCATGTTAGTCATAGTCTGGCTCAAATGGGGCGGCAGCCTAGGACAGCCATATGGCTTCGCCATGCTCCAGGGGAGATTCTTTCCTTATGTACTATGGACTGTGATCCTCCTGATTGATTAATGAAAGGTCTTTTATTCGCAAAAAAAAAGATCACTACCATTGAAGATATTGGGCATCTAAAATTTTAAACAAAGGGAAAATGCATGGATATGTTGGAGAGAGATGCTGCATGCATGCATGTGTACCACCTCTGTAAAATGGTACTACACTATCCTAACATTGATTTGACTAAAATCAGAAATACAAGAGGTGCTATCCATCAAATACTTTCATATATACATGCATATGATCCCACAACTTTACATATGTCTGTACATTATTGGTGGCAAGGCCACCGGTAGCTCCCGGCTCTGGTAAAAATGACTTTACGGGTGGGGTAGTCATGTACTCATGTTTTATGGCTTCCTGTAGGCCCGCAAAATGTAGATTAGGTTCCTAATTAATGTATTTCCTTCTCTCAATGTCCCCGGGTCCCCAATATAGCTCCAAGTAACACCACAAATCATATTTACTCTTTGTTTTCCTCAAGTACTGTTGATCAACAAATCGTGCGTCTGATGTATGGATCGAATCCTTGTCACAATTGTTTTGGATATAAAACTTAGTCATTTAAATCCATCACAAACCGACCTTAGCTCAGTTGGTAGAGCGGAGGACTGTAGTGTCGCAGATGAATCCTTAGGTCGCCGGTTCGAATCCGGCAGGTCGGACGTTTGTCGCTGCTTTTTTTGTCTACAATTTCCTCTTTCTTTTCATCCTTCTTATGACGAGTCATGGGCCGCTCGATTGGGATGTAGCACGATTTTTTTGGCGGCTCCGTATCTTCTTTTGGGCCAAAATCTTCATACGCATAAAAAAAATCCTTTGAAAACCATGCTTGGGATGTGGTGGAATTCCACTTCAAGATAAAAGACTTACTCATAAAAAGGTTGTGTGCATCACAGATGCTGGAAGAAATTAAATTGTTCTCCCAATCCGGCAGGTCGGACGTTTGTCGCTGCTTTTTTTGTCTACAATTTCCTCTTTCTTTTCATCCTTCTTATGACGAGTCATGGGCCGCTCGATTGGGATGTAGCACGATTTTTTTGGCGGCTCCGTATCTTCTTTTGGGCCAAAATCTTCATACGCATAAAAAAAATCCTTTGAAAACCATGCTTGGGATGTGGTGGAATTCCACTTCAAGATAAAAGACTTACTCATAAAAAGGTTGTGTGCATCACAGATGCTGGAAGAAATTAAATTGTTCTCCCAATTTTTTTGAGCTCATCCACAAAAGACATGTCGATACCAGGCAGGAGACGAGGAAAAAAAATCCTAGTCCATTTTCTACATAAGAGCGATTCAATCATGGCACCACTGCCAGCCGAGTCTCGGCGCCCCTGTTGCAGCTAGGAACAAGCCTTTCTACCCGCTTGGCTAGCTATGTTGGCCAATCAGGTTGCCTCATTGGCTCGACTGGCTGCTTTCTGGCTGTTGAGGTTGGTTTGTCTTCAGCAGACGGGTCGTTCAGGTCATCGACAATGATGCAATACATCTACTATGCGTTTTCTGGAGGTAATAGCACCATAGGTACCCTAACTTGCACCCAATGTGATGATTCAGTCCCAAAGTTGCAAAACTTGACCAAATCATACCCCAACTTGCATCTCATGTGATGATTTAGTCCCAGGCCAATCAGAGCTCGCCAATTGGCTGGACCGGTCAGCGCGCGCAGTTTTGCACAAAACCCCCTGCCGTTTCCCTGAATCAACCCGCAGTATAGCACACCTGAATTAAATCTGTCGGAGGAATCGAGTTCACGTCCGGTCCAGATCCAGCTCCACTCGTTCCCCATCTGCCCCCTTGCCCCCTCAGCTCCAGCATCAGCTTCTCCACGCCGCCAGCAAGCTCGCCGCCGCCGTCCAGCTCACCGCCGCCGTCCAGGTTGCCCCCATGGTATCTTGGAGTGAAGGATCGAGCTCGTCGTCCGACGGCTACTCCGTGACAAGTGAGGTTAGTTCTTGACTATGTGTGTGGCAGTTAGGGATTGAGCAAAAATGGGGAAGGGTGTATGTTCTTGAGTAGCAAAATTTCATCATAGATGATGCCTGCCTCTTTGCTGACTAGAATATGTTGTAAACAATGTTGTAGGCTCCTGCTCCTGCCACCATTTTCTGCTCTGAGTGGACAGGCCTTGCTCCAGATCTTGCAGCTAGATGTGAACACCAGTGTGTGTGTGAGAAGTTTGTGTGCTTTGAATCAGTTGATAGTGGAAGGAGGTATCTTGCTTGTGCACAAAAGGTTAGTAGATCTACCAAACTTGCAATGTGTCATCTTACTTTGATCTGTATAAGAGTGTGCCATGTAAATGTGGAGGAGTGCATTTTCAGTTAAGAGCATCTAGTTTGTGAACTTAATTAAATCTTTGAGTTAACAACATCTTGTTAGTGAACTTAACTGAATTCAAATGAACTAACTGAACTGAATTTAAATGAAATAACGGAACTTAACTGAATTAGAATGAAATAGCTGAACTTATCTGGATTTAAATTCAGTTAACTGAACTTAACTGAATTCAAATGAACTAACTGAATTCTATCTTATCTGTTAGGAAATACCTAAATGCAAGTTTGTGGAGTGGATTGACCCTGAATGGCCTGCCACTCTGAAGATGAGTTTAGCCAGGGTTTGGGGCATGTATGATGATGAGAACAAGCTAAGGCTCAGGGAAAGTGTAGTTCTTGCTGAAGAAAATTTTAGGGTTGTGAAAGAGAAGGAAAAGATGGAAAATGATCTAAGGTTTTTTAAACTAGATTTTGCTAAGATGGTGGGTGACAAGGAGCAGACAATTACTGAACTGGGCAATGCAAGACTTGCTCTTTCTGACCTAAAGGAAGAGCTTGAGAAGAAGAAGATGTCTGATAAATCTACCACTAGAATTCATCAGGTTGTGAGGGCTAAGGCAGAGAAAGAGAGGGATGAGATGAAGCAACAGATGGACAGCATGAAGGAAGAGTTGGACAAAGTGGTGTCACAGAGGGATGAGCTTAAGAAGGAGAAGAAGAAACTAGAGTACATGATTGGTGATCTATTCAGGCACAAGGAGGAGACCAAGAGCAAGATAAGGAGGGTGAAGGAGATCTTAGATGAACTTGAGTAATTCATTGTTGGTGCAATGCTGCCTTAAGTTGGAGCTATTAATTAGTTGTACTTCTTTATTGAACTTGGTTGATTTGTATGCCAGTATCATCTAAGGCACTGAATTTGTATGACTGCTTTTAGTTAACTGAATTTGTATGACTGCCCAAGTTATGTTGTTGCAAGGTGTTATTAGACTGAATTTGCTTTTAGTTAACTGAATTTGTATGACTGAATTTGCAAGGTGTTATTAGATAACTGAATTTTTGACAGTGTTACTAAATATTCAGTAAACTGAATGACCAGTTCACTGAAGATTCAGTTACATGCAAATGTAGTTAACTCAATTTGTCTCTCTCTGTTTGCATGTCCAGTTTCCTGAATTTATAGTTAAATGGATTATGAGTCTAACTGAATTCTAGCTAACTGAATGTAGTCATCACTGCTAATTCCGATCAAACCATCTGAGATTGGTTTATTTGGTTTGCTGAAGTAAATGATGTGCTCACTCACAGGATATCCCAACCAAACCAAGTGTTGTTCAAGGAATGCATAAGAGAAAGTGCCAGAGTCAACAAAGTCTAGCACCTCAACAGAAGGGTTCCAGTACTCCAGGTTTCTGATTGGGCCACAGAAAATTCCACCATGCTCAAGTTCCAGTGTAAAAAATGGACTGTCCACCCTTTCTCCATTTGCTGCATCACACACTGTATTCAAAACAAACATGCATCAGTTGAGAAACAAATATTCAGTTAACTGAATAAATTAGTCAATTGCATCAGATTTAACATACTTGAACAACAGCTTAAGGTTCAGTTAACTGAACCTTTCAGTTACCTACAGTAAGCTGAAAAAGATTCAGTTAACTACAGTACTTGACAAAATTCTGACAACTACAGTAACTGAAAATATCCAGTTAACTACAGTAACTGAACATATTCACTGAACTACAGATAACTGAACATATTCAGTGAACTAAATATAAACTAACCATAAATGAAATACAAGATTAGCACAACATTAACACAAACCATTCAATTCACTAAAACTTAGCTGCACATACCATTAGCATTACCAAAACACTCACTAAATGGTGTAACAAAATAGCCAAGTTTATACTCTGTACAAAACATCTTCAACAGCAAAAAGGAGTTAAATTTCACAACACGAACAGATGCTTGAGTAGAGTACAGGCTAAAGCAGAACGAAAAGCCAACTACAAAGGCATTAACATCTAATTTGTCCGCCATAAACCCTAGCTTGGGGTCTAACCTCCTTTTCAAAAAAATAAAATATAGATGTCTAGCTCCATCGATTCATAAACATGGCAGTTTGCTCAAATGGTTTGTGGTAACTTAATTATTAAGCTATGGTTACTATTAGGTTCATTTGCCATCATGGATGGGGATGAGTTGGTCAGTCATTTGTCATGATGTAGATAGCGTTTTTTCATGAATTTGTCATGTGTACATCACACACACAGTTTATATCTTTCCATCATGTTCGGAAACAAGAAACTCTAAATTTGCCATGTGAACATTACACACAGTTTATGATTTTCCATCATGTTCGGAAACAGAAAAAAATGCTCGATTTGCCATGTGAAACACCACAACATTTTATGAATTTTCCATCATGTACGAAACACACACACACACACACACAAAGATTCTAAATCTGCCATATCAGTGCAAAACAATTTTTTTCTAAAGTTGCCATGTGTTATAAAACAATTTTTTTTCCAATGTTGTCATGATGTGTAGAACAAATTTCCAAAATTTGTCACGTTCCCATGATTTTTCAGAGTATAAACAATATAGTTGCCCATGATATACAATTAAATTTGCCATGTGTCCGTTACATATTTTCCATTTTTTTTTGCCATGTCACTGTTACAAATTTTTTAATTTTCCATCATGTACGAAAACAATTTATTTTTTGCCATGTGACAAGTGCATTTTTTAAAGAAGAGATTTCTTTTCTCACAAAACAACTATCTTGCAAAGTTGCCATGATGTGCACATTTGTTTTCAATTTTCCATGATTTTTCAGAAATTCGAACAAGTAATATAATCGCCCATGATACAATTAATTTTCCATGTGACCATTACATAATTTTCAAACACTTGCCATGTTTTATTCAACAAAAATCTTAAACTTGCCATGTTATAGTTAGAAAATTTCTTAATTTGCCACATCTTTGGGAATTAAAATATTCTAAAATTTCCATGTACATTCTTACATTTCTTTTACCTTGCTTTTGATTTACAAATATGACTTTTTTGAGATATTTTATGTGACCGGTTAATACATTTTCCAAAATTTGCCAGGCTTTTAGAGGAAAAAAATCCCTAAAAATTTCGTTTGGCCAATACAACATTTATCTAAATTTTCCATGATTTAGGACACATTTTTAAAAAAAAATTGCCATGCGATTGTATAAATTTTCCATGAGTCAGAGAACAAATTTCTTAATTTTCCCATGAATGACACAATTTTTCATGTACATATAGATAGTTGCCATTACTCTACTGAAATATTTTTCTAAATTTGCTATGATTTCAGAGAACAATTTTCTAAAGTTTTTGCAATGTTATCTCTGGAGGATCATTGCGTCTTTAGAAATTTCACCTTTATAGAAAATTCCCCATGCCATTTTCTTGTTGGATGTAGGTCAAAAAAGGCAGAAAGGTATAGTTGACATGATTTGTTGAGTAAGTGAAACAAAATCTGCCATGATATTATAACATGGCAATGTTGTCCGCATAGAGAACTGCCATGCTACAACATTGACAGTTGCCATGTGTGGAATTGCCATACCACAACACAAAGATTTGCCGTGTTTTTTTCGTTAAGATTGTTTCGGATTCCAATTTTGGTACCCCTCCAAAATTTATGCATTTTTTATGATTTTAAATGACTATTTTGTGCATTTTTGCACTTGCTATTTTTTTGCATTTTATTATTATAAAAAGTTACCAGTTTTTGTGAATGGCAATTTGTTGTTAAAAGCAGCTAACTGGGCCTAGCCCCCTTTTTTCCGTTGTTTGAATTGGATCCAGTTTTCTGTCGCATAAAAAACCAACTGCAATGAACGTTGTGACCGCTAAACAAGTCAAATCAATAAACCAGTTGTAGCGAACGTCAACTCGCTGCCCCTATGTTTGTCACATTCCATCCGTCGATGCGATGACAACAGGCGATCAACGGTGGATTCAGTTAAAAAGGACTTTTGTGCTGGCTTAAATGTATTTCTAAGTTTTCACATTGTCTTTTATGTGGTTGATTACTCAGGCTCATGACCTGAAGACTGCAGGTTCAAATCATATCATTAAACCAGCATTCTTAAATTTAAAATCAAAGAGTCGGCGAAAAAATGGAAGAGCTTCCCGTTGATAGTTCTCATGTAGCTGGATTTCCGGGAAACACAAGAATTTTTATAATGAGATTCCAACTAGTACCTTTTATTTTAAAATTTTAAGAAGAGCCGCTCTTTAGAGAGTACAATACAATGACAATTGTAAGTTGTGTGTATGTGTGGGATGCTGATTTATTGTCTATCGTTGGCATGTATGGTATAACCTGTCGCGGATGCCTGAGAGGCAGTGGTTTACCCGGGGCCTATGTTATGTCAGTGGTTTGAATTCGCCTATCTCTTTTCTCATGGAGATAAGTGTACTATATCTGGATATTTCTTTTGTACCAATATATTGATCCGGATAGTTGAACAAAAAACTTGATTAAAATGTACACTTTAGTCTTTTAACAGTTCAGTACATAAAAGCTGGTTTAAGTGATGCATTTTGGTAAAAAAAACTGTTGGGAGAGGATTTTTTAAAACACTGTTTGGGGAGAATGATGATGCTGACGTGGCTTAGCTGACACTTGTGTCTGGAGGACCACACTATGAGAGTTAGGGCATCAGGATTGGGCAAATTTGGCCCCTCAAACGGAACGCACCTGGTCAATGTTCGAGTGTGTTCGTTTTTACTTCCTATTTGCCCGTTCACATAGTCATGTCCCTTATTTTTTTTCTATACGTCCGGTAACATGCAAGTGATTGATGGAGAAGGAGAGAGATAAAATAATAAAGAAACAAAAAAATGCTCATATGTGGTGGACGTAGGATCACTGACCGGACATGCTCGGGCACTCCTCGTACCCATTTAATTTATGAGGGCAATATGAAGGGTGCTGGACAATTCGAACATTTAAGGAAGTTTTGAGGGTCCGGATGGGTCAATCTTTTCCTTCTTTATTCTTCTGTCCGGTCAGCGGTTCTACGTCTGCCCGGTTAATTTGAGGGGTCTGATTGTAGATGGTCTTATCTCCCGCTCGGCTCGTACACGGCGACTTCGCCGGAGACTTGCGACGACGACTACTACCTCGAGCGCGTGCTCCTCCTTGACCGCAAGGCCCGCAAGGCAGCGCAGGAGCTGTACTGGTCAAACGCCCTCAGCTTCTTCCCCGCGCTGCATGAAGGGTCGCAGCCCACCTAGCGCGCGCGATGCCCTCTTCCTCCTCCTCGTTTGTGTCGGCAGAGGAGGAGATGAGGAACTGGGCGGAGCTGCCGCCGGACGCGATCTCAACCATCCTCCAGAAGCTTGACCACGTCAACATCCTGATGGGGGCCGGCCAGGTGTGCCGCTCCTGGCGCGGCGCCGCCCGCGACGAGCCCGAGCTCTGGCGCCGCATCAACATGCTGGGCCACGCCGACCTCTCCCCCGAGCTCAACCTCCACGGGATGGCGCAGGCCGCCGTCCGCCGCAGCGCGGGGAGATGCGAGGCGTTTCTGGGGCGAGTACACCGACGACCACGACTTTCTCCTCTACCTCGCTGACCAGTGAGATTTTTTAACCGCCTCCCACACCACCTTCTTGTTTTGAGACTTATTATAACATTAGTTGTTTTCTTGAATTTATATATAGTATTTCAGTAAGAGGAGTGACTATTCTTAGTTTGATAAAGGCAAAGCGCTAGAGAAAACCTGTCACTGTGCATTACTCCGTACACCATACTGCCTTCATGTTGTCTGCACCTTCTTAAAATTTGGCGATACTTAATTGGTAAGGGAGAATGGATGAGCGACTTACAAATAGAAGCACTTGTGGACGTATGGGTAAATCATAGAATGTTTGCAATAATTGGATGATTCTGACATTTCAAGTTTTACTCTGCTGAATTTCTGTTATCACAACATTTAGCCACCCTCAGATCTATCTTCACACAGTTAACCTTATCCATTTGTGCCCACCCCATTCAAAAAGAATGCTGATTTTCGTCCAACCAAAAATTGATGTCCCGTCGTCAACCTATGCATTGGCTTGCCAATTAAGAATTAACTCAGCCGAGTTCTTCATATATTGGTTTGTTAATACAGGGGGAAGTATTCTTTGGTTTGGTTTGAAACACAACACGGTTGTGAGTTAGCTTTTTAGCGCTTCTGAGTATTTTCCAGTGAAAGAGTCCCATTAGCGTTGGTTTGAGACTTCGGAGTTATGTTGCTTGTTGAACAGAACAAACTCAACTGATTTCATATGCTGGAGTGCAGAATTTATTCTAATTTTGCAACCTGCGATCAGGCATAAAAAACTTAGCATCCCTGAAATTTCTGTCAAATCTAACAATTAATCATTAATTGAATTGTCACTAGACCTCTTTAAGTATGTACCTGTGTCCTTTGATGCTATGCAGTTATCTGAATTTATGAAATGTTCTATTCGTACTCTGTAAGTCTGTCGAAACATAAATTTAGCTTACTGTTTTATACAGGGTGCTTATGTCTTTCTATATGTGTGGCATCTTTCTTTGTCGAAAATATGTGTGGCATATTTTTATTGGTTATTGAGATCCAAGTGCTACATTTGCAGGGCCTTCTCTTAAGAGTCTTCGCCTCATTTCTCGCTATAATTTTGATGAAGTACTTAAGGAGATGATAGTGAAATTCCCTTTGCTCGAGGAGCTCGAGCTTTCATTGTGTTTAGATGTGGGTGAGAGTGGTGTGTTGGGGGTTGTTGGCAAAGCATGCCCACAACTGAAGCGCTTCAGACTGAATAAGGACGTGTTCTATGATTTTGAAGCTAGCGACAATGACAGGGATGACGAAGCCATGGGGATTGCAACTATGCATGAGTTACGCTCTTTGCAGTTATTTGCCAATCGCCTGTCCAATAAAGGACTGACAGCCATCCTGGATAATTGCCCCCACCTTGAGTCCCTTGACATTCGTCACTGCTTCAATGTCTGCATGGACAACACCCTGCATGCAAAGTGTGATAGGATAAGCACATTGAGCCTTATCCTGCCAAGATTAAGTGATGTTTGCATGAAGGGGCAATTAGTTCGTCGGCAAACATCTGACAAGGGATTCCCCAGAATGATATCTTCCTCATCCATGGATGCCCAGGATGATCTTTCTGCCATCGAGAATCAGGTGTGCAAGCTAAGTGATGTTCGCATGAGAGGGCAATTTGTTCGTCGGCAAACATCTGACAGGGGATTCCCCAGAATAACATCTTCCTCATCCATGGATGCCCAGGGTGATCTTTCTGCCATCGAGAATCAGGTGCACAAGCTAATCGATGATTTGAGAAGCGATTTCATAGAAGGTCAGAGATCAGCGACATCAGAGATTCGCCTTCTAGCCAAGCACAACATGGAGAGCAGGATTGTCCTTGCAAATTGTGGGGCTATAAACTTGCTGGTTGGTCTTCTTCATTCACCAGATGCCAAGATCCAAGAAAATGCAGTGACAGCGCTCCTCAATCTGTCCATCAGTGATAACAATAGGATTGCCATTGTGAATGCAGATGCTGTTGATCCTCTCATCCATGTCCTGGAAACAGGGAACCCTGAAGCTAAAGAGAATTCAGCAGCTACTTTGTCCAGTCTCTTGGTTATTAAAGAAAACAAAGTGAGGGTTGGACGATCTGGTGCCGTCAAGCCTCTCGTGGACTTGCTGGTAAGTGGGACCCCGCAAGGAAAGAAAGATGCAACTATTGCATTGTTTTATTTATCCATACTTCATGAGAACAAGGGTCGCATTGTGCAAGCTGATGCAGTGAAGCAACTAGTTAAGCTTATGGATCCTGCTCTTGGAATGACCGACAAAGCTGTAGCTGTCTTGGCAAATCTTGCTATGATACCAGAAGGGAGAACTGCGATTTGGGAGACGCGAGGTATTCGAGCTCTTGTTGAAGTTGTCGAACTGGGTTCACCGAGAGGGAAGGAAAATGCTGCCGCGGCATTGCTTCAGCTATGCACAAACAGCAACCGATATTGCAGCGTAGTTCTTAAAGAGGGCGCCGTGCCCCCTTTAGCCACACTGTCACAGTCAGGAACACCGCGAGCAAGAGAAAAGGTCTGCCCCTTTCTACAACAAAATTTACATCTTGAAGAAAACCACCTGCAAAATCAATTTGGTATGAATATGTATTTGTTGCAGGCACAGGCTCTTATCAGCTACTTCCGCAGCCTGAGACATGGGAACTCATTAAGCGTTTCCAGGTGGTTGACCGGTGCTGCGCATTTATAGTCAGATTGAGATTGTGCTCATCATCTCATGCTACTTGTTGGGCGTGGGTGTCTGTTGTCGCCATTGTTGTTGAGATGGCGTGTTTTTCGGGTTTTTTTACATATCTTTTGTGCAGCTTCTTCATTGGTATCTTTTTGACCCGGATTTTGCTTTGCACGTGCTGTTAGCTGACTCGCACTGGTTTACTGCTTTGCATTCTTCTACCGAGAGATTTCTCTGATGTGCCTGATGATGCGATTGTAGGCTAGCAGGCGTTGTATTGGCAATTGTCACGGTAATGATGATACTATCGCCACGGTAATGGAATCATTTCCGCCAAATATGACATTCAGAAGGGATTTATTTGGACCCAGACTACAATCGTGGAACATCCTGCTCCAGCGGTTGTCCACGGTGCAATTGTCACATGGGTCTGATGTATTCCGATGGAACCTACATGGGAATGGACAGTTCTCAGTAGAGTCTATGTATAGAGCGTTAATCCAGTCTGATGTGCCAGTTGATAATAACAAGAAGATCTGGAAGATGAAAATACCGCTTAAGAATAAAATCTTCGCATGGTATCTTCGTCGTGGAGTCATTCTTACTAAAGATAACCTTATTAAGAGGAATTGGCATGGAAGTCCGCAATGTGTCTTTTGTCACCATGATGAGACAATAAAACATTTATTCTTTCAATGCAAATCGGCTCGTTCTATATGGTCAGTCATCCAAATAGCTTCTGGCTTGTATCCTCCTTGTAGTGTTGCTAATGTGTTTGGCAACTGGCTACATGGGATTGATCACAGGTTTAGAACCCTTCTCAGAGTGGGAGCGCTTGCCGTTATTTGGTCGCTTTGACTCTGTAGAAATGATAAGGTTTTTAACGATAAAAGTACTTCTCTTATGCAGGTTATCTACAGATGTACCGGGACTCTTCGTTTATGGTCCTCTCTACAATGTGTGGAGAATCGAGACCTGTTTATGGAGGTGTGTACACGATTGGAGGCTACGGCGAGGGATACTTTTACCCAACATGGGTGGCAGCATGATCTTAGGATTGGCCTCCCTCCGCTTTAGGCGTTATACGGATACTGCATGTTTTCCTTGTATTTCGCCTTTTTTTTTAAATGAGAGGATATTTTTTGGCTGTGTGCATCTTAGCTATGCAGAGGCCGGGTGTAATGCTTAAATCTTTTAAGTAATAAAGCGCCCCTTTTCGAAAAAAGGCGTTGTATTGGCGCTCTCTGATGATGGCTCCAGGATTGAGCCTGGCTCAACTCTGCCAGGTGGCTTTTGTGATGCGTTGACACTTGGCAGTTAGCACAAATTTGCGTTATGCAGTGCTAGTAGTTCAGTAGTCTACCTCAGTTCTGTCTCTGTGATTGCACAGACTGTTTTCTCTAAGAGAAAAGGAAGCGGCATGTTTCTTGTGTCACTGGCCTATTTCATCTGGTTCAGCGAGACAGACCATAGGATGCAACCATGTCTTTCTCCCTGCACCTCAAAGGGAAAATGTAATCCTGTCTGACAAGATTGGTTGCTTCTGCATGAGAGGGCAATTTCTTCGGCTGCAAACATCTAACAGGGATTCCTAAGAATAATATCTTCCTCGTCCATGGATGCCCGGGGTGATCTTTCTGCCATCGAGAATCAGGTACGCAAATTAATCGATGATTTGAGAAACGATTCCATAACAATATATCACGAATGCAGATGCTGTCGATCCGCTCATCCATGTCTTGGGAAAAGAGAATTGAGCGTCTAATTTGTTGTTTAGTCTCTTTGTTTGTTTTTTCAACCGGGCATTCCCCTTTCCATTACCGGCTTAACGGAAATACAAAGTTCACTGGTATTACAAGCAAGATCGGAGGAGGGAAGGAGATGGGAGGCGAGCTGGTGCATTGCCAGGAAACCCGCTATGGGTGCTCGACGTCGAGACACCCATTACGGGACAAAACATGACAACGCAAATAGTTATACGGTAAACAAACGACCTAACACCGTCATAATGTACTGAGAAGGACTAATAGCACGAGCAGTACACCTCCAGGTAGTACGAAAGAACTCACTGAATTCATTTCAAGATTTTTAGCAGTAGTTTCCCCCTCAACACAGTATAACCACATTGCTAGCACGCAGTGGCGAATCTAGGAAGAAAATGAAGGGTAGGCTAAAGTCAATGGCGAGAAAACTAAGCTCTCTTTTGAAAAAAAAACATGATGTCCTAACCTTGTTGTCAAAATAAGCTCAGAATTTCCCAAATTACTAGTTAAAACATGTAGTATTAACTAATTAACTAGATTTTTTCTAGGATTTTTGAAAAAATATATGAAATTTTGAACCAAAATTTGAATTTATCTTGCAAAATAATCATTATCTCCCCATCTTGTTGTCTATATAAGTTGAAGGAGGGATTACAATCACAATAGTTAAGGGAAGGATATCTGGGTTCACATTAGCTGGGATAGGTTCAGGTTCAGTGCGAGGAGTACATGCATGCATACTCATTTTTGTAACTTCTTTTTTGCAAATAAGTTGCATTGGACACTAAATTAGTTAACAGTACATGAACTAGTGATTACAGTAGATAGAGGCACCAGGTTTGTAAGGAAGGTTACTATCTCGCTCCCGTGCGGCTCCACGGGCTGCACCGGGGCGCCTAAACTCCGGCTGTCTAGGGGCCCTCGTTCTCCTCCTCTCCCCTCACCGCCGTCGGAGGGCGTCGCCGGGCAAAGCCCGGGCGGCGTCGGTGGCGGTGGGGCTGTATGGCGGCGTGGTTCGAGTGGATCTCGAGGCCCCGTCTGACTTCAATGGTGGTTTGCGGCGGCGGGAGTGGGGCTCAGCGGAGAAGTGGGGTGGTGGCCGTGGCTCGCAGAGGTGCAGAGGGCCGCGTGACCGCGGCGACAAGGGGTGGCTGGGGGCGCTGATGCGCGCGGGCGTGCATCTGGCCGGGTGAGCGCGGCGGCATCCTGCTGCACGGATCTGGCGCCATGGCTCGAGTACGACGCAACGGTGCTGCTGCCGGGCGGATCCAGGGGCTGCGGGGCGCGGTGGTGTGCTAGGAAGGAGCGAGGGCGGTTCCAGGCCAGGTGCGGATGCCGGGGCGGCGGCCCCAGGATGGTGGCTGCAACGGCGCGGCTGTTGTCGTGGCTGGAGTGGCAGTGGCGTGGAGTTCGTCGCCGCATGAGGTGCGGTGGTGGGGTTTGCGTGGTGGTGGTTGGTTGCAGGTGGTGGAGGTGAGCTCTCCGGCGATCCGAGCGGCCATGGTGCTCTGGTTCCGCAATCCGGTAGTGTGACGAGGAGCTCCGGCGAAAGCATTGCCCTGACCATGGTCAGGACTGGCGACGGCGGCACCTACGGATGTCGTCTACCTTCTTGGAGGCGTCGTTGTGGAGCTCCTTCGGCCTCACGATGGATTTGGCTCTCCGGATGATAATCCTAGCTTCGGTACTCCGAAGCAGGCGGCGGCGGCGGCGTCGTGTCCTCCTTGGAGGCGTCGCTTGGGAGAGGCGGTTGAGGCTGTTGCGAGGGATCTCTCTACCATCAGGGTCAGTGGATGTCGGGGCAGCGGCCCCGGACTTGGGCGCCAAGACGGCGGTCTCGGGAAGTGATGCAACGACGGCTCCATGAGGTAGGGCTGCAGCTCAGCATGGCTTGGGCGGCGTTCTTGAGCTGCGAGGGCGGCAAGGTCGTCGGCTCGGTCAACGCGTTACAGTGGGGACGGTTGGACTTTATGTCAGGGCGGCGGCCCCGGAAGTGGTACGACGGCCGTGGTCTGCGGGCGGTTTCCCTGCGCAATGTGGGTTGCGGGTGGCTGGGTTGTGCGGCGTCGTGGCTCGAGGGCGAGCGGTGGTATGTCGTGGCGGCGGCCCCGGAGCGGTGCGACGGCCGTGGTCTGCGGGCGGTTTTCCTGTGCAACGCGGGTTGCGGGTGGATGGGTCGTGCAGCGTCGTGGCTCGAGAGCGAGCGGTGGTATGTCGGGGGCGGTGACCCTGGAATGTGGAGTCGGTTGATCGCACAGGGCGCAGTGGACCGGTGGATGTCGGGGCGGCGGCTCCGAGATATTGCAGCTTCGAGGGATCCGGCTTCATGTCGTGTGGGTGACGAGGTTGCCTTCGATGTTGGCCATTGGGATGTTAACGCATTTGGGCGCAGGTCATGTGGTGTGCATGTCCTTCATTCCTGCAGGAGAGTCCTGTGACTGCTCCTCTCATGGTAGTCACCGATTCTTCTTTCCTGCAGTGGTGGATGGCCGGCTTGTTGTCTTTTGGCATGTTGTCGGCGAGTGTGGGCTTGGCCTTGTGTTGTTTGATGTGTGTGAGGGAGTGGGCCTGGCCCTTGATGTATTGGTTTTCGCCCGGTACTAGCATGAGGAAAATAAGAAAAACCTTAACAAGAACAAAGTGAGGATTGGATGATTTGGTGCCGTTAAGTATCTCGTGGAAGTTGACGTGGTCGACATGTGTGCAACTCGTATCATCTAATTGGACTTGTGCCAATCGTACCATCTAACGGTTGTGCTACGCGTCGGCCGACGGATCTTTTTAAAATATCCGCCGCCTTGGCAGCAGCTAGATGTTGTATCGTCGAATGATCCAGCCACATCCTTATCATTGCAACAAAGACGATGTTGCAGTGTTTTCTGCAATAGAGTTCATGTTGCAGAAAATATTTGCAACAGTGGTTGTGTTGCAGATTTGCAACGTGGATGATGTTGTGGAAATGAGTTTTGCAACGTGGATGATGTTGCAGAATGCAATGAAAGATGTTGTTGCAACTGCCCCACCGTCGAATGACCCCACAGGAAACACGTTAAGTACGAAGGAGGTAGTCAACAAGTCGCATGAGATCCAGATCTTGCAACAACCTAGTTGTTGAGGTGGAGGAAATTGCAACAGTGGCTTAGTTGCAAACCTATAGTATGTCAATAGGCCGCCCGAACCATCCGATTAAATCATATCCAGCGGCCACGGACACGGCGGATGTGTGCGTCGTTATTGGTCGGGTCATGGTAAGCGTTTCATCTAATGGGGTTGTGCCAGGAAATTCCGATTTCTTGTTGCTTTTCTCTTCATGTCAATACAAAATATTCCCCTTGTGCAAGAATTTTCTCACCATGCACTCGACAGAAAAAAACTGACCCCGCGTGGGCGGCACGGGAGGCGACTCCGAACCTAGTCGCCAGTCCTCTCTTCCCCTCCCCACTCCCCTGTGTCATCGCATGGTTGACGGTAGCAATGGGGTCCTGCTTGTGGTTGTGTGGTGAACTCCCCCTCCTCTGCACGAGTTGTGTAGTCGTGGCGCTGGTGGCAATTCCTATTGGTCAACGGTGGCGCGCGAAACTTCTGATGGCAGGCACAATCGGTGGTGGCAAGGGGCACAACAGGAATCGGCAGCGGACCTCTGGGTCTCGCTGTCGTCAAGGTCTGGAGGCCCTAGATCGGGCTCCCCAGTGGCCCTGGTCCTCGATGGTGTCGTGTGGGTGGACTGTTGGTGGCTGCCAGTGGCATGTCCCTGCCCCTTCCGGGCCCCGTCTTTGCTCACGGGTGGGTCTCGGTGCGGCCCTACCCTAGCCCTGCTCCGTCCGTTATGTAGTGCTCGTATTGGGGGTGGAAGGAGAGGCCTACTGCCCATCTTGGTTGGTGGTGCCCATGTGCTCTGACAACAGCTCATCTTGGTTGTGGTTGGTGGTGTCCTTGTGCTCTGACGACGGTGGAGGGGCGGTCTTGGATGCCAGGGAGGTGGCCCTGGATGGTGGGATGCACGACTATCTCTTTGACGAGTAGCATGGTGGTGGTGATGATTACTTCCCTCAGTTGTGTGGGATGAAGGTGTATATCGGCGGGTGATCCTGGCATGGCCGCTACCGGTGGTAGTGACGGGGATATGGATGCCTTGACTTGGTCGCGGCGGGCTTTCACTCGGGGTGGTTCGACGACCTCGGTTCCTCGGTGTGGCATGGGTGAGATTTGGGGCGAAGCTCCGCACTTCGTCGCTGACGTCAGTGATGCCTATGGGTTTCGCGACCTTCCTGGTACCTTACGGGCGCATTGTGTCATCGACTATGTGCAAGCCTGGATTGTAGCTCAAAGCTTCTTCGGTTTTGGTGTGGGCGGTCTCAATAGCCTCATACCTTATATATGTGACTTCGTCACTTCCATTCTCGGTCAGGGCAAGCTGCCCTGTCCGGCAACAGCTTGGCGTGGGCGAGGTGATGTTGCCTGGTCTTTCCTCGGGGCACTGGGTGTTGGGGGGTTGGTGTTTGGCTACTCCTTTGCTCATGCATGACGACGAGCTGATGGCACCCTGTGACGCACCTTGGGTGGATTGTCTTGCGCTTCTCTTCTATCTCTCTCTATTGTCTTGTTTTTATCTTTGATATCTTGTGTGAGAGGGTTTTCTCGTCACCTTGTATCGTTCCATCGTGTAGCTTTATTTATAAAGTGAGACTAAAGCCTAATACAAGATACATACCCCTTGTCTATTTTCAGTTTTCCATTTGTTCGGTGTGACATCGCATATCAAGGGGTGTCAAATTCCCACAAGCAACTCCCAACACATATGCTAAAGGTGTGACAGGAACTGAGAGCATCTATAATTGGACATAGCAAATATGACCCCTTAATGCTCGCGGACGCACCCGGTCAGTGACCGGACGTGTCCGTTTTGAGCCCCTATTTATCCGTCCACGCAACCACACTTCTCATTTTCCTCCTCATATGTTCGATCACTTGCACGTGATTGGTGTAGATGAAGAGAGAGAAATAAAAGAATGAGTAAAGAAAGAGAAGAGGTGGTCCGGGTTGGGGCTACGTCCTACGTGGCGGACTGTCCGGGCACGCACGGGCGCGTGCGCGAGCCCTCATATCCGCCCTATATTTGAGATGGATATGAGGGTTCGCGGACAGCCCGAGCGTATAGGGATGATATAAGGAGTTCGGTTGGGTCATGTTTTTTCTCTCCTGTTCGATTACTGACCGGGTGCGTTCGCGGACGTAGAGATGATTTGAGGCATCCGGCTGTAGATGCTTTGATACTAGTTCACTTTTTCTCAATTATAATCTCAACAATTTCCTAGTGTAAACTCCCATTCTGTTTCCCTCGAACTGCAAAACCCGCTTGTACACAGCGGGCTCCGGCGAGACGGCGACTACCACCTCGCCCTGGTGGTTGTCGTCGAGCGCGCGCTCCTCCTCGACTGCAAGGCGGCGCAGCTGACCTCAGCTTCCTCGCCGCGAAGGGTCGCAACCCACCTAGCGCGCGCGATGCCCTCTTCCTCCTCGTTCGTGTCGGCGGAGGCGGAGACGAGGAACTGGGCGGAGCTGCCGCTGGACGTGATCTCGTCCATCCTCCACAAGCTCGACCAGCCGACATCCTGATGGGGCCCGGCCAGGCGCGCCGCCGCCCGCGACGAGCCCAAGCTCAGCCTGGACGACACGAGCAAGCTTTGCGGCCCGCTCGTGGCCCGTTCAGGACCGGACCGTACGGTCCAGGCCCGGTAGAAAAACATGACGGTCCGGGCCCAGAAATACAGACCGCGAAAAGTTTGGTCCGGTCCGGTCTTTAACCGGGCCGACCGAGCGGACCGATGGTGCAAGGCCCATGAAACGGCCATCTGGCTAGACAGAGCGAGCGACTCCCCTCACCTCGTTCCATTCCCCCTCCTCCTGGGTCGATTCCCTTCTCGTTCTCCTCACAGCGCCTCCTCCTCTCCAATCCCTAACCCTAACCCTAAGACGGCGCCGTCGCCCGCGGCCTCTCCCCTTCACCGACGGCGCCATCTCGTCCGAGTCCGAGCTGGAGGAGCACGTGTACGTCGGGGACGCAGCAAGGCCAGCACACCATCGGTCCCGCCTTCCCTGGTTCCTCGCCGAGCGCCACGAAGAGGAAGAGGTAATGTTTGAACAAGAAACTTTTGTCCCACTAAGAGTTTCTGAATTTTCTGAAGATGAATCTAAGTCTCCCTCGCCGAACTGAGATGATTCAATGCTAGAGACTTAGATAGGAGATCTGGAGATGTAGTGTTTGAACAAGAAACTTTTGTCCCACTAAGAGTTCCTGAATTTTCTGAACTAATGTAAGAGTTTCAGGAGATGTAGTATTTCAACAACAAACTTTAGTCAGGAGATGTTGTGTTTCAACAAGGTTCTCTATGCTATAATAATTAAATAGTGTGCAGCATGTTTCTGTGCATTATACATTGTGCATGACATATTAGAGACCAGCGGTAGATTTCACCAAAGTAGAACAACTAGGAAAGCTCCGCTGATACACTAGTAATTTGAGAGGCAACATCACTGTACAAACACATACGAACATGAATTTTCAGATGGCGTTTGCTACTATGGTGACTGACAGTGAATCGTATGGTTACGGTTGATGGCAATGGCATGCCTGAATGCATTTTAGCAAGAGCAAGAGAATGCCAGTATATGCATATGTAGTGTTTCAACAGCAAACTTCAGTCAGGAGGTTATACTGACAACTGACAATAGTTTCTGAAAAAATGCTTGATTGCGCACTATTGCTAGATGACCATATGTTTGTTTGCACTAGTACTAGATGATTTAACATGTTTGGTCAGGAGATGTAGTTCTAGAGAGTAGACAGTATGTGCCGAACAAGGTTTTCTATGCTACAACAAGAAGAAGATGAATTATTTGCACTTGATGGTTGATGTACTGACTGTGGATATTATGTGCTGTTTTTTTTGTAGAGAATGGTGAAGGAGAAGGGGAATGAGAAGGGAAAGGGTGCTGGTAAGGAGAATGGGAAGGCGAAGGGTGCTGGTAAGGAGAATGGGAAGGCGAAGGCAAAGGAAAAGAGCTTGAATTACCTAATTAGGCAAGATTCGGCGCTGCCTCCGCCGGTTCCGAGGAAGAAGAGCAAACCTAAGGTGCAGATTAGGAAGGCGAAAGACTTTCCCAATGCCCCAATGGGAGAGTTGATTTGTAGCTTAAAAAAACACCATCCGCCTCCTCCGCGTCTCCCCGACCGCACCGGTGCCGGCGTGCGTGCCGCGGAAGCCGCTGCCTCCGGCTCCGCAACCGGCTCCGAGCTGCCTCATGTTGGAGAAGTTTGACAAATATTGGGAAGAAAAGAACAATGCCATGGTGATCGCAACCATCTTTGATCCACGATACATATGCTTGCTGTTTTTACTCCAATGGTTGTTGTTTTTTTACTCATATGGTTGCTGTTTTTACTCCAATGGTTGCTGTTTTTTTTTACTCATATGCTTGTTGTTTTTACTCGTATGCTTTCTAATTCACTCCAATGCTATCATCTTTGATCCTAGGTACAAGATGGGTTACATAGAGTGGGCCTTTGGAGAACTATATGGAGAAGGAAGTACAAGGTTTAGGACTGAGATCAAAATCGTGGAGGAAGAGTTGGCGGCCTTGTATGACAAATGTGTTGCTCAAGATAAGCGAGCTGGAAATGGAGAAAGTTCATCTTCCTCTGCAAACATTCCTAGTATCCCGGTTCAAGCTGGGTACGAGTCCTTCTTATCGTCCCGTTCAACAAGAATATCAAAGAGTGACTTGAGGAACTACTTAGAGGATGAGGTTGCCCCTCGCAACAAGGCTCTTGATCTTCTTGGTTGGTGGAAAGACAATGCTCCTAGGTACCCAATTATGGCCAAGATAGCCAGGAGGTTCCTTACTATCCCGGCTACCTCCGTGTCTTCGGAATCTACCTTCAGCACGACCGGAAGGATTTTAGGTATGTCAACTCGTACTATTGAACTTTGGATATAAACTTGTCAACTTCTCATCCTCAAACTAGTTTGTCAACTTGTGTTGTATTAGATGACTATAGGAGTTCGTTAAAACCAGTTATGGTGGAGGCATTAGTTTGTGGTGCAAGTTATATCAAGGGTGCTCACGTTGACTTGAATCTGGTGGTATGTTTGCCATCTTTTCCTTACCTTTTCTTTCTTTCTTTTTTGGTCTTGTTGTATATGATGTGAGCATTTGTCTAACTTCCACACTTGTAGCCGAGGGATGAGAATGAAGAGGATGATGTTGAGACCATCAAGTTACCCATTGTGGTGGAGGAGATCAACGATTGGTAACTATTCTTCCTACATGTTTCACTTGTCATACGATACCAAATATTTATGTGAATGTTGCTTATCTTACTTGTAGACGTTCATCATGTGGATGTTGATCTTGCTATTTTGGAGATGAATGTCAAATGATCTTTCTCATGTGAAGGCTACTTTTGCATTTCTGTTATGTTGGAACCTTTCAAGTCATGAACTATGAATTGTCACTGCTAGCTTGGAGATGAACCTCTCGTTTGTGTTATGTTCAACTTGTCAATTGACATGGACTTGGAATTGTCATTGCAAGTTTGTAATCTTGTCGTTCAATGATGATAAGACCGTATGTTTGTGGATGTGATATTTGTGCTTAACCTGATTTGTGCCATCTTTCCTGTCAAAATCAGTTTGTGGATGTCCAAAAAACAAAGGAAATGTTGTCCAAATTTAGTTATTCTTGCTGTCCAAATTTAGTCCAGTGCTTGCTGTCCAAATTAGTTGTTTGTGGCTGTGATATTTCTGCTGTTTCGGTCCAAACTTATCTGAAGAAACTTATCTGAAAACTGAAGTGATCAATGTTTGTGCATGTGATTTTTGTGATATTGTTCCTCCTCTCAAAATCAATTGTTTTGATTCCAAAATTCAAATAAAATGCGGTCCAAATTTAGTTATGCCACACTAGTCATTGAACAGAAACAGAGCACTCACAGGAGCAGCTTAGTATGACTGTATGACATAACTAATTTGGACAGCCTAAACTGTGGCAGAAAAGATCAACATGGCACTCTCAGGATAAGCCACGGTCTAAATAGTGGCCAAAAAAGCTGAATAGAGCAGCGACAGGGCAGCTATAGTCTAAACAATGACACTACGGGGCAGCTACAGTCTACAAACGACACAGCAGCCTAAACAGTGGCCAGCAGAGCACTCCCAGCCATCGGTCCCATTCGGTCCATTCGGGCTGACCGAGCTTTTGCTGCTTCGGTCCGGTCCTAGAAAACAGGCTCGCTCGCGGCCGGTCCAAAGGCTGGCTCGGTCAAAGCCCGGACCGGACCACGTCCACCCTGAGCCCGAGCTATGGCGCCGCATCAACATGCTTGGCCATCCCGACCTCTCCCGCAAGTTCAACCTCCACGGGATGGCGCATGCCGCCGTCCGCCGCAGCGCGGGAAGGTGTGAGGCATTCTGGTGCGAGCACGCCGGCGGCCACGACTTCCTCCTCCGCCTCGCCGACCAGTGATGTTAGACATATGTATATGCTGTAACGGGATTCTTGTTGTAACCTTTCTGTAATTATGGATCGCACCACGCCAGGGCCTGCGTGCCTGTTTTGTAGGGCGTGAGTGCTCCTCTCCCATGTATAAATGGTGCACTCTGTAACTGATGTAATCAAGGCAAATACAATTCTCTCCAACTTGGTATCAGACATCAGGAACTCTCCATGGCCGCGCCTCACACCTCCGCCGACACCAGCGCCGCCACGTCGCCGGGCTCCCTCTCCTCCACGGCGCCCGCCGCTGACACCACCTCCGCCACTTCGGCGGCCTTCTCCCCCTCCTTCGTGTTCGGTACGCACTCCTCTGGCACCTCCGCATCTTCCGGATCGCGTTTCGCCCCCCCCTTCTCCTCCACTGCTCCGACGCCTCCTCCGGCTTCCACTCCGGCATCTCTCCTCCCGATCTACCGCGACCACATCACCAATCACATAAAATTCCTCCTCAACCCTGCTGACCACAATTACCACAAGTGGAAGTCTTTCTTCATCATGGTCCTCGTTCGCTACGGCGTCACTCACCTCATCGAGCACCCCCCGCCACCCAACGCCGATGCTGCCTATCTTGAGCTTGATGCCCATGTTGCCCTCTGGATCTACGCCACTCTCTCTGACGCCATGGTGGATCATGTCGTCGGCGCCACCACCACGTTTGCCATCTGGAAGAAGATCCACGATTATTTTCTCTCGAACCGCGCCGCCCGGTTCATGATCCTCAACAGGCAATATCGCAACCTCAAGGAGGGCGACCTCTCTGTCCAGGAGTACGCTCGCCGCATGAAACTCCTCACCGATGGTCTCGCCGACATCGAGCACGCCGTCACCGAGGTCGACCTCACCACGCAATTCCTCCACGGCCTCGATAAACGCCTCGACACCATCCGCGTGGTCCTCGGTGATCAGGGGCTGCCGTTCGACGTCGTGCTCTCCCGCGTCTCCTTGGCCGAGGAGTCCATGGCGCAACGCTCCGCCGAGGAAAGCGCCTCGGTGTTTGCCCTCCACAACGGGAGCCCTTCTTCTGGCAGCAGCTCGAGCACCGGTGGTCCTCGCGGGGATCGCTCCGGTGAGCGCACCCCGGGCCCCTCGCCGCATCCCCCTGCCCGTGGCCGCGGCGACCGCCACGGTGATGGTGGTGACCGTGGGCGTGGGCGTGGTCGTGGCCGCTGTGGCCGCGGCCGTGGCGACTCTGGCGGGCGCGGGCAGTCCGCGGTCCCTCCCATGGCGCCCTTCACCGGCTACTTCGCGCCCTATGGGATGGCCCTGCCCGCTCCTCGCCCTGGCTGGGTGCCCCCCAACGCGGCGGGCGTCCTCGGTCCGCGCCCGGGCTCGCATGCGCAGGCCTACCCCGTCCAGCACACGGCTCCACCGCCTCCTGCTCCTCACTACCCGCCGGCGCTGTACTACCCTCCTCCGCCGCCCTCATGGGACCATTTCGCCATGCTGAATGCCGCCTACAGCCACGGTGGTCACCACGCCACCGCCCCTTCCAACGAATGGTTCCTCGACAGTGGCGCCACCTCCCACATCACCGGCAACCCAGGTACCTTGACCTCGTCCAGTTCTTCTTTAAAGCGTTCTACTCCATCTTCTGTGCTTGTTGGCAATGGACACTCTCTCCCTATTACTGCATCTAGTTCTACTACACTCGCTCCTTCTCCCTTTAAATTGAATGATGTGCTTGTTTCTCCTTCCATAGTTCCCAATCTTATCTCCGTTAGACAATTCACTCGCGACAATTTTTGCTCTATTGAATTTTACCCCTTCGGTTTCCTTGTGAAGGATCTATGAACGCGGAAGGTGCTCCCGATCTCCACTAGCTTCGATGGCCTCTACCCACTCTTCGGCAGCAACTCACCTTGGCCTACTGCGCTCACCGCCACCACTTCCATGTCGGACATCTGGCATCGTCGGCTTGGCCACCCCGGCGCGCACTCCCTTTCTTCCATAGCTAAAGATTTTCTTAGCACTTGTAATAAGCCACCCCACACTCCATGTAGTGCTTGTCAAATGGGTCGGCAGCCCCGGCTTCCCTTTTCTTCTTCCCTTAATAAGTCTTACGCTCCCTTTGATTTAATTCATTGTGACTTGTGGACCTCGCCTGTTGTAAGTTTTTCTGGTTTTGAATACTACTTAGTTATTCTCGATGATTACACTCACTACTCGTGGTCCTTTCCCTTACGCAATAAATCCGACACGTCCACCGTCTTACAACGCTTCTTTACATTTTTTCATACCCAATTTGGCGTGGTGATCAAGAGCATGCAGTGTGACAATGGCGGCGAGTTCATCAACTCCTCTCTCCGATCCTTCTTCCCCTCCAACGGCATTGTCTATCGCTTCTCCTGCCCCCACACTTCGCCCCAAAATGGAAAAGCCAAGCGTCTTATTCGCACTACCACCGACATTGTGCGCTCTCTTCTCTTGCAAGCCCATCTCCCACCTCCATTCTGGGTCGAAGCATTACACACCGCCACATACCTTCTCAACCGAAGGCCCTCCCGTGCCATCAGCAATTATACTCCATATTACCTTCTACACGGCTCCCATCCATCGTATGATCATCTCCGCGTCTTTGGATGTTTGTGTTTCCCTAATTTGTATGCCACAACTGACCACAAATTATCCCCACGCTCGTCTCGCTGTATTTTCTTGGGCTACCCTCTGGAACACAAGGACTACCGGTGTTATGATCTCACCTCTCGCCGCGTTATAGTTTCCAGGCACGTTATCTTCGACGAAATAGTTTTTCCTTCTGCTCCACCCACATGCATGTCACAAACCCCCACGTCCACAGAAAATCCCACCCTGCGGATCTTACCTGCCCGTCCTGTCACCTCGGATCACGCCATCGATCCACCTCCACCCGCCGCGCCCGGGCCCCACCTGATCCCCTCGGATCGCGCCTCCCCGCCCCACCCACCGCGTCGCGACTCGCCCGCCCAGTCCGCGGCCTCCACGTGCTCCCCCACCAACCAATCGACCGATTCCACCCCCTCCCCTGGCCCGCGCACTCCCACCGGTCCCCTCTTGACGCAATCTTCCTCCGATTCCGCACCTTCCCGCAGCGCCGCACCTCCTCACGGATCTTCCTCGCCTTCCGCGCCTGTCGGTTCGACCCACTCACCTGTGCGCCCCACCAGCTCCTCCTCGTCTTCCGCACCGCCCACTACACCGCCTACGCGCCTTCCCCCTCGTGCCGTTCCCATTGCACCCACTAAAAACAACCATTCCATGTCCACTCGCGCCAAGTCTGGTTATTGCATGCCCAAGCGCCTCTTCCTTGTCGACTCCACCTCCCCAGCTATCTCACCACTCCCTGCTACGTACAAATCTGCCCTCAAGGATCCCAATTGGCAACAAGCTATGGTAGATGAATTTAACGCTTTAATGAAAAACTCTACTTGGTCTTTGGTGCCTAAACCTGCAGGTGTCAATGTGGTCACGGGGAAGTGGATTTTTCGTCACAAGTTCAACATGGACGGCTCTTTGGCACGCTATAAAGCACGATGGGTGGTGCGTGGCTTCACACAACGAGAGGGTGTGGACTATGATGAAACTTTCAGTCCGGTGGTCAAACCAGCCACAATCCGTGTTGTTCTCAGTATTGCCACCTCCCAAGCTTGGCCTATCCATCAACTTGATGTCAAGAATGCCTTCTTGCATGGTGACCTCCATGAGACGGTGTATTGCTCTCAACCAGCGGGCTTTGTTGATCCATCCTTTCCAACCATGTTTGTCTTCTTCGTAAGTCACTCTATGGTCTCAAACAAGCACCCCGTACGTGGTTTCTTCGCTTTAAATCATATTTGCTCTCGCTTGGTTTTTGTGCTTCCAAAAGTGACACCTCACTCTTCATTCTCCACCGCGGTTCCACCATTGCTTATTTGTTGGTTTATGTCGACGACATTATTCTCACTGCCAACTCCACCACCGCCTTAGAGCTTATCATTCGGTCTCTCAAATCTGAATTCTCCATGTCTGACTTGGGTGCTCTCCATCACTTTCTTGGCATCAATGTGACCCCTAACCCCTCTGGTCTCTTTCTTTGCCAACAACAATATGCCTTGGAGATTCTAGACCGCGCAAAGATGTTAAACTGCAAACCGGTGTCCACCCCTATTGATACTAGCTCCAAAGTGTCATCCACCGACGGCGCTGTCCTCTCCAACCCCACCCACTATCGTCGCCTCGCCGGCGCGCTTCAGTATCTCACACTCACACGACCGGACATTGCTTACATTGTCCAACAGGTGTGTTTATTCATGCATGAGCCTCGGGATACCCACATGCAACTCATTAAGAGGATCCTCCGCTACTTGCAAGGCACCTCTCACTATGGCCTTCAGTTCTACAAATCCTCTTCCAGTGATCTTGTCTCTTACACCGACGCTGATTGGGCAGGGTGCCCGGACACGCGCCGCTCGACCTCGGGGTTCTGTGTATTTCTTGGGTCCAACCTCGTTTCATGGTCCTCCAAGCGACAGCCTACCGTTTCTCGCTCTAGCGCCGAAGCTGAGTACCGTGGCGTCGCTAATTGTGTTGCCGAGGCTTGTTGGCTCCGCCAACTTCTGTATGAGCTCAAACACCCTCCTCGGCGTGCCACCGTGGTATATTGTGATAACATCAGTGCCTCTTATCTTGCGTGCAATCCCGTTCAGCATCAATGTACTAAACATGTTGAGATTGATCTACACTTCGTCCGTGATCGCGTGGCACTTGGCGAAGTCCGGGTTCTACATGTCCCGTCTTCCTCTCAGTTTGCCGATCTCTTTACCAAGGGCCTGCCATTGCCAATCTTCCATGATTTCAGGAGCAGCCTCAACGTCCTTGCACACGGAGTTCCGGCTGAGGGGGGGTGTTAGACATATGTATATGCTGTAACGGGATTCTTGTTGTAACCTTCCTGTAATTATGGATCGCACCACGCCAGGGCCTGCGTGCCTGTTTTGTAGGGCGTGAGTGCTCCTCTCCCATGTATAAATGGTGCACTCTGTAACTGATGTAATCAAGGCAAATACAATTCTCTCCAACTAGTGAGACCCCCCTTACCATCAATTTTAGGGGATTTCGTTTTGATTTGTTTCGCATTAGCTACACGTTCTGTTTCCGTTCCAATTCCTTGCAATTTACCATGTATGCGTACCTTTGGGTTTCGTTTATTCACTACGGGAAAGTTCTGTAGGCTTTTTGTTTGTGATCACGCGGGGTACAAAGTGCTGAGGAGAACAGCTTACAACAACACAAGCAAACAACAAATAGGAAGTGCTGAGTCTAAACTAACAATAGAATTAGTCGCTTTCTTTAAATTTATGTATATTTCAGCAAGGGCAGTGACTATTCTTACTTTGATAAACACAAAGTGCGCTAGAGAAAACTTATCCCTATGCAACGCATGCTCCGTACACCATACTACCTTCAGGTTCTCTGCAGCTTTGTAAAATTTAGTAATGCTTAATTGGCAAGCGAGGAGGGATGACTGACTTTAATAGAAGCACTTGTGGACGTATGGCTAAATCACAGAAAGTTTCCAATAATCGGATAATTCCGACATTGCCTCAAGTTTTACTCTGCTGAATTTCTCATATCACAACATTTGGCCACCCAGAGGTCAGGTGATCGATGATACACCAGGAAATATTCGTTTGGTTTGGTTTGAAACAGAACACAGCTGGGAGTTAGCTTTTTAGGGCTTCTCGGCATTTCCCGCTGAAATAGTCGTATTGGCAATTTTTCGAGTTATGTTAATTGTTGAACAGAACAAACTCTTCCGGTTTTATATTGCTAGAGTACAGAATTTATCCTAATTTGCAACCTGCAATAACGATTTAGCATCCCTGAAACTTCTCCCAAATATAGTGAATTCTCAGTAAACCCCTTTAAATTATGTATGTACCAATGTCCTATGATGCTACGCAATTATCTGAATTTATGAAATGTTCTATTCGGGCTATGCAAGTCTGTCAGAACTTATATTCTAGCTACCTATTTTTTATTCAGTGTGCTTATGTCTTCTTTATATTGTTTTTGTTGGGTATTGAGATCCAAGTGCTATATTTGCAGGGCACCATCTCTCAAGAGTCTTCGCCTCATTTCATGCTATAAATTTAGTGATGAAGCACTTACGGAGGCGATGGTGAAATTCCCTTTGCTTGAGGAGCTCGAGCTTGCATTGTGTTCAAATGTGGGTGAGAGTGGCGTGTTGGGGGTTGTTGGCAAAGCATGCCCACAACTGAAGAGCTTCAGACTGATTAAGGATGTGTTGTATGATTCTGAAGCTAATGACTACGACAAGGATGATGAAGCCATGGGGATTGCAACCATGCATGGGCTACGCTCTTTGCAGCTGTTTGGCAATAGCCTAACCAATAAAGGACTGACAGCTATCCTTGATAATTGCCGCCACCTGGAGTCCCTTGACATTCGCCACTGCTTTAACGTCTACATGGACAACACCCTGCGCACAAAGTGTGCCAGGATAAGCACACTTTGGCTTATCCTGCCAAAATTGGGTGATGTCGGCATGACAGAGCAATTTATTCGCCCACAAACATCTGACAGGGGATTTCCCAGAATAATATCTTCCCCATCCATGGATTCTCGGGGTGATCTTTCTGCCATTGAGAATCAGGTGCACAAGCTAATCGATGATTTGAGAAGCGATTCCATAGAAGGTCAAAGATCAGCGACATTAGAGATTCGCCTTCTAGCTAAGCACAACATGGAGAACAGGATTGTCATTGCAGATTGTGGGGCTATAAACTTGCTGGTTGGTCTTCTTCATTCACCAGATGCCAAGATCCAAGAAAATGCAGTGACATCCCTCCTCAATCTGTCCATCAGTGATAACAATAAGATTGCCACAGTGAATGCAAATGTTGTTGATCCTCTCATCCATGTCCTGGAAACAGGGAACCCTGAGGCTAAAGAGAATTCAGCAGCTACTTTGTTCAGTCTCTGTATTCTTGAAGAAAACAAAGTGAGGGTTGGACGATCTGGTGCCATCAAGCTTCTCGTGGACTTGCTGCGAAATGGGACCCCGCGAGGAAAAAAAGATGCAGCCAATGCACTGTTTAATTTATCCATACTTGTGAGAACAAGGGTCACATTGTGCAAGCTGATGCGGTGAAGCAGCTAGTTAAGCTTATGGATCCTGCTGCTGGAATGGTCGACAAAGCTGTAGCTGTCTTAGCAAATCTTGCTACGATAGCAGAAGGGAGGACTGCTATTGGGCAGGCGCGTGGTATTCCAGCCCTTGTTGATGTTGTCGAACTGGGTTCGGCGAGGGGGAAGGAAAATGCTGTTGCGGCATTGCTTCAGCTATGCAAAAACAGCAACAGATCTTGCAGCATAGTTCTTCAAGAGGGTGTTTTGCCCCCTTTAGTCACACTGTCACGGTCAGGAACACCGCGAGCAAGAGAGAAGGTTTTCCACTTCCGATAACAAAAATTACAGCTAGAGGAAATGTAGTTGCAGAATGATTTCGCTAAGAATTTGAATTTGCTGCAGGCATAGGCTCTTCTCAGCTACTTCCACAGCCAGAGGCGTGGGAGCTCAGGAAGGGGATGATAATGATAGTCTTACGATATGCATCAATCATTTTCCTGGACTTCTCAAATAGTAGGTATTGTTGCTGACTGGAGTTGTGTACTCTTCTATAGTCAGATTGAGATCGTGCTCATCATTGCATGCTACTTGTTGGGTGTGGGTGTTTGTTGTCATCATTGTTATTGAGATGATATATTTATCGATTATATATATTTTTTATAACTTGCTCATTGGTATCTGTTTCGCCAAGATTTTGTGCTGTTAACTGATCCAAACTGTGATGTTTGCCCTTCTCTGTTTAGAGATGGATACTAGATGTGCCTGATCGTGTGGGCTAGCAGTGTTCCATTGGTGCTCACTGATGATAGAACATAAATTGTTGCTAGCTCTAGGAGCGAACCTAGCCCATCTCTACAAGGTGGATTTTGTAGTGCGTTCATAGTTAGCAAATTGGCACTATGCAGTTCAGTAGTTTACCACATTCTGCAAAATCATATTTGCTCCAAGGAAGTTCCTTCTTTTTGATTGCGCCAACTGTTTTTTCCTAAGAGATAAAAGGGAAAGAAGTGATATGTTTCTCGCATTGCTGATATATATCATCTAATGCCAGAGACAGACCGAACGATGCAGCACCCTGTTTCGCTGGCTGCAAGAGTGGTGGACCCAGGAAACAATGTGTCATGTGTTGTATATTAGGAGGATTTTGATTGGCAATATCCGGTGGTTCTGAAAGTCTTTTGGGGGAAAATGTACAGTTTACCATCTATGCGAGAACAAAAAAATCGGAGCAATATGATTTATATTAGCACATGTATTTTTCAGAAAGCACTTGGAAAACATGGAAACTCACTCACACTCAGATGGACAAGAAAGTAGTAAGATATTTCACATGGTGCATGATATTATGTGTTAAAGTCGCCGGTAATGAATGGCACGCCAACCCTGAGCTGACGTTGGTTGGGTTACCTCCTCCCGCATATATATAGATGGCAGCACAAGCGCCATTGTTCATCGAGGACAATACTCGCCAAACTTTGACACCATGTACAATTCTCTAGATTGGCATGAGCGTGTGTAGGTCCATACCAAAAACAAAAAGGAGTGAGGAACACATAGAACTGTGAGGCGTCAGGGAAAAATCACATGTCTGCAAGCGACTTTGCCGAGCTAGAGCACCATGATCCTCGGGAGAGTGCGTAGGAAGA
Source organism: Triticum aestivum (assembly GCF_018294505.1). Classification (NCBI taxonomy): domain Eukaryota; kingdom Viridiplantae; phylum Streptophyta; class Magnoliopsida; order Poales; family Poaceae; genus Triticum; species Triticum aestivum. The sequence goes on from NC_057802.1 coordinate 519,999,761, forward strand.
CATATCACACGTGATTATCCATCCACGCACCATCCAGATGGAACGACTTTGCGAGCAAGTTCAGGTCAAGAGGCACACTAGTTGTTGTCATGTAGTCAACTAGTTGGAAATACAATGCACAAGCTAATAAGTGGGAAGAAAAATTGGAGGGAGAAGCTAAAGGAGATGAGAAGTAAGCTCAGAGACGGTTGTTGCTTCGTTGATCTTGTTGGAATTAGCACTGAAAAGTTTGCTCGATACAACAAATGTCAGCTTGCCTATTTCCTTATTAGCTTCTTTCTCAACATATATAATAAGTAAATAAATACGTTGTGTTTTTTTTTCTGTTTTTTTAAACATTATTAGCTCAGCACAAGCCACCAGAATATGCACACAAATAAACAAAGATGCATCAAATGATGTACAGGAACTTGCACTTGCCTATTAGTAGTTGTTGAAAAAAAACTTGCACTTGCCTATTTACAAGCGCCACTTCCATTCCATAGCCCTTCAGGCATTCAGCACCCGAAGCCAAACCCCAAGGTCCTGAAAGAGTAATGCACCCAGGAAACCTGCTATATTAGTAGGATTTTGTGCTGTATGTTTCTTTGGGAAAATGCACAGTTTGCCAACCATGCGGAAACAACAAATTTGGAGCAATATAGTTTATATTGGCACGTATTTATTTTCCGAAGCCATGAATTTTCACAAAACTTTGCAGTACCGAGCGCCACCTAAGCTGTGAGCAACCAAAAACCTAATCAACCACAAAGGAAAAAAGCACTTGGAAAACATGGTGGAGGATCGGGAAAGAAGATCGATCAATTACTCACCCAAGATGATGGACAATAAAGTAGTATGATCTCACATGTGAGCACGAATATGTGCTTAAGCTGCCAGTAATGAATGGCATGCCAACCCTAAGCCAATGTTGGGGTCCCTCCTTCTGAATATATATAGAAGGCAGCACAGGCGCCATCGTTAATTTGCGAGCGGCAACACTCTCAAACCTTGACGCCATGTGCAACTATTTACATGGGCATGAGTGTGTGTAGGTCGATACCAAAAACAAAACAAAACAACTATCGAAAAACACATAGAATTAGGAAGCATGGGGAAAAAATCACATGCCGACGGGTGACTTCACGGAGCTAGACTGCTTGAAACCTTGAGAAAGTTTATCAAAGGATGTATTGCACGCAATTATCCACCCACATGCGGTCTCGGTGGAACGACTTAGCAAGCAATTTAGGTCGAGGGGCACACTAATCTGTTACGATCCTCCTAGCAACAGGCTGCTACTAATACTACACTCAACCAAGACACTTAGAAACGCACCCCACTGCTAACGTAGGACCCAGTCGTCTTTGGAGTACTTCATGGACGGGGCTGGGGGTCGAGCTGTGACTTGCCGGTATCACCAGCCAGGTCACTAACAGTAGCTTTAGTCTGAATGCTGCTCTGTACTTCTGCTGGTTTAGTTTCGACGATAGTAGCTTCAGTCTGAATATTGTCTTGCAGTTGCGCTGGTTCAGTTTCGACAGTTTGCTTCAGCTTATGTTTTTCTGCTTCTGCACGTTTGACCGTGGCATGATCTCGAAGCTTCTCCCAAAGATGCTGCATTCAGGGCGTGACATAGTCATTGTCATGTACTCAGCTAGTGGGAAGAAACCAGGGAGAAGCTAAAGGATCTAAGAAGTAAACCATTCCAAGTTGTTGTTACTGGACGATTAAGAAGAACGATTCGAGTTGTTGTCATGTACTCGTAAGCTTTGAGGTTGAGGTTGCTTCATTTAGTCTGTACGAATTAGAACTGAGAAGTTTGCTCGATCTACCCTATTTCCTTCTGAGTGAGGGGTGAGTGTACCAAGATTTTCTTAACAAGCCTCCAGCGTACACAAATAAACAAAGATGAAATTGTTAGGAATCGCAACTTAGTATTATCTCAAGGCCAAAGCCATCATATATACAAGTACAGGGGGGAGGCCAAAGGCCAAAATACAGAAAGCCAACAACCCCCCCCCCCCCCCCCCCCCCCCCAAACTCATGGTGGATCTACAACGCTGAGTTTGGAGAGGTAAAATCCATGTTGTGCTTTAGTCTGGGCCTTCGTGAAGAAGTCCGCTAGCTGTAACTCAGAAGGCACATACTGAAGAGCAACAACATGATCCTGCACAGCAGCGCGCACAAAGAAAGCATCAACACCAATATGCTTGGTAAGCTCATGCTTCACGGGGTCCCGCGCGATACTGATAGCACCTGTACTGTCTGACAGGAGTGTAGTAGGTGTAGTAATGGAAACACCAAAATCCTCGAGTAACCAGCGTAACCAAGTCACCTCTGCGGTGAGAAGAGACATAGCTCGCAACTCAGTCTCAGCACTCGAACGGGAAACTGCAGTCTATTTCTTGGTCTTCCAGGCAATGAGAGAACCACCAAGAAAGACACAGTAAGCAGAAAGTGAACGACGATCCGAAGGATCACTAGCCCAGGTAGCATCCGAATAGGCCTGGAGTTGTAACGAGCTGGAACGAGGAAAGAAGAGACGGTGAGAGATCGTGCCACGAAGATATCGTAGAACACGAAGAAGGTGACTATAGTGAACCAAAGTGGGAGAAGAAACAAACTGACTCAGGATATGGACGGGATAGGAGATATCTGGACGAGTGACGGCGAGATAGACAAGACTGCCAACAAGATGACGATAACGAGTTGGATTGGACAAGGGTTCACCATCGGAAGCACGAAGGTGAACATTAAGCTCCATAGGAGCCTCAGCAGTGCGCTCATCACTAAGAGCCGCCCAGGTAAGAAGATCCTGGATATACTTTTCTTGGGAAATAAAAAAGCCATCTGAGGTGGAGGAAACCTCAATCCCAAGAAAGTAACGAAGAGGACCAAGATCAGACATAAGAAACTGCTCACTGAGACGGGCCTTAACAAAGGCAATGTACTCAAGATCGTCGCCAGTGATGATTATGTCATCAACATATAGAAGAAGAAGAGTGCGACCACGAGCAGAAAAGGTGGACAAACAACGCTGGATCATGAGCACTGGGAGAAAAACCAGCTGCAGTCACCACGGAGGCAAAACGCTCAAACCAAGCGTGAGGGGCTTGCTTGAGACCGTAGAGAGAGCGACGAAGACGACAAACCATGCCATCAGGAACAGAATACCCAGGTGGTGGTTGCATATAAACCTCCTCACGCAACTCACCGTTAAGAAAGGCATTCTTAACATCAAGCTGAGACACAGACCAATGGCGAACAGAGGCTACGGCGAGAAGTGTGCGAATAGTGGTCATATGGGCCACAGGAGCGAATGTCTCATCGTAATCACGACCATGCTCCTGCTGAAAACCACCAGCCACAAGACGAGCTTTATATCGCTCAAGAGAACCATCAGAGCGAGTCTTAATCTTATAGACCCACTTATAAGTGATGGGACGAACACGGGGAGGAAGAGAAACCAGATCCCATGTGCTAGTGCGCTCAAGTGCAGCAATCTCCTCTGCCATCGCAAACTGCCATTCAGGATGAACAACAGCATCACAATAAGAGGTAGGCTCAAGGACAGTCGAAAGACCATATTTGGAAGGAGAATATCGATCAGGTTGAGGACAAGGCCGAGCTCGAAGACCATAAGTCGGCACACCAGAAGTTGATGGCGTGTCAGTGGACGCATCCACAACACGTGGACGACGAGTGTAATGGAAAGGAAAAGAGGGACGTGTAGGAATCACGGGAGGTGGAGACAGGGAAGGCGTCGGTGGTGAAGGTGGAGACGGGGAATGTATCGGGGGTGAAGGTGGAGACTCATCCGATAAGGGAGGAGAAGAAACTTTGGAAGAGGACGGGGCCATGTCTGCAACAACGGGGGAAGGAGAGGTAGGAATATGGGGCACGGAGGGAGGAGTATCAGGAAATGTGAGAAAAGTGATGTCCTCCACAGAAAAGGTCGAGGAGGATGGACGCGGGTAGAAAGGACGAGACTCATCAAAGGTCACATCCCGGGAAATACGCACCCGCCGACCGATAGGATCCCAACACCGATAACCCTTATGCTCATTGCTGTATCCTAGAAATACACACTCAATAGACTGAGCGCTCAGTTTGGTGCGTTCTCGTGGAGGAAGAAGAACATAGCAAACACAACCAAACAAACGAAGCAGCGAATAATCAGGGGAACGATCAAAAAGACGCTCGAAAGGAATACCACTCTGCAGAGCAGCAGATGGCTGGATGTTGATGAGATAGGTGGAAGTGGAAATAGCTTCAGCCCAAAAGTGAGGCGGAAGAGAGGCAACGATCATCATCGCACGCGTCGTCTCAAGAAGGTGACGGTGTTTGCGTTCAGCCACACCATTTTGAGCATGAGCACTAGGACAAGAGAACTGGGGAAGGGTACCCTGTTCAGCAAGAAATCCTCGCAGTGCACAAGAGATGTACTCTCCAGCAGAATCTGCACGGAAAATACGGATAGGAGTGGAGAACTGGGTATGAACCATGGCAGCAATTTTTTTGTATATAGATAAGACCTCACTACGAGAAGACATGAAATAGATCCAAGTGTAGCGAGTAAAATCATCTATAAAGAGAATATAGTAGCGATGACCCCCTTTCGAAGCGAAGGGAGCCGGACCCCAAACATCTGAGTGAACAAGATCAAAGGGACGCTCGGACACTGACTCAATGTGAGGATAGGGTAGCTGAATCTGCTTACCAAGTCTACAACCTAGACAATCCAACGAAGCATTACCAGAGACAGGCCCCAGAACACCACGATGAACTAAAGACGAGAGACGAGAACCACATAGATGGCTAAGACGATGATGTCACTGCTGAAAAGAGCTAACAGATGCGGCAATAGGGGTCGCGAGACTGGCGGTGGCATCGGAGGGAAGACGAAGCCAATCAAGCTCCCATACACCATCGTGGCGTCTAGGGCCAGCACCAAGCAGAGCGCCTGTGTGACGATCCTGAACAGAACATGAATCAAAGTCGAGATTGACCCTACAACTAGAGTCAACAATCTGACTACCTGAAAAGAGCTGCATGCTAAGTTGAGGAACATGAGCAACAGAGGGAACACGAAAGGAAGAAGTGCTAAGAGTGCCTCGACTAGCGACAGGGAGGGGCGTACCATCAGCTGTAAAAACATGAATAGGTGACTCAATAGGTCGAATGAAGGTCAAAGGGGAAGAATCATGAGTCATATGAAAAGATGCACCAGTATCAAGAATCCATGAGGATGTACCTAAATGAGTAGAAGGTGATCTCTCAGTGCCAGAAAACTTAGGTGCAGAAGCTGCAAAACCTGTCGGTGAGGAATCCCAAGCAGCAAGAAGGCATCGGAGCTGCGCAATCTCATGCGCAGACAGGGACACCGTGGTAGAGGTCGAGGTAGAACCACTGTGTGCAGAACCCATAGAGGGAGTCGACGTAAGGCGACAATCACCAGGTGCAGAAGTCGTGGGAAGAGTCATTGAAGAACGACCAACATAGCCGGCAGAAGACGCCAAGAGAGTCGATGTAGAATGACCAGTAGCACCGGTGGAAGTCGCTAAAAGTGTCAAAGCAGAGCGACAACCACCGCCGCCAAGCAGGCGAGGACTCAGCACCGAGGGAAGGCACATGTGCGAGACAGGATCAATGTACTGTACACCGTCAGAAAACACCGGGCAACGAGGGAAAGGCGTACCCAACGAAAGCATTTTCCCTTTTTTCTCTTTTTTTAACCCTTTCTCCTTTTTACTCTTTTTTCAGATAATATATAACTAAACCAATCTGAACAGCTGCTCAAGCTCACGAAGGAAGCCCAGGGGATAAAACAACGGACGCTCAAACGACACACGGAAGCTCAGATCGAGTTTGGCAGCAGCGGAAGGCCTGCAGGAATTCCCAACTGGAGACGCGGACGACACTGGAGAAGCACCACACGAGGTCGGGTCCGTCCGACCAGCGAGATGGAGCGGAGCCGCCGCCGGCTGGAGGAGCAGCGACAAGCTGACTCAAAATCGAGCTCATGTGCATGCGCTCGATGCAGCGGATGGACGTCGGGCGCCGCCAAGGCCGGGCGGTACGGATGGCGGGATGGTGGCACGGACAACCGGAGGGCGGCCGGATGGCAGCACCAACGGCCGAAGGTCTTGGAAAGAAGCCAATCCAGCGAGTAGCGCGTCCTGAAGGCGATGACGACCAGTAACGAAGGTCTTGGAAAGAAAGCCGATCCGGCTACCCGCAACGTGGATGCGTTGGTGTGCTGTTGCGTGGTGGTTTGCAGCAGCGCTGATATGGATGGATGCTGGTGGTGTGGTGGACGTGCGCACAGAGGACCGGCGATCGGCCAAAGAGAGAGAGGAACAGTGACGGCCGACGCAAGAATTTTGGATCGGAAGAGCACGAGTTGCACGTACAAAAAAAAACCTAGAACTCTAATATCATGTTAGGAATCGCAACTTAGTATTATCTCAAGGCCAAAGCCATCATATATACAAGTACAGGGGAAGGCCAAAGGCCAAAATACAGAAAGCCAAAAGACATCATTAATATAACTCTAACAGAAACAAATATTGTACGGGAACTCACACTCTCCTATTATCAGGCGCCGCTTCCATAGCTAATCAGGCATTCACCACCCGAAGCCAAAAAAAAAACCGAGGTCCTTCAGAAGAGAAGTCCAGGGTACATATCCTGTCTTTCTGATATCAGCTCTAACCTGGAGTTTCCGAAGACACCATCATGTGCCCTCATCCTCGGTTCTACGGACATCCGCCTCAGAGCCACTGCATTGTCAAGGATGCCCAGAGCAATGGCTGACACCGACTCAAGCAACATCACCGGGTCTCCTCGAGCAAGAAGGACGACACCTTCAAAAAGTGAACGACGCCATGACGCCGCCGCCGCTCGGTTTGGATGTTGGACCAAGGGTTTTCCCCGAGCATGAGGAAAAGAGTCAAATCCGGGCCAAAACAACGCCTCCAGCGAGGGAACGGTGCCCGCGGGCGTCGCTGTTGTGAGCCTAGGCCATCATGAAGCATGGATTTATCCCGACCCAAAATCATCGAGCCCAAAGTCACGATAGCTGCTCAAGCAGGCCGACCACCGCACCGGAAGGAGTCACATCTCGAAGCACATCATCCGCTACATCCAGCACCACCTAGCCAGTCAGGGACAGGCAACACAGCCCAAACCGGAGCAAGCCCCGACCACCACCACCCCTGCACCTGGAAGACGTCACGGCCAGATCAGAGCGTTGGGGCCCAAATCACTGCTCCACTACTCACCCTGGCCGACCGAGGAGGAGCCCGAGCATGTCCACCTCCGGCTGACCTCCACGAAGACCACCTCTGCCGACTGCCGCGCGTCCGCCCGACCAAGGCTCGGCCCGCCTGAGAAAAGGCATGGCGCCACCAGCATCCACCCAGATCCGGGCCCATCCGCAAGCCTCCGCGCCACCACCACCACCAAGCGCCACCCAGGGGCGGCCCAGCCGCCGAGAGGGACGCTGTCCCGCGAGCAGCACCAGCCGCCGGACCAACGTGCACCTCCGGGCCGCCCCACACCACCGGCAACCGTGAGAAGAGCTCTGGGGGGGGGGGGGGGGGGGGGGGGGGGGCTAGACGTCACCTGAAAACTAATGGCCATACCATGAAAACTTTGCGCCTTTGATATCTAACTAATGCGACTCACATGGCATTAACCTACATTCATCATGTGAAATCCTTAATGTTGAACTTTCCTTCAGCAACCTCCTCCCTTCAAGATTTGTGCACCACAAAAACAACCTTCTACATCATGTAGTTGGTAGGGTAATCTTCCCTGATCCCAGAAGCTGACCTGTATATGTGAATTTTGAATAGAGCATCTCATCCCCACAGTGCGGTCCACCAGAACTCTGATGCACATGTGAAATGTCCGGGTCATGAGGCCTCCACTGACCAGTCTTTAGATTATGCAAATGGCTCCGCGCTAGCTAGGCTATCTCTTGCAAGTTCTGAAGCAAGAAAGTCTAGTTTGGAAGAAAGAAATGCTGGTTCTGATGAACAAGCTGTTGAAATATAGTGCATGACTTTACTGCATGTCTCTCTCCATCAGTTTGGATTTTTGAAGGAATTGGCTGGAGCATAAATTCAATATGGTATCCGAGTCAAGAGGTCTCAAGTTCAACACCTTGCCAACGCAGTATCAAAAAAAGATTTTGCGGCCTACATATACCCGACATCTATCTAAAGAAACTAAAAATAATAGTAGTGATGCGTCTAGAAAGGTTGCTAACCGTGGGCTTTCTGTCGCTTCTGCCCCTCAAAGGGAAAATGTAATCATGCCAAGATTGGGTGATGTCTGCATGGAAGGGCCACTTGTTTGGCGGCAAACATCTGATCGTCATCCATGGATGACCTGGATGACCAAACAACAATAGATTTTGCAGCATCGTTCTTCAAGTGGGTGTTGTGCCCCCTGTAGTCACGGCAAATTTGACAATTTTGACCTCGAAACGAAATAAATTCACAGAATGAACTGGGTGCGATACTATTTCACACCCCTAACCCTTTTGTGTAGCGCCCGCCACGCCGGCGCCACACCCTACGGTGCAGCGCCTAGCTCCGCGGCGTTGCACCTCTGTCCACCGTGGCAGCCCACGGGCCCGCACCCAGCCGTGCAACGCCTCCGAGCTAGGCGCTGCATCTGTAATGTGCAGCGCCTAGCCGCTAGGCGTTGCACGTGTAATGTGCAGCGCCTAGCGGCTAGGCGCTGCACTGTGACTTATCCAGCCACTTGGCTGGGCCCCCCCCCCCCACCCCCCACCACACACTCTCTCACTCTCTCCCCGAGCTTTGCCCCCTCTCCCACTCTCCCCCCCTCTCAAATCTTCTTCCAAATCTTGCAAATTTGAAGAATTTGTCCGTGGATTTCGAAGTCAAACCCTCCCTCAAGGTAATAATCTCCGATCCCCTTGTTTTGATCGAAGTAAAGTTCTCCCATTGCTCATTTGTTGGTAGTTTGGGGAAACCCTAGTTTAGTTTGGATCTAGAGATTTGCATGGAGATGTGAGATGTTTGTTTGCCAATTTCTATGATTAGGCTTTGTTAGTATGCTAGGGTTATTCTTATGGGTGTTCTTATGTTGGTGCTAGGGTTAGGTTTAGGGCTAGGGTTATGGTTAGGGTTAGGTTTAGGGTTAGGGTTATGGTTAGGGTTGTTGTTTCATATATATATTAGGGTTTGTATTCGGTGTTAATCCATGGATTAGTACTCATGGAAGCAATGTTACCTTGTGTTCATTGCTTATAGGGATGGGAAGAACATGTGTGTTTGTTCATCATGGGGACAAAGACGCCTTTTTGAAAGGCAATAAAGAACCGGACCCGGATGAGCTTGACATTGTGTTTGATAGTAGTCCTAGCTATGCGGAGCTCTTGCAACAAGTTAGGAAAGATTTGAATTGGATGGACCCTAGTGATATCATTGAGTTGGAGGGAAGGCATAATGTTGGTTTTGGAATGCACATCCGTTGGAAGACAATGCGTGTAAACTCGGAGCAACGTTGGGTTGCATACAAGGAGACGGTGGCCGAATCACTAGACAAGGCTCTTGAGTTATTTGCAACGAAGAAGGTTGAGTCAAGTTTGCATTTGGACTTGAACCGGAACCCCTCCCCTTTGGTTGCTAGTAGCCCCCCACCCTTGAAGCAAGATGAAATTGTTGAACCTCTTTTGACCCAAGAAGTGAGGCCAACATTGAGCCCGTGTAGAAACAACCAAGATGAATCTTTGCAAGAGGACAACGATGAGTATGCGGACGATGACAATGAAGTTGATCTCCATGACAACAATGTGGGTGATCTCGACAAATATCATTTGCAAGAGACAATGGACCATTCCATCCCTTTTTCCCGTGCATATGCATCGGACTCGGATGACGATGGTCCCGATGAACAAGTTGATGCGGAGGGGTTCACAATGAAGGAGGCCGAAGCTTTCGAGAAGGTATTTGGTCGGGATCATCGGACTACATTGTTCAAGGATGTTAGTCTCGCGGATGAAGCCGTGGTAGATGGTGGCCAATGTGTAGCTCTTGGGGTTAGGCCAAGCTCTCACCGTGATTTGGTAGACGACAAGAACCGGATTGCTAAAGGTTCTAAGTTCGACAGCTTGTTGGATTTGAAGATGTGGCTCGACAACTACTCGGTTACGCATTATCGTCCACACAAGGTGGTGCACTCGGACGTCAATGTGCGCTACACGGTTGCATGTGCATGTGAAGATGAAAAGGAGGTCCAACTTGGACTTACAAGAGGCCGTGGTGGTGGTAGAGGTCGTGGAAAGGAGGTCCAACAAGGAGTGGCAAGACGCCGTGGCGGTTGTCCGTGGATTGTGCGTGCAAGACCATGGAAAGGAGGTCCTACTTGGCATGTAGTGAGTTGTGTGCCAACTCACATGTGCCAAGGCAAAAGGGTGGATGGCAAGATTGTGTCCCAAGACCACAAACAACTCACGTCCGAGTTCATCGCTTACAGGCTCTCGAACTCAATATCCACACTTCCAACAATGAGCGTCCAACATGTCATTGACCTTGTGAAAGCCATCTTTCATTACCAGGTGAAATACGACAAGGCATGGAAGGCGAAGCAAGCCGCATTTAAGATGTTGTATGGTACATGGGAGGAAGCATACAACCGAATCCCTAGGTTGTTGTTAGCCATGGCCGCGACAAACCCGGGCATGGTTCATGTGGTCGAGCCTCATGGGCACCAAACAACGGTTCATGAAGGAAGGAAAGTCAGAGTATTTGGACGTGCTTTTTGGGCGTTCGAGCAATGTGTGAGGGCTTTCGAACATTGTAGGCCGGTCATCGCAATTGATGGCACGTTCTTGACCGGACAATACAAGGGCACCTTGTTGGTTGCGATAGCAAGTGATGCCAATAACCGGGTGTTGCCATTGGCATTTTCTTTGGTTGAGGTGGAAAACAATGACAACTGGGAGTGGTTTCTGCATCTTTTGAGGACGAAGGTGTTACCCGCTCAAAGGGAAATTTGTGTCATATCAGATCGGAATCAAGGAATTCTTAACGCCGTGGAGATTGACATTCCCGGGCATGCTCCGTTGCACCATCGATGGTGCATGAGGCACTTTTGTTCGAACTTCTATAGGGCATGTGGCCTTAAGGAGTTGGCTGATGATCTTCAAGATTGTTGTCTCGCTTTCTCCGATAAGCGCTTCGCCACTTTGTACAACAAATTGCTCGCACACAAAAAACTTGATCCCGGGGGTCAAGACTTTCTCAATAGGCACATTCAATACCGGAACAAGTGGGCACGTGCTTTTGATGAAGATGGCCGGAGATATGGTCAAATGACAAGCAATATGGCCGAATGCTTCAATAGGGTGCTCAAAGGTGCACGTGGATTACCCGTGACGGCAATAGTTCAATACACATTTGACAAGATGAATGCGTACTTTGTAAAGTACTCGATGGAAACCGATGCACAGATAGCGGGTGAGAACCCACGGAAGTACAAGTACAAGTTCCCACCCAAAGTTGATGAATGGTTGCTATTTCAATCACGGAAAGCGGACTCAGAAGAAGCTATATTATATGATAATGAGGAGTGGAAGTACGAAGTGAAAGAGCCAGGAGGAACCACAAACGATGGCCGGCAACATGGAGGTCGGGCTTTCAAGGTGTTGTTAACACAATGTGATTGCACTTGCGGGAGGCCATTGTTGCTTCATCTCCCATGCTCACATTTGTATGCCGCCGGCCGCGTTAGGAATGTGGACATCAATCACCCACGCACCGTGAGGGAGTCCCAGTTCTCAATCATGACGGTCAAGAAAACATGGGCTCCCCGCTTTCACCCATACTTTGACCAATCACAATGGCCGGAGTATCATGGAGTTCAACTATGGCCGGATCCGGAGTTGAAGGTTGTTAAACGGGGTAGACGTAAGACAAAGCGTCTTAGAGGCGACATGGACGGATGGGGCCATGGTGGGCACCGCGAAGCGGGCAACGACCAATTCCAAGAGCCTCGTGAGAGCTCCCGTTGTGGGGAGTGCAAAGGTCATGGCCACAACAAAAGAAAATGTACGAAACCAAGGAAAAGGTCCAAGAAAAATGATGCAAGCACAAGCCAACATGGAGCTACACAAGGGAGCCAACCAAGTGGTAGCCAACCTAGTGGTCGCCAACCTAGTGGTCGCCAACCTAGTGGTCGCCAACCTAGTGGTAGCCAACCAAGTGGTAGCCAACCTAGTGGTAGCCAACCTAGTGGTAGCCAACAAGTGCCAAGGCAACCAAGTGGTACCCAACAAGTGCCTAGCCAACCAAGTGTTAGCCAACCTAGTGGTAGCCAACAAGTGCCAAGGCAACCAAGTGGTAGCCAACAAGTGCCTAGCCAACCAAGAGGTCGGCAACTTGGACTTACAAGAGGCCGTGGTGGTGGTAGAGGTGGTGGTGGTGGTCTCGGCCGTGGTGGTGGAAGAGCTCGGCGTGGTGGTAATGGCCGTGGTGATGGTCTCGGCCTTGGTGATGGTCTTGGCCTTGGTGGTGGACTTGGCCGTGGTGATGGACAAGCGCAAGTTCGTTATAGAGGAATGTTTGGATACCTAGATGGACCGTTTCCGTATGTTCCTCACTAACTATAATGTATCATATGTTCTTGTTTTTCCATATGTTCTTCTTTTTCATATTTGCTTCCATTTGTTCTTATTGTCCTTACTAACCATTATGTTCCACTCATTGTAGGTATGGCGGCTTCCCAACCCAACAAACCAACGATGAAGGAGGATGGCGAAGATGAGATGGCCGGATGGTGGGAGAAGGCGGCAAAGAAGCTTAGAGAGGAGGATGCAGCCAAGCTAAAGAAGAAGAAGGAAGAGGAGCTTGAGAAGGAGAGGAAGCGAAAACAGAGCGCGGCAAATGCGATGCGCGCTAGGGAGCAAGCGTTGATGAGGCAAGTTGAGGAGGCACAGAAGAAGCGTCAATAGAATTTTGAAGAAAGAACCATGAAGCTTTGGGCAATTGCAGCTGAAAAAGAAGAGAGGGACAAGCAGATATTCATGGAGAGGGTGGTTAAGGAGGCTCACCTCATAAGAAAAAGAAAGGAGGAAGAGGAAGAAGAGAGGAAGAAGAAGAAGGGAAAGGGGCCTTCCTCTACGCAATAGAGCTATGTCTCCTCTTCGATTTGCTTGTGAACTACTATGTCTCCTCTTCGATTTGGTTGTGAACTACTATGTGCCGTGAACTACTAGGTCTCCTCCTTGATTTGGTTGTAAGAACTACTATGTGCGGTGAACTACTATGTGTCCTCCTTGATTTGGTTGTACGAACTACCATGTGTCGTGAAGTAGTATGTGTTATGAACTACTATGTGTCGTGAAGTACTTGGACGCTGCAATCTACCATGTGGCGCCTAGCTGCTGTTGCTCTCTGGATAGCTAAAAAATTCACTAAGTCCAAGTCCAAGTGCCTCAAACTATAAAGTACCTTCTGTTCTGGCTGCATAGCTACAGACGATAGATACGTGCATGTGCATGCGCTAATGGCCGGAGATTACTACCTAATTTTGTTATTTAAGCCCATAGTCATGTAGTTTTGCACGCATCAAAGCCCAGGATGCAACAAAAATAGCCCATCTACCTGATGCCCACATATATATAGACGATAGATTGTGGACTCGTCGTCGTTCGTTAGGTCTGTTCTTGCCTCACGAAGATCCATCTATCTCGCCGCCAGGACGCTAGGACGTCTGCCGCCGGCCCCAAGTCGCTGACCATGGACTTGATTGCTGGCTTGTCGAGGCAGGCGAGTACCCCGCGAATACGGCGGCTGCCGCTGATCGCCCTTGGTCACTTGCGTACGCCCACACACAACCAGATAGTTAGGCAAGATACATACACAGTATTATCCTATATATACAGAAGTTTTGCTAGGATGATGTAACCCCTTTTGCTTTTGTTTGGCTGTATACTTTGTTATTTGGAAAACAAAGATAATTTTTCACGCTAGTTGCCTCAATCTCAAATTTATGCTAGTGCCGAAAAAATTGGATCTAGACATTGCTAATAGTGACAGTAGAGCTATATTTTTGTTTAAAAAAAGCCAAACAAAGTATGGCAAGTTTTAAATATTTTTTTCAGAAACTAGTACAGTGCAGCGCCTGGGGGCTAGGCGCTGCACTGTATAGTGCGGCGCCTCCTAGCTAGGCGCTGCACAAACACTTAGCGAAATTTTTGCCTGAAACTGGAGGCATACCTTCTGTTGGTTGCTGGATACCTACAGACATGTGCAGCGCCTAGCACGGAGGCGCCACACTCTATCGTGCAGCGCCTGAGCGCTAGGCGTTGCACTATACAGTGCGGCGCCTCCAAGCTAGGCGCTGCACATGTCTGTAGCTATCCAGAAAAGCAACAGAAGTTTGGCTAGTTACAGACATATGCAGTGCCTAGCCCGGAGGCGCCACAGTCTATAGTGCAGCGCCTGCGAGCTAGGCGTTGCACTGTAGAGTGCGGCGCCTCCAAGCTAGGCGCTGCACATGTCTGTACCTATCCAGAAAAGCAACAGAAGTTTGGCTAGTTACAGACATATGCAGCGCCTAGCACGGAGGCGCCACACTCTATAGTGTAGCGCCTGCGTGCTAGGCGTTGCACTGTAGAGTGCGGCGCCTCCAAGCTAGGCGCTGCATATGTCTGTACCTATCCAGAAAAGCAACAGAAGTTTGGCTAGTTACAGACATATGCAGCGCCTAGCACGGAGGCGCCACACTCTATAGTGCAGCGCCTGCGTGCTAGGCGTTGCACTGTAGAGTGCGGCGCCTTCAAGCTAGGCGCTGCATATGTCTGTACCTATCCAGAAAAGCAACAGAAGTTTGGCTAGTTACAGACATATGCAGCGCCTAGCTCGGAGGCGCCACACTCTATAGTGCAGCGCCTGCGCGCTAGGCGTTGCACTGTAGAGTGCGGCGCCTCCGTGCTAGGCGCTGCATATGTCTGTAGCTATCCAGAAAGCAACAGAAGTTTGGCTAGTTACAGACATATGCAGCGCCTAGCACGGAGGCGCCACACACTATAGTGCAGCGCCTGCGAGCTAGGCGTTGCACTATAGTGTGCGGCGCCTCCGTGCTAGGCGCTGCACAAACACTTATCGATTTTTTTGCCTGAAACTAGAGGCCTACCTACTGTGCCTCGTCCCCCCCTCTACTGGCTCTTTTTCAGCCACAGTTCAACAACTAGTATAACAAACATTCAGGTACGGCATCATTTCTCCAAGTATAACAATTAGTATAAGAAACAAAGGGTTCACAAAAGACCTCATTTCATAGAAATGACCATCACAATAAGTTCCAGTTTACCATAGAGCTACCACCACTCCAAGTTCAACGACATAAAAGGTACGACCACTCCAAGTTCAACGACATAACAAATCGCACTCGAAGTTCAACATTATAAAAAAACTAAGATGACTAGTGCTTTCCACGCTTGCTGGGTCCTCCCCCCTCTTGACGCTTATGTTCTTCACCTTCCTAGGAAGAGGAACCCGCTCCGGCTCCGGCTCCGCCTCCGGTTCGACATCGTCATCCAAATAGTCATCCAAAGCCGCCATCCGCGAGGTGCCGACCGTCCTTTTGCCTCTTTGGGTGAAGTCTTCAGGTGTGTACTTGTTGATTCCCCTCCTAGGCTTCAACTCGTATGCAGACCGAGCCCGGTACGTCCCCAAGGTCATATCATCAGCAACCTATGCATCAACAAAAGATATGGAAAGACCGTGTGTGAGGATATAGTTAGCAATGCATCAACAAATGGATATATATCGTCATGCCATACCTCTTGGGTGACCCCACCCACATCCTCATCCGTGAAAGGTTCACCATGGCTCTGCCCCGAAGCGGGATCTGATGGTGTCGCCGACCTAGACCGTTCTGGTGATACATACTCGGGGTCACGACAACCGAAAAGGTTTGATAGCCGCCTTAACTTTTGGCCCTGGCGCTGCAACATGTACAAGTTAATGAGACATGGAACGTACCAACAAATGTTAAGTGCTAGTTTGAAGGAGATGTGAACCTTAATGAATTCTCGAAGTGCACCTTCCCCATCGCTTTTGCCTGTCGGGGTTGTTTCCAGAATAGTCTCGGTCTCGTCAGCTGCTTTCTTGATCTGGGCACGCTATGAACAGAAACGGTATCAAAGTGTTAGGCAAGCGAAGATGTGAAAAGTGCGAATGGAAAAGCAAAAAGGGCTAACCACAAAGTTCATCATTGGAGCTGAAGGGATCACCGAGTTGCCTTTCCTGACTAATGCGTTGTACTGGTGCTGGGCTACCTCATCAAAAACGGTGGGTTCTTCCAGAATCTCCTCAGCATACGCCGGCTGGCATACCTCCACGCGGGTACTTGCAAGAAACCATGCGAGATAGTTGTTGACGCGATCGGGCAGTGCTCACGAAGTTGGGCTCGTTTTCCAGCCCTTGCTTGCTCCACACTAAGAGCGAACTGCACGACATACTTCCTGTGATGGCTGGCCCAATCCTTAATCTTCCGCTGCTTTTTCCTATCCAACCTGCAAGTTAGAAACAAGATATTAGCATCATCGAAACCGTCGAGAAGCTGCTAAGTGCTCAAGGTTAATTATATCTTACGCGTGTAGCAACTTGTCCGTGTCCTCCCACTCCGGCGGGTGTGGCTGGAACAAACCAAACTGGCGGAAAACCCGATGTGGCAGGTGAAGCTCAACCGCCCAGTTGCATATCAGTGGGCACCGCATATGCCAGAGATCCCTATCCCTAATGCACATCGGATTAAGCCTGAACTCTATAGGGTTACCAAAACTCTCTCCTTTTCCATACGGCTCCCATTCCACCTGCAAAATGGGATTGAATGCAAAATTGATATCGAGTGAAGATACAAGCATGATAATCACTTATGCAAGGTCGGTTCACCTGCTCAGGCGTGATCGCGTCCAGCTCGCTCTTGTACAACTTGTACATTACAGAGGGATCATCCGTCGTCTCATTTAACACATCCCACTTGTAAGCCCAAGTGGGGAGCCGTAGTGGGTCGTCTTTATCGTCCCAATCCTCGTACTTCACGGTCTTAGGTCGTCCAACCGGCAAACGCTCCCAGCTCCATATGGAAAGTGCGAGCAGACAACCACCAATACCTCCAGTGTGCCTACAACTGGCATCGTCCAACTGCACATAAAAAAGAACATGGTCAAATTTGCCGCAAGAGCGCATTGATAATGTATCAATGAAGTGAAAAGGAAACAACTTCATACCTGTCGATACAAGTAAGCTAGTGTCGCCGAACCCCAACTCCATTTGCTATCGAAGACGGTCAACGCCTTTAGCCACATCCATGGAGCATTCTTGCCTGTGCCATCAGCAAACATTGTCCTCGATACCACGTACCACATGTAGACACGAGCATAAGTCTTCACCATGTCCTCATTAGCATCATCGGGGCAATGAGCGAAGTGCGATGATATCCACGTGAAAGTAGCGCCCGCTGTGACTCTTTCCTTCTTCTTATCTTCCCTTTCTGGCTCCCGAGGCTCCGGAGGAACCATACCGATAAGGGCTTGCATCTGCGCGCGCCACCCTTCAGAATCGGTGTTCATACATAAAGGATTGCCATCGATAGGAAGACCGGTGATCATAGCGATATCCTGCAGCGTCACGGTCATCTCCCCGGTCCGAAGATGGAAAGTGTGTGTCTCCGGCCTCCAATGATCAATAAGCGCGGTGAGTGCTGCAGCATTGTTGGGTGGCGTCGACCGGCGGACCAACTCAATGAAAGGGAGAAGTCCTGCCTCCCTAACATAAGGTGTGTACCGCTCATCATAGCTCATCCCTCCAAGGCTGATCCCGTGAGACCGAAGCTTCAGAGGTGCAAGCTCCTACAAACAAACAAATCATAACATTACATATGGGGCATTTGTGTTTGAACAAACATACGAAATTCATAACACCGGCCACTTTCAGTATTACCCGCTGCTGCACCGACATAGCGTACGACCGGTGTTGATGGTCCCAGTGATCATCGAGAAGCCAAACCATCCTAACAATTTCAACAAAGCATTCTTGTCAACACGATTATCTTTTCAATTCAAAAAAACTAAAGTAGGCCTACTACATGCAAGATCCAAAGCATATGGTGCTTCCCCCTACTTGGGCCTACTTCATACAAATAACATGTCAATCTATGTATCCAAACTATAACATGTCAATCTACTTCTCCATACAAATAACATGTCAATCTATGTATCCAAACTATATAAATAACATGTCAACCTATCTATCCAAACCACATTCTAATCTAACAAGGGTTCCCCAAATCTAATATACGCAAGATTCAAACAAAAGTTGCCCAAATCTAATACATGCAAGATTCAAACAAGGGTTCCCCAAATCTTCAAAATATAATATTATCTATGGATAGAAAGAAGGGGATCGGAGGAGAGTACCTTCTACGATGGATTGGTGAACAAATGCACGGACCAAATCGTCGGATCGGAAGGATTTGGGAGAGGGGATTGAGAGGGGGAGTGCAGATGGCCGCCGCCCTTTTTTCTGTAACTGCCAATGGGGAGGGTGGGGGAGGAGAGGGCTGGCGCGTTTGCATATAAGTCACAGTGCAGCGCCTAGCCGCTAGGCGCTGCACATTACACGTGCAATGCCTAGCGGCTAGGCGCTGCACATTACAGGTGCAGCGCCTAGCTCGGAGGCGTTGCACGGCTGGGTGCGGGCCCGTGGGCTGCCACGATGGACAGTGGTGCAACGCCCCGGAGCTAGGCGCTGCACCGTAGGGTGTGGCGCCGGCGTGGCGGGCGCTACACAAAAGGGTCAGGGGTGTGAAATAGTTTCGCAACCAGTTCA
Organism: Triticum aestivum; assembly: GCF_018294505.1. Lineage (NCBI taxonomy): Eukaryota > Viridiplantae > Streptophyta > Magnoliopsida > Poales > Poaceae > Triticum > Triticum aestivum. The sequence continues at coordinate 520,018,621 of NC_057802.1, forward strand.
TTTTGTGATTTGCTTTCGATTATAGGTCAAAATTCTCAAATTTGCCTGTAGTCACACTGTCTCAGTCAGGAACATCACGGGCAAGAGAAAAGGTTTGCTACTTCCTATGACAAAATTTACAACTAGAAGAAAAATAGTTACAAAATATTTTTGCTAATAATTTGAATTTGTTGCAGGAGCAGGCTCTTCTCAGCTACTTCTGCAGCCAAAGACATGGAAACTCGGGAAGGAGATGATGATGATGGCCGTACGATATATTTTTGTAGTGTAAATCAAGCATTCGTCAAGCTCCGCCACTGGTGTGTTTTTCGGGTTTATATATTTTTACAGCCTTTTCTATTGGTATTTGTTTTGCTTAGATTTTGTTTTGTACATGCTATTAGCTGAATCAAATAGTGATTTATTGCCCGCATGATTTCCCTTCTCTGTTCCTGTGATTGTAGGCTAGCAACATTATATAGGTGTTCATTGGTGATACAATAGAAATCAATTGTTGCTAGCTCCAGGAGCGAACCTGGCCCAACTCTGCCAGGTGGTTTTTGTGATGCATTGACAGTTAACAAATTGGCGCCATGCAGTTCAGCAATTACCACATTCTACAAAGTGAAATTTGCTCCAAGGAAGTTCCTTCTTTGTGATTGCACCAACTATTTTTTCTAAGTGGAAATAAAAAGAAGTCACATGTATCTCGTGTCGCCGGTCTAGTTAACATTTGAGAAAGCATATGCTTTGGTACACCCCCTTGTCTTGCCATCCATTTTTGCATCGCGATTCGTGCAAGCACATTTTCCTTTTTTGTTTCTTCCAAATAAAAGAACATATGAATTTCAAACTTTACAGGACAACAAAACATTCTAACTAAAATGTGGGAAAAACTTTCAGATTTTCTAGTAAGAATGTTTTGTTGTCTTGAAAGTTTGAAGTTCATATGTTGTTTTGTTTTGAAGAAACAAAAAAGAGAAAATTTCATGTACTAAGTTAGTTGTGTAGCATAGATCTCAAAGCAACATTGAAGGGTATGGATGATGTGCGAAGCGGAAAACGTCTTGCCTCGTATCGAGGGGACGCTGCGTATATTATAGGCAGGGGTGCGAGTCCTGCTAACGCATACAGTTAAGATTACAGGAGGGATTACAACTTGGAGATCAAGCTAGGAAGAGATAGAGTTGTAGTTACAGAAGATAAACATCTCCTAGCCTATAACCGAAGACTCCTGCTAAGATACGCTACAAGTCGCCCGAGTACATTGGACACGTACGACAGACTTGATATCTGAAGTTTAACAGATGATAGGTGCCCGAAAGCCTGAGCTTTAAGAATCCACGTCCGTCTATATCATCTGATACAGGAGACATATCAAAGGACTCAAGCATGTGTTGTTATTCGGTTGGCTGCAGGAATGATGCACCCAGGAATTCTGCTATATTATTAGGAGGATTTTGATTGGCAGTATCAAAATGGGTGCTATAGTTTAGGGGAAAATGCATGGTTTGTCATCTTATGCGGAAACAAAAAAATTGGAGCAATGTAGTTTATACTTAGCACATGTATTTTTCAGAAAGCACTTGGAAAACATGGAAGAGGATCGAGAAAAATGATCGATCAATAACTCACTCAAGATGATGGACAATAAAGTAGCAAGATGTCTCGCATGCGTGCATGATATGCATTCAAGTCACGGTAATGAATGACACGCCAACCCTCGCTGATGTTAGTTGTGTAATATATAGATGACAGCTCAAGCGCCATCGTTCATTCAAGCAAGGACAATAGTCGTCAAACTTTTGACACCATGTCCAATTCTCCAAATTGGCATAAGCATGTGTAGGTCAATACCGAGAGCAAAAGTGAACAAGAAACACATAGGACTATGAGGCGTCGAGAAAATATCACATGCCTACATGCGACTTCGCAGAGCTAGACTGGCAAGAAACTTGGAAAAGTCCGTAAGAAGACGTATTGTGTGTGATTATCCATCCACGTGCTATCTGGATGAAGCGACTTAGCAGGCAAGTTGAGGTCGAGGGGCAACTAATTGTGCTCATGTACTCTAAACGAGATCTGAAGGAAGCTATGAAGTTGCTCTTGCTGCATCTTGCTTTGTAGAAATTAGAACTGAAAAATCTGCTCGGTGCTATTTCTGTATTAGCTTTCTTTCTCAACATAATAAACAAACAAGCAAACATGATATTATTTTCTGTTTTTAAACATTATTAGCTCAGCAAGCCACCGGAATATGTACATAAATCAACGAAGATGAATAAATGTTGTACCGGCACTTGCCTATTGACAGGCGCCACCTACATAGCCCTTCAGGCATTCAGCACCTAAAGCCAAACAAACCTCAAGGTCCTTTAGAAGATCTCAATCTGCATGCCGGGGTAGTCTTTGGGTGAAAAAAAGTCCAAGGAACATACCCTGCCTCTTCTTATATCATGCTCTAACCCTTCCCATATCCAAAGACACGGTCATATGTCGTCAACCTTGGAGGATATCTGCCTCAGAGCCACTGCATATCAAGGATGCACGATACCACCTCAAGATGACTTCTTAGACCGATAAACCCTGAAACCTCGAACTACTAAAGATGATGGTGGGTGCGCGGCCGAAAATGCCAGCAAGCATCAGGCTGGTTAGAAAACCCTACCGAAACATGTCAAAACATCAGAAAATTTAAGGGCAGCCAAAAGTTATATAACAACACAAGCAACATTGGAGAGTGAAACTAAAGAGTTATCCTTCTATTAAATTAAATTTAACATTCCAAATTATAGTTCCATGTAATCAAATCTAATATAAGCAGACATCGTTTGTCTCAAAAGATAAACAGGAGACATGCATCTGAGGAAGAGGGATACTTACATTTAGCTCGAGCTTTTCCAGAAGAGGGTCCACCTCTAGAAGACTCACTAAACAAAGAATACCATTTCTGGCTCTCTAAGTTCCTGAGAATACTTGCAATCACCTCCAGTTTTCTCAGATGAGTGAAATTCATCAGGCACTTTGAAAATTCTGGATGGTCGTACCACATAGACAAACAAAAACATGGCAAATCTAGCTGAGTAGCTAGTTTCATAGGCACAGGTATCTTAAATTGATGATGCGTCATGGGGTAATTCACTTCAATAAATGCATAAGCTACATATATGACATAATATACAGAAATATTGATGACTCCTATTTTTTTTAAATAATATTGATCACTCCTACGAGGGGGGGGGGGCGCATACAAGGTTAAATCAATTGTTGGTTCACAAAGCCTTCTTAAGAAAAACATCTTCCCCCCAACCTTTGATCAATTTCTTCGCCCCCCCCCCCTCCAATGATCTTCGGCAAGCTCCGCCACTGCTTGGGACTTCTATCAATGCTCATGTTTCACTTTGGCATCTCCATTAGGCAAAGCACTTTGGGACTGAGCCAACCTCTTTGACTCCTGGATAAAAATGAGTCAATAAGAAACAAAAGCAGCAAAATACAAACGAATGAGTAAAGAATTATTTTACGCTCATTTAACAGTCCAATCTTAAACCTAAAAATTAGTAGGTCAAAACTGTAGTTGTGTCGATCTACAAAGAATGCATCATCAACACAAAAGTAAATCCAGACCTCACCTAAATTAAGTCTTGACACGAACATCGGCTTAAGTAGCAGGTTCCAATAGAATATAGATATATACATACAGGTCTTGCTCTCACAACTTCCGGAAGGGGGTGAAAGATGCATTGAGCATTGTGATAACTAAAACATCAAGCTGCATATGATTGCTAAAGTAGTAAAATATGATTACTACACTGTTATTGCTACACTAAAAGATGAGCCTTAGGCAAAATTTTCAGTAAAGATACACATGTGAATGAAAGGCCAATCCTAATAATACAGGCATATTTCCACTTGCAGCATCAGAAGTAGCATGTATATGTCTGTACGCTTCAACGTCATCTGGAAAAGCTTCTTCCAGCTCCTCAAGAAGATGCTTCCTCAAGCTCTCAGACAAACATGTTGACAGTATTATTTCATCATTGTAATCGGGACAAGAATGAGCTCCACTTGAAGTTCCTATAAAACACAAACCAGCTCCTCTTTTCATTGGTATTTGTTTCGCCGAGATTTTGTTCTCTCCATGCTGTTAACTGGCCCAAACTATGATGTATTGCCTGCATGCTTTCCCTTTCTCTGTTGACAGATGAATAGATACTAGCTGTCTGATGTGCTTGGTCTTGTGATTGTAGGCTAGCAGCGTTGTTTTGGTGTTCACTGACGATGGAATAGAAATCAGTTGTTGCTAGCTCCAGAAGCGAACCTAGCCCAACTCTACAAGGTGTATTTTGTGATGCGTTGACAGTTAGCAAACTGGCACTATGCAGTTCAGCAGTTCACCACATTCTGCAAACTGAAATTTGCTACAAGGAGGTTCCTTCTTTGTGATTGCGCCAACTGTTCTTTTCCAAGAGAAAAGGGAAAAAGAAGTGATATGTTTCTCGTGTTGCTGGTCTATATCCTCTGGTTCAGGACAAAGTCTTTTAGGATGCAGCCATGTGTTGTTATTCGGTTGGCTGCAAGAGTGGTGCACCCAGGAATTCTGCTATATTAGGAGGATTTTGATTGGCGGTATCAAAATGGGTGTTGTAAGTTTCATTAGAAAAAATGCATAGTTTGCCATCTATGCAGAAACAACAAACTGGTACCCGCAAAAAAAAACAAATTGGAGCAATGTAGTTTAGTTTATATTAGCACATATTTTTCGGAAAGCACTTGGAAACATGGAAGAGGATCAGGAAAGAAGATCGATCGGCAACTCCCTCAATTTGGACAATAAAGTAGTAAGATATCTCACATTCATGCAGGATATGTGTTTAAGTCACCAGTAATTAATGGGACACCAGTCCTTAGCTGATGTTGGTAGGGCTCCCTCCTGCATATATATAGAAGGCAACACAAGCACCATCTATCATTCACGCACAAACAACAGTCATCAAACTTTGACGCCATGTACAATTCTCTAGATTGGCATGAGTCATGTGTAGGTCAACACCGAAAACAAAAATGAATGAGAAACACATAGGACTGTGAGGCGTCGGGAAAACAAGCATATCCTTGAAGTTGAGGTCGAGGGGCACACTAATCTGTTATGGTCCTAATAGCAACAGCAACAGGGATCTTTCGAATCTCTCTCACTCAAGTGGTTTGATTCAATTCAACAATCCAAATACAGAGAGAAGAGGGACAGAAGGAGGAGAGAGACGCCCTTATCAGGGTTCTTCGTCCGCACAAAAAATGATCCACTGGATACCTGCCAGCAGTGTACCTCTAACTCTAATGACCGAAGATCAGGGTGGAGACGCGGGAAAGGAGATGGCGCCAGGCACGGGAGTTAAACGAGATGGAGGGCTGAGGAACGCGACGACGACCCAAACCCAAAGGGAATGCACAAGTGACTGAAGAAAGTGCAAGAGGGAGGTGGCGTCTTTGGTTAGGCAATTCTCTCTCTCTCTCTCTCTCTCAATCCCTCAAAAAAAAGTTCTCTCTCTCCTCTCGATCCCAATTCTCGAACCCTGTATCCCATGTACCTCAAATTCAATATGAGAAAATGATTTGTAATCCCTACCTAGCTCGGGACATCACAATACCAAAGTCATCCCCACTAGCCACTACAAATACTACACTCAACCAAGACACTTACAACCACAACCCACTGATAACGTAGGACCCAGTTGTCTTTGGAGTGTTTCGTGGGCGGGGCTGGGGGTCGAGCTGTGACTTGTCGGTACCACCAGCCAGGTCACTAACAGTAGCTTTAGTATGAATGTTTTGCTCTGCACTCCTCCTGGTTCAGTTTCGACAGTAGTAGCTTCAGTCTGAATATTATCCTGCATTTGCGCTGGTTCAGTTTCGACAGGTTGCTTCAGCTTACGTTGTTCTGCTTCTGCATGTTTGACCGTGGAATGAGCTCGACACTTCTCCCAACGATGCTGCATTCAGGGTGTGACATAGTCGTTGTCACGCACCCAGCTAGTGTGAAGAACGATTCCAGGAAGAAGCTAATGGAGATAAGAGGTAAACCATTCCAACTTTCCAAGTTGTTGTTACTGGAAAAGTGGGTAAGAATTAAATGTGTTTTTTTTAGAAAAGGAGGATGTACCCCTGGCCTTGCATCTAGACGATGCATGCAGCCATATTATTAATTATTCACAAAGACCATACAAGGTGATACATCAATAAGAATTAAATGTGTGGTTAACGAACATGTAAGCTCTGAGGTTAATGAACATTCAGTCTGTAGGAATCAAAACTGGGTAGTTTGCTCGATCTATCCTTATTTCCTTCTTAGTGAGGGGTGGAAGTACCAAGCTTTTCATAACATAATTAGATCAGCAAGCCCCAGCATACACAAACAAACAATGATGAAACAAATGTTGTACCGGAACTCGCACTTGCCTATTGACAGGCGCCGCTTCCATAGCTCTTCAGGCATTCGGCACCCGAAGCAAAAAACAAGGTCCTTCAAAAGAGAAGGTCAGGGCACATATCCTGCCTTTCTGATGTCCATCTCTACCTTGGCCAGTGTCCAAAGACATGATCATACACCATCACCCTCGGTTCTACAGACATCCTCCTCAGAGCCATGCGCATTGTCAAGGATGCACAATACCACCTCGAGCTGACTTCCTAGACCGATAAACCCTGAAACTTCGAACTGCTTGAGATGACGGTGGGCACACAGCCGAAAATGCCAGCAAAGCTTCTGGCTCACTAGAAAACCCTACCGACACATGTGGAAGCATCTGAAATGTAAGGGTTTTGTAATGAGTTGACAGTTACTAATTTGGCAATATGCAGTTTAGTAGTTTACCACGTTCTGCAAACTGAAATTTGCTCTAAGAAAGTTTTGTCTTTGTGATTGTGCCAACTGTTTTTCCTAAGAGAAAAGAGAGAAGTTACATGTGTCTAGTGTTGTTGCTCTGTATCATCTGATTCAGGAGACAGGCCGATGGGCGAAGGATGCAGCCATATGTTGTTGTTCAGTTGGCTGCAAGAGTGATACACGCAGGAATTCTGCTATATTGGGAGGATTTTGTTTGGCAGTATCAAAATGGGTGTTGTAAGTTTCTGTGGAAAAATGCAGAGTTTGTCATCTATGCAGAAACAAAAAATTTGGAGCAATGTGGTTTCTATTAGCAACATGTATCTTTCGGAAATATACTTGGAAAACATGGAAGAGGATCAAAAAAGAAGATCGATCGATAACTCATTGAAGATGATGGACAATAAAGTAGTAAGATATATCTCACATGTGTGCACAATATGCATTTAAGTTACCTATGATGAATGGCACGCCAACCCTCGGCTGATGCTGGTCGGGTTGCCTCCTCCTCCTGCATATATATAGATGACAGCACAAGCGCCATCGTTCATTCACGCGCGGACAACACTCGTCAAACTTTTGACGCCACGTACAATTCTCTAGATTGGCATGAGGTGTGTAGGTAGACAGCGAAAACAGAAATGAACGAGAAACACATAGGACTGTGAGGCGTCAGGAAAAGAACACGTGCAGGTAGGTGTCTTTGTGGAGCTAGAAAGCTTCAAAATCAGGGAAGCCTGTAAGAAGACGTATCACATATGATTATCCATCCATTCACTGTCTGGATGAGACGACTTTGCGAGCAAGTTGTCGTCAAGGGGTCATGTACTCTAAAGGAGATCAGAAGTAAGCTCTGACGTTGTTGCTTCATTTTGCTCCGATGTTGTTGCTTCATTTTGCTCCGATGTTGTTGCTTCATTTCATTATGTAGGAATCAGGACTGAAAATTTTGCTCGATACAACAAATGCTACCTTGCCTATTTCCTTATTAGCTTCTTTGTCAACATATAATAAGTAAATAAATATGATGTTTTTTCCTTCTGTTTTTTCTTAAACAAAGAAGCAACAAATGTTGTACCGGAACTCGCACTTGCCTATTGACAGACGCCACCTCCATAGTAGCCCTTCAGGCATACATCACCTTAAGCTAAACAAACCCCCAAGGTCCCTCAGAAGATCTCAATCTACACACCAGGGTTGTCTTGGGGCGAAAAAAGGTCCAAGGCTCATTCCCTGCCTCTTCTTATATCAAGACATGATCATGCACCGTCAGCCTCGGTTCTATGGACATCCGCGTCAGAGCCACCGCGTTGTCAAGGATGCACAATATCACCTCAAGCTGATCTCTTAGACCGATAAACCCTGAAACCTCGAACTGCTCGAGATGGCGATGGGCGCATGACCGAAAATGCCCGCAAGCTTCAGGCTCATTAGAAAACCTTACCGACACATGTGGAAGCACCTGAAAATTTAAGGGTTGCCGAAAGTTAGATAACAACACAAGCAGCATTGGAGACTGAAACTTAGAGTTATCCTCTATTTAAATTAAATTTCACATTCCAAATCCCAGTTCCATGCATATTACAAAAAAAAACAGCTCTGTGTAGTCAACTCTAGTATAAGCAGTTACAGTGCAGTCCAAACTACGGCGAACCAGATGCAACAAGCACTAAGCAGACACCGTTTGTCTCAAAAGATAAACAGGAGACATGCATTTGAGGAAGAGGGATGCTTACATTTAGCTCGAGCCTTTGCAGAAGAGGGACCATCTATAGAAGACTCACTAAACCAAGAATCCCATTTCTAGCTCTCGAGTTCCCGAGAATGCTTAGTCACCTCCAATTTTATCAGATGAGTGAACTTCATTAATTAGGCACTTTGAAAATATTTTTTATGGTGGTACTACAAAGACAAGCAAAAACACCGCAAATCTAGCTCAGTAGCTAGTTTCATAGGCACATGTATGATAAATTGATGATGCATCATGGGGTAATTCACTTCAATAAATGGGTAAGCTGCATATACGACATTATACATAATATACAGAAATATTGATCACTCCTATGAGGGGGGCGCGCATACAAGGTTATACCAGTTGTTGGTTCACAAAGCCTTCCCTAAGAAAAACTATAGGAAATATAAAGAAAGATCTTGCTCTTTGCACTTGGGTCCTTCTGTCAGTGCTCAGGTTTCACTTTGGCATCACCATTAGGCAAAGCACTTCGGGACAGGGCCAACCTTTTTGACTCCTGGATAAAAATGAGTCAATAAGAAACTAAAGCAGCAAAATAAAAATGAATGATTAAGGAATTATTTTACGCTCATTTAACAGTCCAATCTTAAAGCTAAAAATTAGTAGGACAAAACCGTAGTTTTGTAAATAAATCTACAAAGAATGCATCACCAACGCAAAAGTAAATTCTGACCTCACCTAAATTAAGTCCTGACACCAAGATCAGCTTAAGTAGCAGGTTCCAATAGGTCTTGCTCTCACAACTTCAGGAAATAGGTGTCGTAAGTTCATTGGAAAAATTGCACAGTTTGCCATCTATGCGGAAACAACAAACTGGTACCCGCAAAAAAACAAATTGGAGCAGTGTAGTTTACTTTATATTAGCACATATTTTCCAGAAAGCACTTGGAAAATATAGAAGAGGATCAGAAAAGAAGATCGATCAACAACTCCCTCAAGATGGACAATAAAGTAGCAAGACATCTCACTCTCACATTCGTGCTTGATATGCGTTCAAGTCACCAATAATTAATGGCCCGCCAACCCTTAGCTGATGTTGGTAGGTTTCCCTCCTGCGTATATATAGATGGCAACACAAGCACCATCGATCATTCGCGCACAAACAACACTCGTCAAACTTTGACGCCATGTACAATTCTCTAGATTGGCATTAGTCATGTGGAGAAAATCGGAAGTTTGCCACTTTCAATATCAGGCTTCGCAAAACTGCCACTCTCAACATTGGCTTCGTAAAAATGCCACCTAGTTCCTGTACTCTTTGATTACCATGCCATTTTTCCCTTTTCAATTACTTTTCTTTTTCTTTTCAATTTTTTGGCACCTGAAAGGACCAAAGTACCCCTGATGCTATCTTCACGTACTTTGGCATCAGATCAGCACTTGAAGCGGACGAGTGCGTGCTGCCCGCCGTGAATACCGTGCTTGCCGCATCCCTGGTTGCCAAGACTTCTTGGGTCAATGGCTGGACGCCGCCCCCATCTCCTGGACGTCGCAACGCCGCTGATTGCCTCAACGCCGTGTGCCGCCAATCTCCTCGGCGTCACGTGCCGCCGATCTCCTCGGCGTCGCGTGTTGCCCGTCACCCAGTACCGCAGTGGCGACATGGAACCCAATCTTTCTGGACGGTATTATGTTTTACCTTTCCCTTGGTTTGTTCGTTTGATTCCAGTTCAACAAAGCTCCTGATGTGACGTATGGAATCTGTGGGAAGCACAGTCATCATCCCTCATCTACTACCTGTTGATAACCATTGATGTATAAATCAGAATGATGATATACCATCTTATTGAGAAGAATTTACAACAGAAGTAGCGCTCATAATGTAAGCATTAATTAAACATAGGTAGTTTTTTCATTGTTATCCTGGTGGCAGTGATAGGCTGTCAATTTACAACAGAAGCAGTGTTCATAATGTAAACTTAATTACAAAGGGAAGTAGTAAATTATGTTGAGGAACTAGAGGATGATTACACATATTTTTTGCATTGGATGTCATAATTTAAGTTGAGCTAGATACATGCATTGTAGAAATCTGATCACTAACTCAGTCTTGTGTTCATGTTTTCCTAATTGTCTGGAATAGGCATGATTCAGAGGTCGCGCTTGGTAGCAGTACTAGTACTGATAATCCATATTTATTGGTTGAGGCTTCTTCAACTGTACAACCAACACCACCTATCATAGAAGCTGACTGGGATAACTTACAAATAGTAGAGACACATGATGATGAAGGTAGAATTGAACTAGTGAGTGAGGATCAGCTATGTGAGATTTTGGGCTTGAAGGATGACGAAGAAGAGAAAAAAAGAAAGACTGAACCAAAGCGTCGTAGAATGGTTGAGCAGGGGATCGATAATGAAGGTGCTGCCATTCCTGTTAGTGATGCCATACCAAATGAAGTAGTGATTACATATGATAAGGACCAGCCAAAAATGGACCTTGGCACTATGTATCCATCAATGAAGGAATTTAGGTTAGCAGTAAGACAATTTGCCATCAATGAAGAGTTTGATCTAGGCACGGAGAAGTCAGATAAGAAGAGATTTAGAGGGTTCTGCAAGTCAAGTGAAGATTGCCCTTGGAGAATTGTTGGCAGCCTACAGGATGATAAGTGTACTATAAAGGTGAAATATGGATAACTATCTAACCTCCATTTATTAATTATAAATTACGTATGTGTGTATGTCTGTCCTATTTTACTATCTAATATCCATTCCTTCTAAAACTGTATATGTGCAGGTCACGGTCTTAGTTGATCGACATGATTGTATTTCAAGCAGCAGAGTGAAGACCATAACACCATCTCAGAACTGGGTTGCTAGCAAGGCTGTCAGTATCCTTAGAGATTCACCCAGTATGGGTGCTAAAGAATTACAGAAAAAGTTGCATGAAGAATACTCTGTCACAATTTCATATGACACGGTTTGGAGGGGAAAAGAAAAAGCTCTCGCTGAGGTTTATCGTAAATGGGAAGAGAGTTTTGAGATGTTATACAGATGGAAGGCTGAGGTACTCAAGAGGTCACCTGGAAGTGTTGTGGAGATTGAAGTACTAGAAATAGATGGTAATGTGTACTTTCATCGGTTTTTTGTGCACTTAAACCATGCATTGATGGTTTTCTGGAAGGATGTAGGCCACATCTAAGTATAGATTCTACTGCATTGAATGGAAGGTGGAATGGCCATTTAGCCTCGGCTACAGCAGTTGATGGTCACAATTGGATGTATCCACTTGCTTTTGGGTTCATAGCATCTGAGACGGAAAACAATTGGACTTGGTTTATGAATCAACTTAAGAAGGCAATAGGAGATCCTCCACTTCTTGCAGTATCCTGCAGCAAGAGAGATACACGCAGGAATTCTGATATATTGGGAGGATTTTGTTTGGCAGTATCAAAATGGGCATTGTAAGTTTCTGTGGGAAAAATGCACAGTTTGCTATCTATGCAGAAACAACAAATTTGGAGCAGTGTGGTTTATATTAGCAACATGTATCTTTAGGACATATACTTGGAAAACATGGAAGAGGATCAAAAAAGAAGATCGATCAATAACTCACTGAAGATGATGGACAATAAAGTAGTAAGATATATATCACATGTGTGCACAATATGCATTTAGGTTACCTGTAATGAATGGCACCCGAACCCTCGGTTGATGTTGGTTGGGTTGCCTCCTCCTGCATATATATAGACGACAGCACAAGCGCCATCGTTCATTCACGCACAGACAACACTCGTCATTCACGCACGGACAACAATCGTCAAACTTTTGACGCCATGTATAATTCTCTAGATTGGCATGAGGTGTGTAGGTAGACAGTGAAAACAAAAATGAACGAGAAACACATAGGACTGTGAGGCGTCGGGAAAAGATCATGTGCATGTAGGTGTCTTCGTGGACCTAAAAAGCTTCAAATTTCAGGGAAGCCTGTAAGAAGCCGTATCACACATGATTATCCATCCATTCACTATTTGGATGAGACGACTCTGCGAGCAAGTTGTCGTCAAGGGGCACACTAATTGTGGTCACGTACTCTAAAGGAGATCAGAAGTAAGCGCTGATGTTGTTGCTTCATGTTGCCCCAATGTTGTTGCTTCATTTTATTAAGTAGGAATCAGGACTGAAAAATTTGCTCGATACAACAAATGCTACCTTGCCTATTTCCTTATTAGCTCTTGATCAATGATCAACATATAACAACTAAATAAATATGATGTTTTTTCCTTCTGGTTTTTTTCATAAACAAAGAAGCAACAAATGTTTTACCGGAACTCACACTTGTCAATATTTTTCTTAAACAAAGAAGCAACAAATGTTTTACCGGAACTCGCACTTGCCTATTGACAGACGCCACCTCCATAGTAACCCTTCAGGCATACATCACCTTAAGCTAAACAAACCCCCAAGGTCCCTCAGAAGATCTCAATCTACACACCAGGGTAGTCTTGGGGCGAAAAAAGGTCCAAGGTTCATTCCCTGCCTCTTCTTATATCAAGATACAAACTCCGCCCAGTGTGCAAAGACACGATCAAGTGTCGTCACTCCTCACTCGTCACCCTTGGTCCTATGAACATCCGCCTCCCAGCAAGCTTCAGGATCATTAGAAAACCCTATCGACACATGTCGAAGCATCTGAAAATTTAAGGGCTGCCGAAAGATGGATAACAACACAAGCATCATTGGAGAGTGAAACTAAGTTATCCTTCTATTTAAATTAAATTTAACATTCCAAATTACAGTTCCATGTAGTCAAATCTAGTATAAGCAGTTACAGACTTACAGTGTGCAAACTACGGCGAACCAAATGCAACAAGCACTAAGCAGACATCGTTTGTCCCAAGAAGATAAACATGAGACATGCATCTGAGGAAGAGGGACAGTTACATTTAGCTCGAGCCTTTTGCAAAAGAGGGGCCACCACCTCTAGAAGACTCACTAAATGAAGAATCCCATTTCTGGCTCTCGAGTTCCTGAGAATACTTACAGGCACGTCCAGTTTTATCAGATGAGTGAACTTCATCAGGCACTTTGAAACTTCTTGATGGTGGTACTACATAGACAAACAAAAACACGACAAATCTAGCTGAGTAACTAGTTTCATAGGCACAGGTATGATAAATTGATGATGCATCATGGGGTAATTCACTTCAATAAATGGGTAGCTGAACACATAATATTATGACATAATATACATAAATATTGATCACTCCTATGAGGGAGCAGCACATACAAGGTTATATCAGTTGTTGGTTCACAAAGCCTTCCTAAGAAAAACTATAGGAAATATAAAGCAAGATCTTGCTCTTTGCACTTGGGTTATTCTGTCAATGCTCAGGTTTCACTTTGGCATCTCCATTAGGCAAAGCACTTTGGGACTGAGCCAACCTCTTTGACCCCTGGATAAAAATAAATGAATGATTAAAGAATTATTTTACGCTCATTTAACAGTCCAATCTTAAAACTAAAAATTAGGACGAAACCGTAGTTGTGTAAATCTACAAAGAGCATCGCCAACACAAAAGTAAATTCTGACCTCACCTAAATTAAGTCCTAACGCCAAGATCGGCTTAAATAGCAGGTTCCAATAGAACGTAGATATATACAGGTCTTGCTCTCACAACTTCCAGAAGGGGGCGAAAGATGCATTCAGCATTGTGATAACTAAAACATGAGGCTGCATATGATTGCTAAAGTAGTGAAATATTATCACTACACTGTTATTGGTCCACTTGAAGATGAGTGTTAAGCAAAATTTTCAGTAAAGATACACATGTGAAGGAACAGCCAATCCTAAGAATGCAGGCGCATTTCCACTTACAGCAGCAGAGGTAGCACGTATCTGTCTGTACGCTTCAGCGTCATCTGGAAAAGCTTCTTCCAGCTCCTCAAGAAGATGCTTCCTCAGGCTCTGAGAAAAACATATTGACAATATCATTTCATCATTGTAATCGAGAACCAGCTCCTCTTGGGCGTTGTTTGGATAAGAGGCGGTATATGGAAAACGAGTTTGTACCAGGATTTTAGCAAAATCAGTTTTGCTAATTGATTTTTGGATTACCAATTTACATAATAACACGTTTGGGTTTGGAAAAGGGTAAAACTGGCTTGTGTATTTCCTTGTTTGGATAGATAACGATTAGCTTCCTTCCGTGACCTTCTCTCTCTTACTAACCCCAATTTTGGCCATTGCTGATGGCTTCGCAAGCTCCACCTGCGATTCTTCTTCTGTAGTTCGTTCTCAGCCCGTGGACGCCGGTGCACTCCTCCCCTTGTTTTGCGATGCCGGTGCACTCCTCCCAACGGGACGGCCTCGACGAGTTCGCGCAGAGAGGCTTCCCTGGTCGCCCATAGGCTCTGAACAAGGAGAGCTGCTGCTCGCGCTAATCCCGCAGTCTGCCGCCCCTCGGCGCTTGCCGTACAGGAGCGCCCCTCGTCGGCCCACATTGGTTCTGCTTGGGGAGCTGCTCCTCGAGTTCATCCCGTAGGTCCACCGCCCCTCGACGCCGGCTGTCCAGGAACATCCCTTGTCGCCCCGCATAGGATCTGCGCGGGGAGAACTGCTCCTCGAGCTCATCCGGCATGTCTGCCGCACCTCGATGCCGGACGTCCAGAGCATCCCTCTCGGCACCACATAGGTTCTGCTCGGGTCGAGTTGATTTGCAGGTCCGCCGCCCCTCAGACGCTGCCGTCCAGGCGCATCCGTACCATGCTCGACGCCGGCCACTTGACGGCGGCCATGTCGGGGCTGGAGGTGAGCGGCAGAAAACGCAAAACTGGCGCCACGAAGCTGTTGGGAAACGAGCCGTCGGAGGGGGAAGCGGTTACGATCACGTATATAGCGATCACGATTTTAGAAAAACGGATAATAGTAGATTTCCCACAAACCTGAAATCCAGGGTTTTGGAGAACCAAGTTTCCTATATACGTGGATTAGTGATCGTAGCCAAACAAGATTTTAGTCTGTTGAACCGTTTTCCTGGTTTATAGAGAACAGATTCTGTACATACGCCCTATCCAAACAACGCCTTGAAGTTCGTATAAAACACAGACAAAAAAAGTATCATAATAGTAGAGGAAACAATTAAACGAGCTTCTTGCGTCAATTTTGATCAAGAGTTCAGGACATATATCAGTGCACAAAGTCATACGAACTTTGACACGTAGAGTTGGAAGCAAAACATCACAGAAGAAAAATAGCAGGGCAAACATGGTGAAATGAATGCACAGCTTGAATTATAGTCAGAAGTACAAACGTAGCGATGAGGATACGAGGAGGTGAAAAGAAAAGTAGCCTCTCCTTATCACGGCCAAGATGATTTTATCACAAATTGAATTCATGGCTATCCGTGCACCAATAAATTATAACGAACGAACACTACAGAGTGGTGGGCCTTAGAGCTAGAGGTACACGTATTGGACATAAAATTGCATCTGCTGTTCTTATAAAGCTCGATAATACAGAGACAGGAATCTGCATCAACAACACAACAAAAACTGGTCCCACAGTTCTACATTCAGTTAGGGCAGATTACTGGCAGTCAATGGGGGTAACATGGAACACCAGAAAAGCTTTGAAAATGAAAAGTATTCTTAACAACTGATTGGCAGTAGTTTGTACACCATTACCAATTTAAAGTGGATAGGAAGGGGTTATTCTGTTCTTCTTAAGAATAAGTTGTTAAAGTGCAACTAAATTGCATGAAGGAATTTAATTCATGAAAACAGAGATGGATTCCCGTGATTGTAGTTTGGATGCCACTATATGGAATGAGATGGCTATGCTGGTTCCCTTTCACATGGCCAACACAATTTATCCCCTTCAAACTACACCAATGTCGACTTATATGAAAAAGCAGACTTCCCTGGCAGTAATACCAGTTATTATTTTCATCAAAAAGTTCCACTCAAAATAGATCAACAAGCTTTGTCAGTGTCGCTAATCTTCATCCATTGTGTCCTAAAATGCTACAAACTCTATCGAGTATATCTATGGGCTCGATTGGTTCATAGACAAACTTTTCCACACTTTCAACAACGATGCAAGCCATTCGTACCTTGAAAGCATCGGTCTTGCCCTTGGTGATCTGGTTCTTGGCGATGCAGCTGTTGAGCACGTCCCTGGTGAACTCATCGGGGTTCTTCCCGTCATCAATCAAACTAACAGCACAAGCAAAAAATCAGGAACACACAGTTCAGGCGAGAGGGTCAACAGCAAGGAGCGACGGAGCAAGAGACGAGACCAAACGATCTCACTTGACGACCTCCATGGGCACCTGGATGTTGCACCCGTCGGCGAGCTTCTGCATCGTGTCGAGCTCCGCCACGAGCGCGTTCCTGCACCGTACAACACACCAAACCTAAGGGATCCGCGCACGCAGAAAGGCCGCGGGATGAAATGGGGGGCGGGGGGGAGGCTTGCTGCGGGGGGTGCGGGGAGGCGAGGGAGCTTACAGGCGCTGGAGGAGGGGGAGCTGGGACGCGGAGCTGAAGGAGGAGACGTTGAGGTTGAGCTGGTGGAGCAGGCCCAGGGTCTTCTGGATCGAGCCCGTGACCTGCGCCAGGTTCTGCTTCGACGGGTCCTCGGGACGGTCCCCTCCCGCAACCCCTTGTACGCCGTTACCGGAAGCGGCGGCGGCCGCGGCGGCGGCAGCGGAAGAAGAGTTCGGGGCGGTGCTGTCCATGCCGAAGTCGGAGGGGGAGATGACGGGGAGCTCTTTTTTCTTTCTTTTTTAGATTTTTTTTTTTGAGTATGCGCCGGCTAGGAGTTCTGGCGCCCCTGCAGAAATGGGCCGGCCCATTTCACCACTCGCGATGCAGTCCGTCGCCTGGGCGCTTTGGTTCGTCGCTCAACGGTTGAACGGTCGACGGTTGACCAGTTGACCGTCAGTCGTTGACTTCTCCAAGGGCATTGAAAATAAATATTCAGAAATTTGGAAAAAAAAGTTCATCGGTTTTAAAAAGGTCCATCGAACTTGAAAAAAATCATAAATTTGAAAAAAACAATCATCAAATTTGAAGAAAACCAAGATTTGGAAAAATGTTTATCAAATTTGAAAAAGTTAATGCACTTTGAGTTGTGGACCTCCAATTAAGTTGTGGAGCTCGCCCCAATCTTGTTTGTGAAGGTATCAGTCGCCGTCTCCAAGGGCATTGCATAGTGGAATCGTGGCACCTTGTATCTTGCGAGGGCGCGAGGAGAATAGAATGAGCCATTTGTGGCGTTTGATGAGCAGTGCGCCGCCACATCCCTCCAACGGAGACGTACCTCTCTCAAAGAATGGAACTCTGATGAGTGTTATTTTTATGGTCATCACACCTGAGTTTAAACAAGTTTATTTCATAAAAGCCGGGATATCCGCTCAGGGTGTTTATATCCTACTCATGTTCATGGTCAATGTTAAATATTTGCAATGCATTATTATGACCATTGTTGCTCTCTAGTTGGTCGCTTCTCAATCTATTTGCTAGTCTTCGTCTGTACTAAGCGGAAATACTACTTGTGCATCAAAAATCCTGAACTCCAAAATTATGTCAATGAGTCCACCATACCTACCTATATACAGCATTACCCTGTCGTTCCAAGTAAATTTGCATGTGTCATCTCTAATCATTTAAATATACATCTATTTTGAGTGCCCATACCGCTCATGAAGCGACGGGGCAGTCAATATCTTTCATGCTAAGCGGGTTATTCTCATGATGGATGTTTATTCACTTCTCATTGTATGAGAGAGGCTGGTAATTGAGATTCCCAGTCCTGTAATCAAAAATAAAGAAAAAATATACTAAAACAACCCCCAGAGAAAGTTGATTGTTTGGAGGGCACCCGTGAATTCGGCTAGCCATGGCTTCTGCTTGTATGGTTGAGGGGGAGTAAACTTTTCATTTCGTATGGGAACTACCAATAATGTGTTTAGCATGGAAGATATTGAAATCCTTTGTTGTGATGTTGATAGGAAAAGCACACCACTCAAAATGTATTCATCTCTATTTTAAAGCTTTGAGCTCTTGCACCTCTGCAAATCTCTGCTTCCCTCTGTGAAGGGTATTTCTATTTACTTTCATTGTTGAGTCATCACCTTCTCATTCAAAGCACCAATTTGGAGAGTGCTATTGCCATTCTTAGTTTAACATGCATTGAGTCTAGTTAATGTTGGATGTGAGCATGACTGGACCTCTTCTACCCTGAATTACAATTCATCACTTTGGTATCAAATTCATATCTCGTGCAAATTACCATTACTATTATCAACTCTCAAAAAGATTTAAGTGAAGCACGAGAGCATAAATATTTCTTCAAAACTTATCATATCAACTCTCAAAATAATATAAGTGAAACATGAGAGTGAATTTCTTTAAAATTTACTAACTCTCAAAATAATATAAGTGAAGCATGAGAGTGCATTTATTCAAAATAAAATCATCACCATGCTAAAAAAGGATTTAAGTGAAGCACTAGAGCAATTGCCTAGCTCAAAAAAATTAAGTGAAACATATAGAGCAATTCTAACAAATCATGATAACATATGGCTTTCTCAAATAGGTGTGTCCAACAAGGATGATTGTGACAAACTAAAAATAAAAACAATTAAAGACTCATATAATACAATACGCTCCAAACAAAACTCATGGCATGTGACGAATAAAAATATAGCTCCAAGTAAAATTACCGATGGTCGTTGGAAGAAAGAGGGGATGTCTTCCGGGGCATCCCCAAGCTTAGTTGCTTGGGAGTCTTTGAATATTAACTTGTGGTGCCTCGGGCATCCCCAAGCTTAGCCTCTTGCCACTCCTTATTCCTTCATCCATCGTGATCTCACCCAAAATTTGAAAACTTCAACCGCACAAAACTTAACAAAACCTTCGTGAGATCCGTTAGTATAATAAAGCAAATCACCACTTTAAGTACTGTTTCAAACCCATTCATATTTTTTATTGCATTATACCTACTATATTCTAACTTTACCATGGCTTATACCCCCCGATACAATCCGTAGATTCATCAAAATGAGCATACAACGCAACGAAAACTGAATCTGTCAAAAACAGAACAGTCTGTAGCAATTTGAACATTGACCATACTTATGTAACTCTAAAAATTCTGAAAAATTAGGATGACGTGGGCAATTTGTATATCAATTATTTATAAAAAATTAAGAGCAAAATCACGTTTCTGTTAATTTATAAAATTCCAGAACTGGGCGCATAAGTTTATGTTCTTTTAACAGAATCAAGTCAACTATCACCCAAACCATCCTAAAAGATTTACTTGGCACAAACACTAATTAAAACATAAAAAGCAAAATGATAACATTAGCATAATTGTGTGTTTATTAATAAACAGAAAAGAAACAAAAATTTAAAGGATAACTATTGGGTTGCATCCCAACAAGCGTTATCTTTATAGCCATTAAGATATGCTTGAGATTTCAATGATGCTCACATGAAAGATAGTAATTGAAACACGAAGAGAGCATCATGTAGCATGTGAAAAACAAGTTTAATTCTAAAAAACTTCCTATGCATAGGCATTTTATAAGCAAACAAATTATCAAAAGAAGAAATATCTAACATATGCATGGAAGAAGATAGAAACAATAGCAATCTCAACATGAAGAGAGGTAATTTAGTAACAAGAAAATTCCTACGACCATATTTTCCTCTCTCATAATAGTTACATGTCGGATCATAATAAAGTTCAACAATATAGCTATCATATAAAATTTTCTCTTCATGATCCACATGCATAAAAGTCTTAAAACCTTCCAAGATAATGGGATTAGCATAATGTAAAGTCATAACCTCTCCAAACCCACTTTTATCAAAAAATTCACGAGATTGATAATTCTCCAAAATAGTGGGATCATTACTACCTAAAGTTGGAACTCTTCCAAACCCACTTTCAATACTATTGCAAACATTATTATCAATAGCATAATCATCATGAGGCTTAAATAAATTTTCAAGATCATAAGAAGCATCACCCCAATCATGATCATTACAATGAGTACTAGACATGAAAAAATTGTCATCCCCAAGCTTGTAGTTTTCATATTATTAGCACAACTGACATTAATAGAATTTATAATAACATCATTGCATTCATGCTTTTCATTCAAGGAACTATCATGAATCACTTTATAAATTCCTTCTTCAACACTTCATCACAATTTTTAGATTCATGATTTTCAAGCAAAACTTCATAGAGATAATCAAGTGCACTCAACTCACTAGAAATTAGCTCAACATAATTAGATCTTTTGAAAAGATTAGCAAGTGGATGAGGATCCACATGTCTTTAATTTTCCTGTTTATTTTTCTATTTTGGGTGTTGACATGAAGGCAATAAAAGCAAGTGATACGTCTTCATCGTATCTATAACTTTTGATTGTTTCATGCCAATATTATAAAAATTTCACATACTTTTGGCAACATTTTATATGATTTATTGGACTAACCTATTGATCCAGTGCCTAGTGCCAGTTCCTTTTTTTTTGCATGTTTTTTGTTTCGCAGAATATCCATGTCAAACGAAGTCCAAATGCAATAAAATTTTATGGAGAATTATTTTGAAATATATGTGATTTTTGGGACTTGGAATCAACGCAAACGGGAGCCCAAAGCCCCCAAGATACACCAGGGCGCGCCCCAGGGGCCAGGTGCCCGGTGGTGGGTTGTGCTCACCTCGTACGTTGGTTGGGGCTCTACTTCGGGCGGAAGGAAGCTTATATCCAGAAAAAAAATGTGTTAAAATCTCAACGCAATCGGAGTTACGGATCTCCAGGAATATAAGAAACGGTTTTCGGCCAGAAAACAGGAACGTGAAACAGAAGAGAACAGAGATGGAAATCCAATCTCGGAGAGGCTCCCGCCCCTCCGCCGCCATGAAGGCCATGGACCAGAGGGGCAACTCTCCTCCCATCTAGTGGGGAAGCCAAGGCAGAAGAAAAAGGAGGGGGGCTCTCTCCCTCTCTCTCCCGGTGGCGCCGGAGTGCCAGCGGGGCAAGGATCATGACGGTGATCTACATCAACAATCTTGCTACTGTCAACACCAACTTTCCCCCCCCCCTCTATGCAGCGGTGTAACTGAAGGAAATATGCCCTAGAGGCAATAACAAAGTTGTTATTTTATATTTCCTCATTCATGATAAAGGTTTATTATTCATGCTATAATTGTATAGATCGGAAACCTAAATACATGTGTGAATACATAAACAAATACCGTGTCCCTAGTAAGCCTCTACTAGACTAGCTCATTGCTCAAAGATGGTTAAGGTTTCCTAACCATAGACATGTGTTGTCATTTGATAACAGGATCACATCATTAGGAGAATGATGTGATGGACAAGACCCATCCATTAGCTTAGCATAATGATCGTTCAGTTCATTGCTATTGCTTTCTTCATGTCAAATACATATTCCTTCAACTATGAGATTACGCAACTCCCGAATACCGGAGGAATACCTTGTGTGCTATCAAATGTCACAACATAACTGGGTGATCATAAAGATGCTCTACAGGTATTTTCGAAGGTGTTTGTTGAGTTGGCATAGATCGAGATTAGGATTTGTCACTCCGAGTATCGGAGAGGTATCTCTAGGCCCTATCGGTAATACACATCATAAGCTTGCAAGCAAATGACTAAGGAGTTAGTCACAAGGTGATGTATTACGAAACGAGTAAAGATACTTGCCGGTAACGAGATTGAAATAGGTATAGAGATACCGACGATCGAATCTCGGGCAAGTAACATACCGACAGACAAAGGGAATTATGTATGTTGTCATAAAGGTTCAACCGATAAAAGATCTTCGTGGAATATGTAGGAATCAGTATGGGCATCCAGGTCCCACTATTGGTTATTGACCGGAGAGGTGTCTCGGTCATGACTACATAATTCCCGAACCCGTAGGGTTGCACGCTTAACGTTCATTGACGCTAGAGTAGTATTGGGATATTTGATGAGTGGTAACAAAATGTTGTTCGGAGTCCCAGATGAGATCCCGGACGTCACGAGGAGTCTCGGAATGGTTGAGAGGTAAAGATTTATATATGGGAAGTCATATTTTGGGTTCCAGAAAAAGTGCATTTTTCGGTATTGTACCAGGAAGCTTCTAGAAGGTTCTGGAGGATTACGGAAGGGTCCGAAAGTCCACAAGTGGGTCCACCATGACCCGAGGTCTACCATGGGATGCGGGGAGGTGCCCTGGCCTTATTGGGCTAGGCGCACCAAGTCCTCAAAAGCCCATGTGGCTAGGGAAGGCAAAAAAGGAAGGAGTCCTAGTAGGAATAGGATTGGACTTGGAGTCCAAGTCATCTCCCCCTTAGCTGCGCCCTAGGGCTTGGAGGGGCTGTTTCTGAAGGAAATATGCCCTAGAGGCAATAATAAAGTTGTTATTTATATTTTGTTATATCATGATAAATGTTTATTATTCATGCTAGACTTGTATTAACCGAAAACTTAGTACATGTGTGAATACATAGAAAAACAGAGTGTCACTAGTATGCCTCTACTTGACTAGCCCGTTGAATCAAAGATGGTTATGTTTCCTAACCATAGACATGAGTTGTGATTTGATTAACGGGATCACATCATTAGAGAATGATGTGATTGACTTGACCCATTCCGTTAGCTTAGCATTTGATCGTTTAGTATATTGCTATTGCTTTCTTCATGACTTATACATGTTCCTATGACTATGAGATTATGCAACTCCCGAATACCGGAGGAACACTTTGTGTGCTACCAAACGTTACAACGTAACTGGGTGATTATAAAGGTGCTCTACAGGTGTCTCGGATGGTACTTGTTGAGTTAGCATAGATCAAGATTAGGATTTGTCACTCCCATTGTCGGAGAGGTATCTCTGGGCCCTCTCGGTAATGCACATCACTATAAGCCTTGCAAGCAGTGTAACAAATGAGTTAGTTGCAGGATGATGCATTACGGAACGAGTAAAGAGACTTGTCGGTAACGAGATTGAACTAGGTATTGAGATACCGACGATCGAATCTCGGGCAAGTAACATACCGACGATGCGGTTTGACCGATAAAGATCTTCGTAGAATATGTAGGAACCAATATGAGCATCCAGGTTCCGCTATTGGTTATTGACCGGAGATGAGTCTCGGTCATGTCTACATAGTTCTCGAACCCGTAGGGTCCGCACGCTTAACGTTTGGTGACGATCGGTAGTATGAGTTTATGTGTTTTGATGTACCGAAGGTAGTTCGGAGTCCCGGATATGATCACGGACATGACGAGGAGTCTCGAAATGGTAGAGACATAAGGATCGATATATTGGACAACTATATTTGCACATCGGAATGGTTCCGGGTGAGATCGGGAATATACCGGGGTACCGGGAGGTTACCGGAACCCCCCGGGGAGTTTAATGGGCCTTATGGGCCTTAGTGGAGAGAGAGAGGGGCTGCTAGGACAGGCCGCGCGCCCCCTCCCCCTCTGGTCCAAATTGGACTAGGAAGGGGGGGGCGGCGCCCCCCTTTCCTTCTCCCTCTCTCCTCCTTCCTTCTCTCCTATTCCTACTACATGGAAGGGGGGAATCCTACTCCTGGTGGGAGTAGGACTCCCCATGGGGCGTGCCATAGGTGGGTCGGCCCTCCCCCTCCTCCACTCCTTTATATATGAGGGAGGGGGGCACCCCATAGACACACAAGTTGATCATTGATCTCTTAGCCGTGTGCGGTGCCCCCCTCTGCCATAATCCACCTCGGTATATCGTCGTAGTGCTTAGGCGAAGCCTTGTGCCGGCAGCTTCATCATCACCGTCATCACGCCGTCGTGCTGACGAAGCTCTCCCTTAAAGCTCTACTAGATCGTGAGTCCGTGGGACGTCACCGAGCTAAACGTGTGGAGATCGCGGAGGTGCCGTACGTTCGGTACTAGGATCGGTCGATCGTGAAGACGTATGACTACATCAACCGCGTTGTCATAACACTTCCGCTTTTGGTCTACGAGGGTACGTGGACAACACTCTCCCCTTTCGTTGCTATGCATCACCATGATCTTGCATGTGCGTAGGAATTTTTTTGAAATTACTACATTCCCCAACAGTGGCATCTGAGCCAGGTTTATGTGTAGATGTTATATGCACGAGTAGAACACAAGTGAGTTGTGAGCGATACTTGTCATACTGCTTACCAGAATGTCATACTTTGATTCGGCGGTATTGTTGGATGAAGCGGCTCGGACTGACATTACGCGTACGCTTACGCGAGACTGGTTCTACCGACGTGCTTCGCACACAGGTGGCTGGCGGGTGTCAGTTTCTCCAACTTTAGTTGAATCGAGTGTGGCTACGCCCGGTCCTTGTTGAAGGTTAAAACAGCACATACTTGACGAAATATCGTTGTGGTTTTGATGTGTAGGTCAGAACGGTTCTTGCTCGGCCCGTAGCAGCCACGTAAAACTTGCAACAACAAAGTAGAGGACGTCTAACTTGTTTTTGCAGGGCATGTTGTGATGTGATATGGTCAAGACATGATGCTAAATTTTATTGTATGAGATGATCATGTTTTGTAACAAAGTTATCGGCAACTGGCAGGAGCCATATGGTTGTCGCTTTATTGTATGAAATGCAATCGCCATGTAATTGCTTTACTTTATCACTAAGCGGTAGCGATAGTCGTAGAAGCAATAGTTGGCGAGACGACAACGATGCTACGATGGAGATAAAGGTGTCGCGCCGGTGACGATGGTGATCATCACGGTGCTTTGGAGATGGAGATCAAAGGCACAAGATGATGATGGCCATATCATATCACTTATATTGATTGCATGTGATGTTTATCCTTTATGCATCTTATTTTGCTTAGATCGACGGTAGCATTATAAGATGATCTCACACTAAATTTCAAGGTATAAGTGTTCTCCCTGAGTATGCACCGTTGCGAAAGTTCATCGTGCCGAGACACCACGTGATGATCGGGTGTGATAAGCTCTACGTTCACATACAACGGGTGCAAGCCAGTTTTGCACACGCAGAATGCTCAGGTTAAACTTGACGAGCCTAGCATATGCAGATATGGCCTCGGAACACTGAGACTGAAAGGTCGAGTGTGAATCATATAGTAGATATGATCAACATAGTGATGTTCACCATTGAAAACTACTCCATCTCACGTGATGATCGGACATGGTTTAGTTGATATGGATCACGTGATCACTTAGATGATTAGAGGCATGTCTATCTAAGTGGGAGTTCTTAATTAATTTGATTAATTGAACTTTAATTTATCATGAACTTAGTCCTGGTAGTATTTTGCATGTCTATGTTGTTGTAGATAGATGGCCCGTGCTGTTGTTCCGTTGAATTTTAATGCGTTCCTAGAGAAAGCTAAGTTGAAAGATGATGGTAGCAACTACATGGACTGGGTTCGTAACTTGAGGATTATCCTCATTGCTGCACAGAAGAATTACGTCCTGGAAGCACCGCTAGGTGCCAAACCCGCTACAGGAGCAACGCCAGATGTTATGAACATCTGGCAGAGCAAAGCTGATGACTACTCGATAGTTCAGTGTGCCATGCTTTACGGCTTAGAACCGAGACTTCAATGACGTTTTGAACGTCATGGAGCATATGAGATGTTCCAGGAGTTGAAGTTAATATTTCAAGCAAATGCCCAGATTGAGAGATATGAAGTCTCCAATAAGTTCTATAGCTGCATGATGGAGGAGAATAGTTCTGTCAGTGAGCATATACTCAAAATGTCTGGGTATAACAATCACTTGATTCAACTGGGAGTTAATCTTCCGGATGATAGTGTCATTGACAGAATTCTTCAATCACTGCCACCAAGCTACAAGAGCTTCGTGATGAACTATAACATGCAAGGGATGGATAAGACAATTCCCGAGCTCTTCGCGATGCTAAAGGCTGCGGAGGTAGAAATCAAGAAGGAGCATCAAGTGTTGATGGTCAACAAGACCACCAGTTTCAAGAAAAAGGGTAAAGGGAAGAAGGGGAACTTCAAGAAGAACGGCAAGCAAGTTGCTGCTCAAGTGAAGAAACCCAAGTCTGGACCTAAGCCTGAGACTGAGTGCTTTTACTGCAAAGGGATTGGTCACTAGAAGCGGAACTGCCCCAAGTATTTGGCTGATAAGAAGGATGGCAATGTGAACAAAGGTATATGTGATATACATGTTATTGATGTGTACCTTACTAATGCTCGTAGTAGCACCTGGGTATTTGATACTGGTTCTGTTGCTAATATTTGCAACTCGAAACAGGGACTACGGATTAAGCGAAGATTGGCTAAGCACGAGGTCACGATGCGCGTGGGAAATGGTTCCAAAGTCGACATGATCGCAGTCGGCACGCTACCTCTACATCTACCTTCGGGATTAGTTTTAGACCTGAATAATTGTTATTTGGTGCCAGCGTTGAGCATGAACATTATATCTGGATCTTGTTTGATGTGAGACGGTTATTCATTTAAATCAGAGAATAATGGTTGTTCTATTTATATGAGTAATATCTTTTATGGTCATGCACCCTTGAAGAGTGGCCTATTTTTATTGAATCTCGATAGTAGTGATACACATATTCATAATATTGAAGCCAAAAGATGCAGAGTTGATAATAATAGTGCAACTTATTTGTGGCACTACCGTTTAGGTCATATGGGTGTAAAGCGCATGAAGAAACTCCATTCTGATGGACTTTTGGAATCACTTGATTATGAATCACTTGGTACTTGCGAACCATGCCTCATGGGCAAGATGACTAAAACTCCGTTCTCCGGAACAATGAAGCGAGCAACAGATTTGTTGGAAATCATACATACTGATGTATGTGGTCCAATGAATATTGAAGCTCGCGGCGGGTATCGTTATTTTCTCACCTTCACATATGATTTTGAGCAGATATGGGTATATCTACTTGATGAAGCATAAGTCTGAAACATTTGGAAAAGTTCAAAGAATTTCAGAGTGAAGTGGAAAATCATCGTAACAAGAAAATAAAGTTTCTACGATCTGATCGTGGAGGAGAATATTTGAGTTACGAGTTTGGTCTACATTTGAAACAATGCGGAATAGTTTCGCAACTCACGCCACCCGGAAGACCACAACGTAATGGTGTGTCCGAACGTCGTAATCGTACTTTACTGGATATGGTGCGATCTATGATGTCTCTTACTGATTTACCGCTATCGTGTTGGGGTTATGCTTTAGATACGGCTGCATTCACGTTAAATAGCGCATCATCTAAATCCGTTGAGACAACACCTTATGAACTATGGTTTGGCAAGAAACCAAAGTTGTCGTTTCTTAAAGTTTGGGGCTGCGGTGCTTATGTGAAAAAGCTTCAACCTGATAAGTTCGAACCCAAATCGGAGCAATGTGTCTTCATAGGATACCCAAACGAGACTGTTGGGTACACCTTCTATCACAGATCCGAAGGCAAGACATTCGTTGCTAAGAATGGATCCTTTCTAGAGAAGGAGTTTCTCTCAAAAGAAGTGAGTGGGAGGAAAGTAGAACTTGATGAGGTAACTGTACCTGATCCCTTATTGGAAAGTAGTTCATCATAGAAATCTGTTCCTCTGACTCCTACACCAATTAGTGAGGAAGCTAATGATGATGATCATGTAACTTCAGATCAAGTTAATACCAGACCTCGTAGGTCAACCAGAGTAAGATCCGCACCAGAGTGGTACGGTAATCCTGTTCTGGAGGTCATGTTACTTGACCATGACGAACCTACGAACTATGAGGAAGCGATGATGAGCCCAGATTCCGCAAAATGGCTTGAGGCCACGAAATCTGAGATGGGATCCATGTATGAGAACAAAGTGTGGACTTTGGTTGACTTGCCCGATGATCGGCATGCCATCGAGAATAAATGGATCTTCAAGAAGAAGACTGACGCTGACGGTAATGTTACTATCTACAAAGCTCGACTTGTTGCAAAAGGTTTTTGACAAGTTCAAGGAGTTGACTACGATGAGACCTTCTCGCCCGTAGCGATGCTTATGTCCGTCCGAATCATGTTAGCAATTGCTGCATTTTATGATTATGAAATTTGGCAAATGGATGTAAAGACTGCATTCCTGAATGGGTTTCTGGAAGAAGAGTTGTATATGATGCAACCTGAAGGTTTTATCGATCCAAAGGGTGCTAACAAAGTGTGCAAGCTCCAGCGATCCATTTATAGACTGGTGCAAGCATCTCATAGTTGGAATAAACGTTTTGATAGTGTGATCAAAGCATATGGTTTTATATAGAATTTTGGAGAAGCCTGTATTTACAAGAAAGTGAGTGGGAGCTCTGTAGCATTTCTAATATTATATGTGGACAACATATCGTTGATTGGAAATGATATAGAATTTCTGGATAGCATAAAAGGATACTTGAATAAGAGTTTTTCAATGAAAGACCTCGGTGAAGCTGCTTATATATTGGGCATTATGATCTATAGAGAAAGATCAAGACGCTTAATTGGACTTTCACAGAGCACATACCTTGACAAAGTTTTGAAGAAGTTCAAAATGGATCAAGCAAAGAAAGGGTTCTTGCCTGTGTTACAAGGTGTGAAGTTGAGTCAGACTCAATGCCCGACCACTTCAGAAGATAGAGAGAAAATGAAAGGTGTTCCCTATGCTTCAGCCATAGGCTCTATCATGTATGCAATGCTGTGTAGCAGACCTGATGTGTGCCTTGCTATAAGTTTAGCAGGGAGGTACCAAAGTAATCCAGGAGTGGATCACTGGACAGCGGTCAAGAACATCCTGAAATACCTGAAAAGGACTAAGGATATGTTTCTCGTTTATGGAGGTGAAAAAGAGCTCGTCGTAAATGGTTATGTCGATGCAAGCTTTGACACTGATCCGGATGACTCTAAGTCACAAACCGGATACATGTTTATATTGAACGGTGGAGCTGTTAGTTGGTGCAGTTCTAAGCAAAGCGTCATGGCGGGATCTACGTGTGAAGCAGAGTATATAGCTGCTTCAGAAGCAGCAAATGAAGGAGTCTGGATGAAGGAGTTCATATTCGATCTAGGTGTCATACCTAGTGCATCGGGTCCAATGAAAATCTTTTGTGACAATACTGGTGCAATTGCCTTGGCAAAGGAATCCAGATTCCACAAGAGAACCAAGCACATCAAGAGACGCTTCAATTCCATCCGCGATCAAGTCAAGGAGGGAGACATAGAGATTTGCAAGATACATACGGATCTGAATGTTGCAGACCCGTTGACTAAGCCTCTCTCACGAGCAAAAAATGATCAGCACCAAGACTCCATGGGTGTTAGAATCATTACTATGTAATCTAGATTATTGACTCTAGTGCAAGTGGGATACTGAAGGAAATATGCCCTAGAGGCAATAATAAAGTTGTTATTTATATTTCCTTATATCATGATAAATGTTTATTATTCATGCTAGAATTGTATTAACCGGAAACTTAGTACATGTGTGAATACATAGACAAACAGAGTGTCACTAGTATGCCTCTACTTGACTAGCTCGTTGAATCAAAGATGCTTATGTTTCCTAACCATAGACATGAGTTGTCATTTGATTAACGGGATCACATCATTAGAGAATGATGTGATTGACTTGACCCATTCCATTAGCTTAGCATTTGATCGTTTAGTATATTGCTATTGCTTTCTTCATGACTTATACATGTTCCTATGACTATGAGATTATGCAACTCCCCAATACCGGAGGAACACTTTGTGTGCTACCAAACGTCATAACGTAACTGGGTGATTATAAAGGTGCTCTACAGGTGTCTCCGATGGTACTTGTTGAGTTGGCATAGATCGATATTAGGATTTGTCACTCCGATTGTTGGAGAGGTATCTCTGGGCCCTCTCGGTAATGCACATCACTATAAGCCTTGCAAGCAATGTAACTAATGAGTTAGTTGTGGGATGATGCATTACGGAACGAGTAAAGAGACTTGCCGGTAACGAGATTGAACTAGGTATTGAGATACCGACGATCGAATCTCGGGCAAGTAACATACCGATGACAAAGGGAACAATGTATGTTATTATGCGGCTTGACCGATAAAGATCTTTGTAGAATATGTAGGAACCAATATGAGCATCCAGGTTCCGTTATTGGTTATTGACCGGAGATGAGACTCGGTCATTTCTACATAGTTCTCGAACCCGTAGGGTCTGCACGCTTAATGTTCGGTGACGATCGGTATTTGAAGGTAGTTCGGAGTCCCGGATATGATCACGGACATGACGAGGAGTCTCGAAATGGTCGAGACATAAGGATCGATATATTGGACAACTATATTTGGACATCAGAATGGTTCCGGGTGAGATCGGGAATATACCGGAGTACTGGGAGGTTACCGGAACCCCCCGGGGAGTTTAACGGTCCTTATGGGCCTTAGTGGAGAGAGAGGGGCTGCCAGGGCAGGCCGCGCGCCCCCTCCCCCTCTGGTCTGAATTGGACTAGGAAGGGGGGGGGGCGCCCCCCTTTCCTTCTCCCTCTCTCCTCCTTCCTTCTCTCCTACTCCTACTACAGGGAAGGGGGGAATCCTACTCTCGGTGGGAGTAGGACTCCCCATGGGGCGCGCCATAGGAGGGCCGGCCCACCCCCTCTTCCACTCCTCTATATACGGGGGAGGGGGGCACCCCATAGACACACAAGTTGATCATTGATCTCTTAGCCATGTGCGGTGCCTGATGGAGTCCTGGACTAAGGGGTCCTCGGGTGTCCGGCCTGTGTTAGCCGTGGGCTGGACTGATGGGCTGTGAAGATACGAAGACCGAAGACTGCACCCGTGTCCGGATGGGACTCTCCTTGGCATGGAAGGAAAGCTTGGCGATTAGATATGTAGATTCCTTTCTTTGTAACCGACCCTGTGTAACGCTAGATCCTCCCGGTGTCTATATAAACCGGAGGAGTTATTCCGGAGGAGATATACTCATTACCATAGTCATACAGGCTAGGCCTCTAGGGTTTTAGCCATTACGATCTCGTGGTAGATAAACTCTTGTAATACTCATATTCATCAAGATCAATCAAGCAGGAAGTAGGGTATTACCTCCATAGAGAGGGCTTGAACCTGGGTAAACATCGTGTCCCCTGTCTCCTGTTACCATCGACCTTAGACGCACAGTTCGGGACCCCCTACCCGAGATTCCGCCGGTTTTGACACCGACATTGGTGCTTTCATTGAGAGTTCCACTGTGCCGTCCCCAAAAGGTTTGATGGCCCCTTCAATCATCAACGACAATGCTGTCCAAGGAGAAACCTTCCTCCCCGGACAGATCTTCGTGTTCGGCGGCTTCGCACTACGGGCCAACTCGCTTGGACATCTGGAGTAGATCGACAGCTACGCCCCTGGACATCAGGTCAGATTCGGAAGCTTGAACTACGTCGCGGACATCCGTGGAGACTTGATCTTCAACGGATTTGAGACCGCGACGACCGCCCCTTGTCGTCCTGATGAACATGACTTAGATCTGTCATCGGACCGCATCCAGGAGATGGCTTCCGTAACTGCTCTGGCTTTAGATCCGGAGCAGACCGCACCCTCTGAGGACGGGAGGCTGAACTCCGCCACGGAGGTCACAGATTCCGCGACGTTGGAGCCGCACACAGTCTTAACATCACCCGACATCTGTGTCACCGGAGTCCCGGACTCGTCTCCGGCTATAAGTTCCAAACCATGTGAGTCCGCGGACACCGAACTTGATCGATTATCGATCTTCGAATTCAGCGCCGCAGATATCTTCCAGCATTCGCCCTTGGGCGATGTGCTAAATTCACTAGGAAATCTGTCCTTGGCGAGGGACTCACAGCCGAATTATGTCCGGTTTGAACTGGAGGCTGATGATGGGGGAGAATTTCGCTTCCCACCCGCCACCCACTTCATAGCCGATGTCGAAGACTTAACCGACACGCTTGACTATGACTCCGAAGACATCGATGGTATGGACGACGATGCCGGAGACGAGGAGGCCCAAAACCCGCCGTTCACTGGACGATGGACGGCCACTTCCTCATATGACGTATACATGGTAGACATGCCGAAAAATAATATCGGCGATGACAAGGAAAACCCAGAGAAGGAGGACCCTCCTAAGAAACAACCAAAGCGCCGGCGTCAGCGGCGCCGCTCTAAATCGCGCCGCAGCATAGACAGCAACACCGGCACAGGAGACGACAACACTCCGGATGGTGCCAAAGACACAGAAGAACCCGACGAACAAACTGCCGAACAAGACAATCGGGAAGATAGGCAATTCAGCCCTGACGAACAGGCCATAGAAGAAGACTCGGAGGATGGTAGTTACCATCCGCTCTCCAAAGAGGAGGCGAGCCTCGGCAACGAAGACTTCATCGTGCCTGAGGAACCTCTAGAGCAGGAGCGCTTTAAGCTTCAGCTAATAGCCACCGTGAGGAGCCTGAAAGAGAAGCAGCAGCAGCTTCAAGATGATCAAGACCTGCTCAATGACAGATGGACCGATGTCCTGGCAGCCGAGGAATACGACCTTAAACACCCATCCAAAAGTTACCCGAAGCGCAAATTGCTACCTCAGTTCAATGATGAGGCGCCAGAGCCCGCACCAGCATCACGCAATGCGGTTGATCGGGCACCGCGCGGTCGGGATAAAACGGCAACCCGAGCCAAAAACCAGACTGTCCCACCTCGCCGTAAAGGCAGGGATAAGACAGCTCGGGGCTATACATATGACCTTTGTCAAGAACTGGACAGTAGAGCAGAACATACAAGGTCGATCTACGGATCACGAGGACGTGCCTTGACACGCGAGGACGGCTATCTATTCGGATGAGACAAACCTAGTCACGCCCGGGCCGAAAACCGCGGACGGACTCCATCGGAGCTACGTCGCGATGCGGCCCTATATAGAGGCGCCACACACACTCTTTGCTTCTGATACGTCTCCAACGTATCTATAATTTTTGATTGCTTCATGCTATATTATATTCTGTTTTAGATGATTAATGGGCTTTGTTATACACTTTTATATTATTTTTGGGACTAACCTATTAACCGGAGGCCCAACCCAAATTGCCGTTTTTTTGCCTATTTCAGTGTTTCGCAGAAAAAGAATATCAAATGGAGTCCAAACGGAATGAAACCTTCGGGAACGTGATTTCCGGAACAAATGTGATCCAGACGACTTGGACCCTACGTCAAGAAAGCAACCAGGAGGGCATGAGGTAGGGGGGCGCGCCTACCCCCCTGGGCGCACCCTCCACCCTCGTGGGGCCCACGTTGCTCCACCGACGTACTTCTTCCTCCTACATATACCTACGTACCCCCAAACCAATAGAAGCATCCACGAAAACCTAATTCCACCGCCGCAACCTTCTGTACCCGTGAGATCCCATCTTGGGGCCTTTTCCGGCGTCCTGCCGGAGGGGAAATTGATCACGGAGGGCTTCTACATCAACACCATAGCCTCCCTGATGATGTGTGAGTAGTTTACCTCAGACCTTCGGGTCCATAGCTATTAGCTAGATGGCTTCTTCTCTCTCTTTGGATCTCAATACAAAGTTCTCCACGATTCTCGTGGAGATCTATTCGATGTAATCTTCTTTTGCGGTGTGCTTGTTGAGACCGATGAATTGTGGGTTTATGATTAAGTTTATCTATGAACAATATTTGAATCTTATCTGAATTCTTTTATGTATGATTGGTTATCTTTGCAAGTCTCTTAGAATTATCAGTTTGGTTTGGCCTACTAGATTGATCTTTCTTGCAATGGGAGAAGTGCTTAGCTTTGGGTTCAATCTTGCGGTGTCCTTTCCCAGTGATAGCAGGGGCAGCAAGGCACGTATTGTATTGTTGCCATCGAGGATAACAAGATGGGGTTTATTTCATATTGCATGAGTTTATCCCTCTACATCATGTCATCTTGCTTAAAGCGTTACTCTGTTCTTATGAACTTAATACTCTAGATGCATGCTGGATAGCGGTCGATGTGTGGAGTAATAGTAGTAGATGCAGGCAGGAGTCGGTCTACTTGTCACGGACGTGATGCCTATATACATGATCATACCTAGATATTCTCATAACTATGCTCAATTCTATCAATTGCTCAACAGTAATTTGTTCACCCACCGTATACTTATGCTCTCGAGAGAAGCCACTAGTGAAACCTATGGCCCCCTGGTCTATTTTCCATCATATTAATCTTCCAACACTTAGCTATTTTTATTGCCTTTTATTTTACTTTGCATCTTTATTATAAAAATACCAAAAATATTATCTTATCATATCTATCAGATCTCACTTTCGTAAGTGACCGTGAAGGGATTGACAACCCCTTTATTGTGTTGGTTGCGAGGTTTTTATTTGTTTGTGTAGGTGCGAGGGACTCGTGCGTGGCCTCCTACTGGATTGATACCTTGGTTCTCAAAAACTGAGGGAAATACTTACGCTGCTTTACTACATCACCCTTTCCTCTTCAAGGGAAAACCAACGCAGTGCTCAAGAGGTAGCAAGACGGATTTCTGGCACCGTTGCCGGAGAGTCTATGCAAAAGTCAACATACCAAGTACCCATCACAAACTCTTATCCCTCGCATTACATTATTTGCCATTTGCCTCTCGTTTTCCTCTCCCCCACTTCACCCTTGCCATTTTATTCGCCTTCTTCCTGTATGCCTTTCTGTTTGTGTTTCCACGTGCCTTCTAATTGCTTGCATCTTTGCTTGCTAAAAATCTATTGATATGGATCCACTTAAGGTGTTCTACTTGGATGATCTTCGATCCTTATGCGCTCGTGCTGAAACCCCAACTAGCCTAGTTGATGGGAAATCTTTAGATGAGCATGCTCATTTTGTGCGTCACCGTTTGTCTGAAAAAGGGAGACTCTTATGGAATCAAATAAACAAATTGCTGTGTTATGCTTGGAATCTTTGTGAAATTTGTGATATTACTTGTTGCTCTAAGAACCCTAAAAAACACCTCCCCTACCTATGTGAGTTTAACGAAAATGAAATCTTATCTTCTTATGCAAAGGGTGTTTATAGCTACTATGATATCGAACAAATTGAAGAATTTGTTGCTTTCAAGGGTTCTTATGAAGTTGCTTCTTTGATTGAAAAGTATGATATTACTCTTTACGTATCTGAAAATTTTGACATACTTGAATATTGCTATGAAAACTATGCTCATAATGTCTATGTCAAAGAATTTATTGAAAGAATGACCGTTGCTTCTAATGAAAATAATGATATGCACGAATCTATAGATAATTCCGATGATTTGATTGAAATATCTCTTGACGAACATGATGCTTGCTATCCTTGTGGCCATGATGCCAATATTTATGAAGATGAATTTGCTATAGTTCCTTACGTTAAACATGAGATCGTTGCTATTGCACCCATACTTGGTAGTTCCTTTGATAAAAAGCATGATTGCAATGATTTTGCTATAAATTCTATTGATGTAAATTATGCTAATAATATGCAAAACCCCAAGCTTGGGGATGCTAGTTTTGCTACGTCCTCTATTTGTTGCAATGATCATGATTGGGGTGATTCTTCTTATGATCTTGAAAATTTATTTAAGCCCCATGATGAATATGAGATTGATAATGTTTGCAATAATATTGAAAGTGGGTTTGGAAGAATGTCAACTTTAGATCCCACATATTTGGAGAATGTTCAATCTTACGAAGTTTTTGATAAAAGTGGGTTTGGAGAGGTCATGACTTTAGTTAATGTTAATCCCACTATTTTGGAAGAGTGTCAACTTTGCATACATGTGGATCGTGTTAAGCATATGTTTTGTGATAGCTATATTGTTGAATTTGCTTATTATCCTACATGTAATTATTATAAGAGAGGAAAATATGGTTGTAGAAATTTTCATGTTACTAAATTACCTCTCGTTATGTTAAGATTGCTATTGTTTCTTTCCGCTTCCTTGCATATGCTAGTTTTTGCTTGCCTTGCTAATTTGTTTGCCTATAAGATGCCTATACATAGGAAGTATGTTAGACTTAGATGTGTTTGTCACGTGTTTTATGATGCTCTCTTTGTGCCTCAATTCTTGTCTTTCTTGTGAGCATCATTGAAATCTCAATGCCTAGCTAGGGGCATTAAACGATAGCGCTTGTTGGGAGGCAACCCAATTTTATTTTAAGTTCCTTGCTTTTTGCTTCTGTTTAGGAATAAATCTTTGATCTAGCCTCTGGTTAGATTTGTTTTTATATTTTAATTAGTGTTTGTGCCAAGTTAAACCTATAGGATCTTCTTGGATGATAGTTATTTGATCTTGCTGAAAATTCCAGAAACTTTCTGTTCACGAAAACAATTGTTAAAAATCACCAGAACGTGATAAAATATTGATTCCAATTGCAGCAGATCAATAAACAAATATTTTAGGTCGTCCTATTTTGGCTAAATTTTTGGAGTTCCAGAAGTTTGCGTTAGTTACAGATTACTACAGACTGTACTGTTTTTGACAGATTCTGTTTTTCGTCTGTTGTTTGCTTATTTTGATGAATTTATGGCTAGTAAAATAGTTTATAAACCATAGAGAAGTTGGAATACAGTAGGTTTAACACCCATATAAATAAAGAATGATTTCATTACAGTACCTTGAAGTGGTGTCTTGTTTTCTTTCGCTAACGGAGCTCACAAGATTTTCTGTTAAGTTTTGTGTTGTGAAGTTTTCAAGTTTTGGATAAAAGATTTGATGGATTATGGAACAAGGAGTGGCAAGAGCCTAAGCTTGGGGATGCCCATGGCACCCCAATATAATCTAAGGACACCAAAAAGCCAAAGCTTGGGGATGCCCCCGAAGGCATCCCCTCTTTCGTCTACTTCCATCGGTAACTTTACTTGGAGCTATATTTTTATTCACCACACGATAAGTGTTTCGCTTGGAGCGTCTTGTATAATTTGAGTCTTTATTTGTTAGTTTTCCACAATCATATTTTCTGTACACACCTTTTGAGAGAGACACACATGATTCGGAATTTATTAGAATACTCTATGCGCTTCGCTTATATCTTTTGAGCTATATAGTTTTTGCTCTAGTGCTTCACTTATATCTTTTAGAGCACGGCGGTGGTTTCGTTTTATAGAAACTATTATTCTCTCATGCTTCACTTATATTATTTTGAGAGTCTTAAACAGCATGGTAATTTGCTTAAATAGGAAAATTAATCCTAAGTTAGGTATGCAAAACTAGTAAAATACTTTCTTATGAGTGTGTTGAATACTAAGAGAAGTTTGATGCTTGATGATTGTTTTGAGATATGGAGGTAGTAATATTAAAGTTGTGCTAGTTGAGTAGTTGTGGAATTGAGAAATACTTGTGTTGAAGTTTTCAAGTCCCGTAGCATGCACGTATGGTAAACGTTATGTAACAAATTTGAAACATGAGGTGTTCTTTGATTGTCTTCCTTATGAGTGGCGGTCGGGGACGAGCGATGGTCTTTTCCTACCAATCTATCCCCCTAGGAGCATGCGCGTAATGCTTGGTTTTTGATGACTTGTATATTTTTGCAATAAGTATGTGAGTTCTTTATGACTAATGTTGAGTCCATGGATTATACGCACTCTTACCCTTCCATCATTGCTAGCCTCTCCGGTACCGTGCATTGCCCTTTCTCACATTGAGAGTTGGTGCAAACTTCGCCGGTGCATCCAAACCCCGTGATATGATACGCTCTATCACACATAAACCTCCTTATATCTTCCTCAAAACAGCCACCATACCTACCTATTATGGCATTTCCATAGCCATGCCGAGATATATTGCCATGCAACTTTCCACCGTTCCATTCATCATGACACGTTCATCATTGTCATATTGCTTTGCATGATCATGTAGTTGACATCATATTTGTGGCAAAGCCACCGTTCATAATTTTTCATACATGTCACTCTTGATTCATTGCCTATCCCGGTATACCGCCGGAGGCATTCATATAGAGTCATACTTTGTTCTAGTATCGAGTTGTAATCATTGAGTTGTAAATAAATAGAAGTGTGATGATCATCATTCATAGAGCATTGTCCCAATAAAAAAAGGGAAAAGAAAGGCCAAATAAAAAAAAGGAAGGCCCAAAAAAATATATAAATAAAAAGGGACAATGCTACTATCCTTTTTCCACACTTGTGCTTCAAAGTAGCACCATGATCTTCATGATAGAGAGTCTCTTGTTTTGTCACTTTCATATACTAGTGGGAATTTTTCATTATAGAACTTGGCTTGTATATTCAAATAATGGGCTTCCTCAAATGCCCTAGGTCTTCGTGAGCTAGCAAGTTGGATGCACACCCACTTAGTTTCTTTTGTTGAGCTTTCATGCATTTATAGCTCTAGTGCATCCATTGCATGGCAATCCCTACTCCTTGCATGGCCATCAATCGATGGGCAACTCCATAGCCCGTTGATTAGCCGCGTTGATGTGAGACTTTCTCCTTTTTTGTCTTCTCCACATAACCCCCATCATTATATTCTATTCCACCCATAGTGCTATATCCATGGCTCACGCTCATGTATTGCGTGAAGGTTGAAAAAGTTTGAGATTACTAAGTATGAAACAATTGCTTGGCTTGTCATCGGGGTTGTGCATGATGAGAGCATTCTTGTGTGACGAAAATGGAGCATGACTAAACTATATGATTTTGTAGGGATGAACTTTCTTTGGCCATGTTATTTTGAGAAGACATAATTGCTTAGTTAGTATGCTTGAAGTATTATTGCTTTTATGTCAATATTAAACTTTTATCTTGAATCTTTCGGATCTGAATATTCATACCACAATTAAGAGGGTTACAAAAAAAATTATGCCAAGTAGCATTCCGCATCAAAAATGTTGTTTTTATCATTTACCTACTCGAGGACGAGCAGGAATTAAGCTTGGGGATGCTTGATACGTCTCCAACATATCTATAATTTTTGATTGCTTCATGCTATATTATATTCTGTTTTAGATGATTAATGGGCTTTGTTATACACTTTTATATTATTTTTGGGACTAACCTATTAACCGGAGGCCCAACCCAAATTGCTGTTTTTTTTGCCTATTTCGGTGTTTCGCAGAAAAAGAATATCAAACGGAGTCCAAACGGAATGAAACCTTCGGGAACGTGATTTTCGGAACAAATGTGATCCAGAGGACCCCTACGTCAAGAAACCAACCAGGAGGGCACGAGGTAGGGGGGCGCGCCTACCCCCCTAGGCGCGCCCTCCACCCTCGTGGGACCCACGTTGCTCCACCGACGTACTTCTTCCTCCTATATATACCTACGTACCCCCAAACCAACAGAAGCATCCACGAAAACCTAATTCCACCGCCGCAACCTTCTGTACCCATGAGATCCCATCTTGGGGCCTTTTCCAGCGTCCTGCCGGAGGGGGCATTGATCACGGAGGGCTTCTACATCTACAACATAGCCTCTCCGATGATGTGTGAGTAGTTTACCTCAGACCTTCGGGTCCATAGTTATTAGCTAGATGGCTTCTTCTCTCTCTTTGGATCTCAATACAAAGTTCTCCACGATTCTCATGGAGATCTATTCAATGTAATCTTCTTTTGCGGTGTGTTTGTTGAGACCGATGAATTGTTGGTTTATGATCAAGTTTATCTATGAACAATATTTGAATCTTCTCTGAATTCTTTTATGTATGATTGGTTATCTTTGCAAGTCTCTTCGAATTATCAGTTTGGTTTGGCCTACTAGATTGATCTTTCTTGCAATGGGAGAAGTGCTTAGCTTTGGGTTCAATCTTGCGGTGTCCTTTCCTAGTGACAGCAGGGGCAGCAAGGCACGTATTGTATTGTTGCCATCGAGGATAACAAGATGGGGTTTATTTCATATTGCATGAGTTTATCCCTCTACATCATGTTATCTTGCTTAAAGCGTTACTCTGTTCTTATGAACTTAATACTCTAGATGCATGCTGGATAGCGGTCGACGTGTGGAGTAATAGTAGTAGATGCAGGCAGGAGTCGGTCTACTTGTCACGGACGTGATGCCTATATACATGATCATACCTAGATATTCTCATAACTATGCTCAATTCTATCAATTGCTCAACAGTAATTTGTTCACCCACCGTAATACTTATGCTCTCGAGAGAAGCCACTAGTGAAACCTATGGCCCCCGGGTCTATTTTCCATCATATTAATCTTCCAACACTTAGCTATTTTTATTGCCTTTTATTTTACTTGGCATCTTTATTATAAAAATACCAAAAATATTATCTTACCATATCTATCAGATCTCACTTTCGTAAGTGACCGTGAAGGGATTGACAACCCCTTTATTGCGTTGGTTGCGAGGTTTTTATTTGTTTGTGTAGGTGCGAGGGACTCGTGCGTGGCCTCCTACTGGATTGATACCTTGGTTCACAAAAATTGAGGGAAATACTTATGCTGCTTTACTGCATCACCCTTTCCTCTTCAAGGGAAAACCAACGCAGTGCTCAAGAGGTAGCAGCTTCACTGACGAAGTAATGGATCATGAATTCCCAGAAGGATTCAAACCCGTAAACATCGAATCATACGATGGAACAACCGATCCTGCGGTATGGATCGAGGATTTCATTCTCCACATCCACATGGCCCGCGGGGATGATCTTCATGCCATCAAATACCTCCCACTAAAACTCAAAGGGCCAGCTCGGCACTGGCTAAATAGTCTGCCTGAAAATTCCATTGGCAGCTGGGAGGACTTGGAAGAAGCCTTCCTTGACAACTTCCAAGGTACTTATGTCCGGCCACCAGACCCCGATGACTTAAGTCACATAGTCCAGCAACCTGGAGAGTCAGCCAGGAAATTCTGGACTAGGTTCCTAACTAAAAATTACCAGATCGTCGACTGTCCGGATGCCGAAGGCCTAGCGGCCTTTAAACATAGCATCCGGGACGAATGGCTCGCCCGCCACCTCGGTCAGGAAAAGCCAAAATCCATGGCAGCCCTCACGGCACTCATGACCCGCTTCTGTGCGGGAGATGATAGTTGGCTGGCCCATAGCAAAAATACAGCAAGTGACACGGGCACCTCCGAGACCAAAAATAGCAACGGCAAGCTCCGACGCAGCAGACACAAACGCCGAAGTAATGGTGACAACACCGATGACACGACAGTCAATGCCAGATTCAGTGGTTCCAAGTCCGGTCAGCGGAAGAAGCCATATAAAAGAAACAATCAGGGATCGTCAAGCTTGGATCGCATACCCGATCGTCCGTGCCAAATCCATGGCACCTCTGATAAACCAGCCAATCATACCAATAGAGATTGTTGGGTTTTTAAACAGGCCGGCAAGTTAAATGCCGAGAACAAAGAAAAGGGATCGCAAAGCAAGGACGATGACGAGGAGCCCCGACAACCGAACACAGGGGGGACAAAAGAAGTTTCGCCCCCAGGTCAAATCGGCGAATATGATATATACTACACACATCCCCAAGAGGGAGCGCAAGCGCGCGCTCAGGGACGTCTATGCGATAGAGCTAGTCGCCCCAAAATTAATCCATGGTCATCATGCCTGATCACTTTTGATCGACAGGACCATCCGACCAGTATCCGTCATGGCGGTTCAGCCGCATTGGTGCTTGACCCAATAATTGACGGATTCCACCTAACGTGAGTCCTTATGGACGGCGGCGGCAGCCTGAACCTGCTCTATCAGGATACAGTGCGCAAAATGGGCATTAACCCATCACGGATCAAGCCCACAAAGACCACCTTTAAAGGAGTCATACCAGGTGTAGAGGCTCGCTGTACGGGCTCAATTACGGTAGAGGTTGTCTTTGGATCCCCGGACAACTTTAGAAGCGAGGAGTTAATCTTCGACATCGTCCCTTTTTGCAGCGGTTATCACGCACTGCTCGGACGAACCTCATTTGCTCGATTCAATGCGGTGCCTCATTATGCCTACCTCAAGCTCAAGATGCCCGGGCCACGCGGCGTCATAACAGTTAATGGAAACACGGAACATTCCCTCCGTACCGAGGAACACACCGCTGCCTTAGCAGCAGAAGCACAGAGCGGCCTTTTTAAGCAGAACTTTAATTCGGCGGCCAAGCTCCTGGACACCGTCAAGAGGGTTCGGACCATCCTGCAGCATGACAGCTCGGCTCATCAGGAGCTTGATTAGCAGTTTGGCCTTCGTCCCAGTCCTGATCAGGTGGCGGCACTAGTACCGCGCGTACATAACTACACACTCAAAATACCATGGGCATAGACGGAGGGATAACTAGCCGGTGATCCACAATACGGCTCGACCGCTCCAGGGCACATATACTTTCATTGTTTCTTTTTCCCCCTTTTTCAGGTTTCCTTTCCGCAGACCTTCCCTGATGGTTAGATCACCGGTCCTCGGCAAAAAGCACAAGCGTATTGGGGAATTTCAAGGTGGTTTCGTTAACAATCACTCTACCTGTTTTCAGGACCCACATGCAGCTCTTCCTTGGTTTTTGGCATGTTAAATAGCCTATTGCTTAACGCACTATTTGTATCAATGCGCTTTGACGTATTAATAAAATTGCAATGAAAACAGATCGCGACCCAAATTCTGTGGCCCTAGCTCATCACCTTTGCTCCTTTTCTGTTTTCCTTTATTCTTTGTTCATAAACCTTATTAGATAGCACCCGTACACTCTGGTACGTTTCACATTTGCCAGGGGCTTTATAGCGCCCCATAACACGACAACAAAGTCCAAACACTTTTTACAGTATAGTTTGGCACCCCGAATTTAGCATTATATGCATTGGCTCCGAATCATGTCTTTGGTCAATAGTTGGGTTGCCCGGCTCCTGTGCTTACTACCTTACGTTCCGCTATATCGTCTAGGGTAGTAAAGGGAGAACTACTATGATTGTGCCCTGGTTCATCCGGATGAGCACCTCAGTAGAGAAAGTCGAAAACTGACTGTCATGATGCGGCGAGAGCCGGTCAGCTCTTCGGAGGTTTCAAATCGCTAGAGGTTTTTTCCGCATTACGTGATGAATCGGTTTTTATCCGATCAGGTGTTTACAGAATCCCCCAGTTCGGACTTTCAAATACCAGGGGCTGCACCTAAAACTTTATTATCGAACTCCTATGGCTAAGTGAGGGTGATAAAGCATTATAGTCTGATTGCCTTGTTCGTTGCGCTAAACACCTCCTTCAAGGACCAAATAATTGGATCAAGAGTGTTTAGATTCCATCCCGGACACCCCCGTATTTCCTACGTGGGGG
The DNA here is from genome assembly GCF_018294505.1 of Triticum aestivum. Classification (NCBI taxonomy): domain Eukaryota; kingdom Viridiplantae; phylum Streptophyta; class Magnoliopsida; order Poales; family Poaceae; genus Triticum; species Triticum aestivum. Next base: position 520,062,424 of record NC_057802.1, read on the forward strand.
CTGAAGCCGACGACTGGCCAACTCTCAGATTTAATATAAACGGCTGCACAGGAGGTACAAATCTAACACAAAGCATTATATTACATAAATTGTCTTTGTTTTCATAATACAGGGCGAGGAAAATATGAATGTATTCATTCAAAGATCACGTCCTTCGCACAATTATCCGCAACAACGCGGGACCCCTCCAAGACATCTCCAAAGTATCGCTCGGGTGTGCGGTGCTCCTTGCCCTCAGGCGGCCCCTCGGTCGCTAACTTGACGGCGTCCATCTTCGCTCACCACACCTTGACATAGGAGAAGGCCAGGCGCGCACCCTCGATATAGACGGACCGCTTGATGGCGTCCAGTCGAGGACAGGCATCCACCAGCCGCTTCACGAGGCCGAAATAACTGCTGGGTATAGCTTCGGCTGGCCACGGCCGGATTATTAAATCCTTCATGGCCAGTTCGGCCACCCTGTGGAGCTCGACCAGCTGTTTTAGCTGATCGGTGAAGGGCACCGGAAGTTCTGGCGCAAGATATTGCGACCAGAACAACTTCTCCGTGGAGCTCCCTTCTTCGGCTCGGAAGAACTCCGCGGCGTCGGACACACTGCATGGCAGATCGGCAAAAGCCCCTGGAGAACTCCGAATCCGGGTTAGTAAAAGATATTTCCTCTTCACATTCTTGCTTTGCATGCTAAAAGCCTTACCCGCTGCAATCTTCCTGGCCTCCTGGATCTCCTGGAGGGCGCCCCGGGCCTCATTCCGGGCCGTCTCTGCACTCTGACGAGCCTTGGTGAGTTCGGTCTCTTGAACCGACGCATCACGCTCCAAGGTCTCGCACTTTCTCACCGCATCTTGGAGCTCTTGCTGGACCTCGTTGACCCGGGCCTTGAGCTTCTTACGGGCGGCCTGCTCCTTGACAGCCTTCCCCTCGGCTTTGGCCAGGGCCTTTTTAGGGCCTCGACCTCAGTCGTCGCTTCTATACATATCATGACACTTCGGTCAATGCATATCATGCTACTTTTTTCGAATATATAATGGGTTATTACATACCTTATTTTTCTTGGAGCTGCCTCCTCACCTGGCCGAGCTCCTCCTCGGCCTGCTCCAGTCTCTGCTTTAGTCCGGAGACTTCGGCAGTATGCGAGGTCGCGGCCAACAGCGACGCCCGTGTATGCATTTCAGACACATTTAGTTAGTTTCCTGTAATAAATGATTGATCCTCTGTCCGGCTATTTCTTTCCGAACATTGGACAGTGTCTCAGGGGCTACTGTCTATATCGGGATTTTCTCTTTTTGTGTCGCTTACCTCAAAGCCCATCAGCAGGCTGCTGCAGGCTTCGGTTAGTCCGCTCTTGGCGGACTGAACCCTTTCAATTACCGTGCCCATAAGAGCACGGTGCTGATCCACAATGGAAGCGCCTCGCAGCGCTTCCAGCAGATTATCCGGTGCCCCTGGTTGGACAGGGGTCACCGGTGGAATGGGCATACCCCCCTCTTTCGAAGGAGGTTGCACACCGGATTCCGGAGCCGTATTGGTCTCCGGAATAGTATTCGGCTGAGGGCCGGACTGAGTACGGCCCTCATCACCAGTCTCCACGGGGATCGGCTCCCCTTGGTGTCCGGTGGCGGAGGCTTCGCCTTCTGGCGCCTCCTGAACCTCCCCGGCCTAGGAGAGTCCTTCGGGACAGCACCTCAGCGTTGCCCTTGGCCTTGGGGGAGTGAGCAGTCGGCGGTGACGCACTGGCCATCGCCCTTGAATCCAACGAACCTCCTGTTGAGGATCGCTGGAAGCTATTGTGGGCCGGACTGCAAGTGCATAATTAATCATGTCAATACAATAAAGAAGAGAGGCCGGATATATGGGTATGTACGAGTCCTAGCACTTACGATGCAGCCCGAGGCTTAGGGCGGGGGCGTCGCTCCGGACTGCTGTCGACATCCCATGCGGAGTTATCCACGAGGGAGCCCTTCCCTTTCTTGGACGTCTCCGCCTCCAGGTTCGTGGAGGCCGCCCTTTTCTTCTTTCCCTCCTCAGGGGGAGGGTTGTTCTCCTCCTCCTCGTCGTCGTTGTCGTCCTCGACGGTGGAGGAAAGGGTCACTTCGTCTTCGGACGTCATGTCCGAAGCACCCTTACGACTGGGGCCACCTTTGGCCCCCTTGGCCTTCTTTTCCGGCGGCCTATAAGGCGGAGCCGAACTATGGATCCGCTCCGCTCTCTCCGTCCACGCCTGAAAAAAATATACAGCAATAGTTAGGCATCCTCCTTGAACAAACAAGTGGAAGGTACCTTTTAAAGGACTTACCTCATTGGCGGGCTGGGTGTGATCATGCCCGCGGTCCGAATCTATAACCGGCGGCTTTCCGTTGCCCTTGAAGAGCAACTTCCAGGCATCTTCGTGAGTAGTTCCGAAGAGCCCTCCCAGGGTCTGGTGCTTCTCCGGATCAAATTCCCATAAAGGGAAGCTTCGGCGTTGGCAGGGGAGAATCCGGCAAACCAGCATCACCTGGATCACGTCGACGAGCTTGATGTTTTTATCCACCATGCTCTGAATGCGCGTCTGCAGCGCTATCAGCTCGTCTGACGCAGACCACTTGGGGCCCTTCTCCGTCCAGGAGGTGAGCCGCATTGGCGCTCCTGCCTTAAACTCGGGAGCCGCCGCCCAATTGGCGCCGCGTGGCTCTGTGATGTAGAACCACTGCTTCTGCCACTCCTTGATAGTCTCCACGAAAGTGCCTGTGGGCCAAGTGACATTGGGCATCTTGCTCACCATGGCGCCTCCGCACTCCGCGTGCTGACCATCCACCACCTTCGGCTTCACGTTGAAAACCTTGAGCCATAGGTCGAAGTGGGGATGGATGCGGAGGAAGGCCTCGCACACGACAATGAATGCCGAGATGTTGAGGAAGGAGTTCGGGGCTAGATCATGGAAATCTAGCCCGTAATAGTACATCAGTCCGCGGAGAAAGGGGTGAAGTGGAAACCCTAATCCGCGGAGGAAGTGAGGGAGGAAAACTACCCTCTCAGTAGGCTTCGGGGTGGGGATGACTTGCCCCTTGGTGGGCAGATGGTGGGTGATTCCTTTTGCCAGGTACCCCGCCGCCCGGAGCTGGGTGATGTCCTTCTCCTTGATGGAGGAGACCATCCACTTGCCTTGGCCTCCGGATCCGGACATGACTGAGTGCTTCCTAGAGATGGATAAGATGGGAACTTGGGCGCTGGAGCTCGAGAATGGAAGAGAAGGCGTGGGTGAAGGAGGGGAATCCTTATCTCCTTATAAAGGCAGTGAATATTGAACGCCTCCCCACTCGCCTTAAAACTCGCCCATTCCCAAGGATTGTGTAAATGGCACGGTTGGGTTACCCATGCCCGTATTGATGAGAATCCTGCAATAAGGGGACACGATCTCTGCTTTGACAAGACGAGCCAATGGCAACCGCGTCTCGAAACGTGGGGCGGCAGACTAAAAATGGTTCGAAATTATGACCAGGCAGACGTGATGTCATGCTACAAAAAGTTGTCAGCGGATTGGACTCGTGGAATATTATATTCTCTCTACGGCTGTGTGTGGTGTGTGTGTTACAGTTCCGGACACGGTCAATACATCCGAAGACTATCTTCGAGTTCGGAAGGAGGAGCCCGCCTTGCAATGCCGAAGACAGATCTACGCGCCGGATACCTTGTCATTGAAGCCAGGTTCAGGGGCTATTGAGGGAGTCCTGGACTAAGGGGTCCTCGACGTCCGGCCTGTTAGCCATGGGCCGGACTGATGGGCTGTGAAGATACGAAGACCGAAGACTGCACCTGTGTCCGGATGGGACTCTCCTTGGGGTGGAAGGCAAGCTTGGCGATTAGATATGTAGATTCCTTTCTTTGTAACCGACCCTATGTAACCCTAGATCCTCCTGGTGTCTATATAAACCGGAGGACTTAGTCCGGAGGAGATATATTCATTACCATAGTCATACAGGCTAGGCCTCTAGGGTTTTAGCCATTACGATCTCGTGGTAGATCAACTCTTGTAATACTCATATTCATCAAGATCAATTAAGCAGGAAGTAGGGTATTACCTCCATAGAGAGGGCCCGAACCTGGGTAAACATCGTGTCCCTGTCTCCTGTTACCATCGACCTTAGACGCACAGTTCAGGACCCCCTACCCGAGATCCACCGGTTTTGACACCGACAGTCCCCCCTCCACCATAATCCACCTCGGTCATATCGTCATAGTGCATACGCGAAGCCCTACGCCGGTAGCTTCATCATCACCGTCATCACGCCGTCGTGCTGACGAAGCTCTCCCTCAAAGCTCTACTAGATCGTGAGTTCGTGGGACGTCACCGAGCTGAACGTGTGCAGATCGCGGAGGTGCCGTATGTTCGGTACTAGGATCGGTTGATCGTGAAGACGTACGACTACATCAACCGCGTTGTCATAACGCTTCCGCTTTCGGTCTACGAGGGTACGTGGGACAACACTCTCCCCTCTCGTTGCTATGCATCACCATGATCTTGCGTGTGCGTAGAATTTTTGTTTTGAAATTACTACGTTCCCCAACAGTTTCCCATGCCCCTCCACCTATATATAGAGGGGAGGGGGCACCCCAAGAGGACACACCATGCCCTCGGCACCCCTCTCTCTCCCGTTGCTCCGTAGTTCCACCGCCTCGTCTCGGTGACGCTTAGCGAAGTGCTGTTGGTACTCCACCACCACCATCACTATCACGCCGTCGTGTTGGTTGTGATCCCATCTACTTCTCCTCTCTCGCTTGCTGGATCAAGAAGGAGGAGACGTCATCGAGCCGCATGTGTGCTAAACTCAGAGGTGCCGTCTATTCGGCACTAGATCGGTTGGATCGTGATCGGATCGCGAAGAGTAGGACTACATCAACCGCGTTGTTAAAAGCTTCCGCTTACGGTCTACGAGGGTACATAGACACACTCTCCCCTCTCGTTGCTATGCATCTCCATGGATAGATCTTGCGTATGCGTAGAATTTTTTTGTTTTCCATGCAACGTTTCCCAACAGTGGCATCATGAGCCAGGTCTATGCGTAGATGATATGCACGAGTAGAACACAAAGAATTGTGGGCGGTGATAGTCATACCGCTTACCACCAACATCTTATTTTGATTCGGCGGTATTGTGGGATGAAGCGGCCCGGACCAACCTTACATGTCCGCACACATGAGACCCGTTCCACCGACTAACATGCAACTAGTTTTGCATAGAGGTGGCTGGCGGGTGTCTGTTTCTCCTACTTTAGTTGAATCAAATTTGACTGCAGTCGGTCCTTGAAGAAGGTTAAAACAACAAACTTGACGAAACACCATTGTGGTTTTATGCATAGGTAAGAACGGTTCTTGCTAGAAGCCCATAGCAGCCACGTAAAACTTGCAACAAAAAAGTAGAGGACGTCTAACTCGTTTTTGCAGGGCATATTCTGATGTGATATGGTCAAGACATGATGTGATGAACGTTATTTATGAAATGATCATGTTTTGTAAGATATCTGACAACCGGCAGGAGCCTTATGGTTGTCTCTTTATTGTATGAAATGCAAACGCCATGCAATTGCTTCACTTTATCACTATGCGTTAGCGATAGTTGTAGAAGCAATAGTTGGCGAGATGACCACGACGCTACGATGGAGATCAAGGTGTGGAGCCAGTGACGATGGAGATCACGATGATGCTTTGGAGATGGAGATCAAAAGCACAAGATGATGATGGCCATATCATGTCACATATTTTGATTGCATGTGATGTTTATCCTTTATGCATCTTATTTTGCTTAGAACGACGGTAGCATTATAAGATGATCCCTTCACAAAATTTCAAGGTAAAAGTGTTCTCCTTGAGTATGCACCATTGCTACAGTTCTTCGTTTCGAGACACCACGTGATGATCGGGTGTTATAGACTCTACGTTCACATACAACGGGTGCAAGACAGTTTTACACATGCAGAATACTTGGGTTAAACTTGACGAGCCTAGCATGTACAGACATGGCCTCGGAACACTGGAGACCGAAAGGTTGAACGTGAGTCATATAGTAGATATGATCGATATAGAGATGTTCACCATTGATGACTACCCCATCTCACGTGATGATGATACATGGGTTAGTTGATTTGGATCACGTATCACTTAGATGACTTGAGGGATGTCTATTTAAGTGGGAGTTCATTAGTAATTTGATTAGCAGAACTTAATTTATCATGAACTTAGTCTTGATAGTTTTGCATATCTATGTTCTAGATCAATAGCTCGCGATATAGCTCCTATATATTTTTGATATGTTTCTAGAGAAAACTAAGTTGAAAGATGATAGTAGCAATGATGCGGACTGGGTCTGTGATCTGAGGATTATCCTCATTGTTGCATAGAAGAATTATGTCCTTGATGCACTGCTAGGTGACAGACCTATTGCAGGAGTAGATGCAGACGTTATGAACGTTTGGCAAGCTTGATATGATGACTACTTAATAGTTTAGTGCACCATGCTTTATGGCTTGGAACCGGGACTTAAAAACGTTTTGAATGCCACGGAACATATGAGATGTTCCAAGAGTAGAAATTGTTATTTCAGACTCATGCCCATGTCGAGAGGTATGAGACCTCTGACAAGTACTTTGCCTACAAGATGGAGGAGAATAGCTCAGCCAGTGAGCATGTGCTCAGAATGTCTGGGTACTACAATCACTTGAATCAAGTGGGAGTTAATCTTCCAGATAAGATAGTGATTGACAGAGTTCTCTAGTCACTATCACCAAGCTACTAGAACTTTGTGATGAACTATAATATGCAAGGGATGACGAAAATGATTCCCGAGCTCTTCGCGATGCTGAAATCGGCGAAGGTAGAAGTCAAGAAAGAGCATCAAGTGTTGATGGCCACTAGTTTCAAGCAAAAGGGCAAGGGAAAGAAAGGGAACTTCAAGAAGAATGGCAAGCAAGTTGTCACTCCCGTGAAGAAGCGCAAAGCTGGACCTAAGCCTGAAACTGAGTGCTTCTACTGCAAAGGAATGGTCACTAGAAGCGGAACTGCCCCAAATACTTGGCAAATGAGAAGGATGGAAAAGTGAACAAAGGTATATTTGATATACATGTTATTGATGTGTACCTTACTAGTATTCGTAGTAGCCTCTGGGTATTTGATACTGGTTCAGTTGCTAAGATTAGTAACTCGAAATAGGAGTTGCAGAATAAATAGAGACTAGTTAAGGGCGAGGTGACTATGTGTGTTGGAAATGATTCCAAGGTTGATACGATCACCATCGCACACTCCCTCTACCTTCAGGATTAGTGTTGAACTTAAATAAATATTATTTGGTGTTTTTGTTGAGCATGAATATGACTTGATCATGTTTATTGCAATACGGTTATTCATTTAAGTCAGAGAATAATTGTTGTTCTGTTTACATGAATAAAACCTTCTATGGTCATACACCCAATGTAAATGGTTTATTGAATCTCGATCATAGTGATACACATATTCATAATATTGATTCCAAAAGATACAAAGTTGATAATGATAGTGCAACATACTTGTGGCACTTCCGTTTAGGTCATATTGGTGTAAAGCGCATGAAGAAACTCCATGCGGATGGATTTTTGGATCACTTGATTATGAATCATTTGATACTTGCGAACCATGCCTTATGGGCAAGATGACTAAAACTCCATTTTCCGGATCAATGGAGCGAGCTAATGACTTATTGGAAATAATACATACCGATGTATGCGGTCCGATGAGTGTTGGCGCTCGCGGCGTGTATCATTAATTTCTCACCTTCACAGATGATTTAAGTAGGTATGGGTATGTCTATTTGATGAAACACAAGTCTAAAACATTTGAAAATTTCAAAGAATTTCAGAGTGAAGTGGAGAATCATCGTAACAAGAAAATAAAGTTTCTACGATCTGATTACAGAGGCGAATATTTGAGTTACCAGTTTGGCCTTCATTTAAAACAATGTGGAATTGTTTCACAACTCACGCCACCTGGAACACCATAGCATAATGGTGTGTCCGAATGTCGTAAACCGTACTTTATTGGATATGGTGCGTTCTATGATGTCTCTTACCGATTTACCATTATCGTTTTGGGGTTATGCATTAGAGACAGATGCATTCACGTTAAGTAGGGCACCGTCTAAATCCGTTGAGACGACACTATATGAACTGTGGTTTGGCAAGAAACCTAAGCTGTCGTTTCTTAAAAGTTTGGGGATGCGACGCTTATGTCAAAAGGCTTCAGCCTGATAAGCTTGAACCCAAATCGGAGAATTGCGTCTTCATAGGATACCCTAAGGAAACAATTGGGTACACCTTCTACCACATATCCGAAGGCAAGATCTTTGTTGCCAAGAATGGAACCTTTCTAGAGAAGAGTTTCTCTCGAAAGAAGTGAGTGGGAGGAAAATAGAACTTGATGAGGTAATCGAAACTTCTTGAATTGGAAAATATCACAGAAATCCGTTAAGGTGATGCCTACACCAACTAGAGAGGAAGTTAATGATGATGATCATGAAACTTCAGATCAAGTTACTACTGGACCTTGTAGGTCAAAAAGAGCATGTTCCGCACCAGAGTGGTACGGTAATCCTGTCCTGGAAGTCATGTTACTAGACCATGACGAACCTACGAACTATGAAGAAGCTATGATGAGCCCAGATTCCGATAAATGGCTCGAGGCCATGAAATCTGAGATAGGATCCATGTATGAGAACAAAGTGTGGACTTTGATGGATTTTCCCGATGATCGGAAAGTCATTGAGAATAAATGGATCTTCAAGAAGAAGACAGACGCTGATGGTAATGTCACCATCTACAAAGCTCGACTTGTCAAAAAAGGTTTTCGACAAGTTCAAGGGGTTGACTACGATGAGAACTTCTCACCCATAGTGATGCTTAAGTCAGTCTGAATCATGTTAGCAATTGCCGCATTTTATTATGAAATTTGGCAAATGGACATCAAAACTGCATTCCTTAATGGATTTCTTAAAGAAGAGTTGTATATGATGCAACCAGAAGGTTTTGTCGATCCTAAAGGTGCTAACAAAGTGTGCAAGCTCCAGCGATCCATCTATGGACTGGTGCAAGCATCTCGGAATTGGAACATACACTTTGATGAGGTGATCAAAGCATATGGTTTTATACAGACTTACGGTGAAGCCTGTATTTACAAGAAAGTGAGTGGGAGCTCTGTAGCATTTCTGATAGTATATGTGGATGACATATTGTTGATTAGAAATGATATAGAATTTCTGGATAGCATAAAGGGATACATGAATAAGAATTTTTCAATGAAAGACCTCAGTGAATCTACTTACATATTGGGCATCAAGATCTATACGGATAGATCGAGACGCTTAATAGGACTTTCACAAAGTATATACCTTGGCAAAATTTTGAAGAAGTTCAAAATAGATCAGTCAAAGAAAGGGTTCTTGTCTGTGTTGCAAGGTGTGAAGTTGAGTAAGACTCAAAACCCGACCACGGCAGAAGATAGAGAGAGAATGAAAGTCATTACCAATGCCTCAGCCATAGATTCTATAAAGTATGTCATGCGGTGTACTAGACCTATTGTGTACGTTGCCATGAGTTTGGCAAGGGGGTACAATAGTGATCCAGGAGTGGATCACTTGACAACAGTCAAAATTATCCTTAGAAGACTAAGGAAATGTTTCTCAGTTATGGAGGTGATAAAGAGTTCGTCGTAAAGGGTTACATCGATGCAAGCTTTGACACCGATTCAGATGACTCTTAATCTCATTCTGGATACATATTGAAAGTGGGATTAATTAGCTAGAGTAGCTCGATGCAGAGCATTGTAGACATAGAAATTTGCAAAATACATACAGATCTGAATATGGCAGACCCGTTGACTAAACCTCTCTCACAAGCAAAACATGATCACACCTTATTACTCTTTGGGTGTTAATCACATGGAGATGTGAACTAGATTACTGACTCTAGTAAACCCTTTGGGTATTAATCACATGGCAATGTGAACTATGGGTGTTATTCACATGGCGATGTGAACTAGATTATTGACTCTAGTGCAAGTGGGAGACTGAAGGAAATATGCCCTAGAGGCAATAATAACGTTGTTATTTTATATTTCCTTATTCATGCTAAAGATTTATTATTCATGCTATAATTGTATTGATCGGAAACCTAAATACATGTGTGAATACATAAAGAAATACCTTGTCCCTAGTAAGCCTCTACTAGACTAGCTCATTGATCAAAGATGGTTAAGGTTTCCTAACCATAAACATGTGTTGTCATTTGGTAATGGGATCACATCATTAGGAGAATGATGTGATGGACAAGACCCATCCATTAGCTTAGCATAATGATCGTTCAGTTTATTGCTATTGCTTTCTTCATGTCAAATACATATTCCTTCGACTATGAGATTATGCAAATCCCGAATACCGGAGGTATACCTTGTGTGCTATCAAACATCACAACATAACTGGGTGATAATAAAGATGCTCTACAGGTATCTTCGAAGGTGTTTGTTGAGTTGGCATAGATCGAGATTAGGATTTGTCACTCCGAGTGTCGGAGAGGTATCTCTGGGCCCTCTCGGTAATACACATCACAAGCTTGCAAGCAAATGACTAAGGAGTTAGTCACGAGGTGATGTATTACGGAACGAGTAAAGAGACTTGCCGGTAACGAGATTGAACTAGGTATAGAGATACTGACGGTCGAATCTCGGGCAAGTAACATACCGACAGACAAAGGGAATTATGTATGTTGTCATAAAGGTTCAACCGATAAAAGATCTTCGTGGAATATGTAAGAATCAATATGGGCATCCAGTTCCCGCTATTTGTTATTGCCAAAGAGGTGTCTCGGTCATGACTACATAATTCCCGAACCCGCAGGGTCGCATGCTTAACGTTCGTTGACGCTAGAGTAGTATTGAGATATTTGATGAGTGGTAACAAAATGTTGTTCGGAGTCCTGGATGAGATCCCGGACGTCATAAGGGGTCTCAGAATGGTCGAGAGGTAAAGATTTATATATGGGAAGTCATATTTTGGGTTCCGGAAAAAAGTGCAGTTTTTTTGGTATTGTACCAGGAAGCTTCTAGAAGGTTCCAGAGGATTCCAGAGGGGTCCGGAAGTCCACTAGTGGGTCCACCATGACCCAAGGGCTACCATGGGCTGTGGTGAGGTGCCCTGTCCTTATTGGGCTAGGCGCACCAAGTCCTCAAAAGCCCATGTGGGGGAAGGCAAAAAAGGAAGGAGTCCTAGTAGGTATAGGATTGGACTTGGAGTCCAAGTCCTCTCCCCCTTAGCTGCGCCCTAGGGCTTGGAGGGGCTGTTTCCCACGCTCCTCCACCTATATATAGAGGGGAGGGGCGCCCCAAGAGGACACACGAAGCCCTTCGCGCCCCTCTCTCTCCCGTTACTCCATAGTTCCACCGCCTCGTCCCGGCGACGCTTAGCGAAGCGCTGTTGGTACTCCACCACCACCATCACCACCACGCCGTTGTGTTGGTTGTGATCCCATCTACTTATCATCTCTCGCTTTTTGGATCAAGAAGGAGGAGACGTCATCGAGCCGCACGTGTGCTAAACTCGGAGGTGCCGTCCGTTCGGCACTAGATCGGTTGGATCGTGGTCGGATCGCGAAGAGTAGGACTATATCAACCGCTTTGTTAAACGCTTCCGCTTACGGTCTATGAGGGTACGTAGGCACACTCTCCCCTCTCGTTCCTATGCATCTCCATGGATAGATCTTGCGTGTGCGTAGAATTTTTTTGTTTGCCATGAAACATTTCCCAACAGTAACACCTCTTCTCCCAATTGTAATCTCTACTTAAACATGGTTCTTAACACTATATATTATTTCCCAATGATATGTGGTTATCCTATGATGTTTGAGTAGATCCGTTTTGTCCTATGGGCTAATTGATGATCGTGGTTGGTTTGAGTGTATATTTTTATTATGGTGTTGTCCTACGGTGCCCTCCGTCTCGGGCAAACGTGAGGGGTCCCCTCTGTAGGGTGTTGCAATGCATTCATGATTTGCTTATTGTCGATTGCCGGAGTGACAGAAGCTTGAACACGGATAAGTGGGTTGTTGCGTATGGGAGTAAATAGGACTTGATACTTAATGTTATGGTTGGGTTTTACGACCTTAATGATCTTTGGTAGTTGCGGATGCTTGCTAGAGTTCCAATCATAAGTGCATATGATCCAAGTAGAGAAAGTATGTTAGCTCATGCCTCTCCCTCATATAAAATTGCATGAATGATTACCGGTCTAGTTATCGATTGCCTAGGGACAAATGAATTTCTTGTTGACTAAAGCTATCCACTTTTATTACCTTGAAATTTATTCGTAGTTTTATTCTCGCAAAGTACTCGTAGTTTTGTTCTTGCCAAATAGTTTTATACTTGTTCTAGGTAAAGCAAATGTCAAGTGCGCGTAGAGTTGTATCGGTGGTCGATAGAACTTGAGGGAATATTTGTTCTACCTTTAGCTCCTTGTTGGGTTCGACACTCTTATTTATCGAAAAAGGCTACAAACGATCCCCTATACTTGTGGGTTATCAAGACCTTTTTCTGGCGCCATTGTCGGGGAGCAATAGCGTGGGGTGAATATTCTCGTGTGTGCTTGTTGATGTAGCTTGAAGCTACGTCGGTATTTCCCCAAAGAGGAAGGGATGATGCAGCATAGCGACGGTAGGTATTTCCCTCAGTGATGAAACCAAGGTTATCGAACCAGTAGGAGAACCAAGCAACAATACGTAAACGACACCTACACACAAATAACAAATACTCGCAACCCGACGTATTAAAGGGGTTGTCAATCCCTTTCGGGTAACGGCGCCAGAAATTGGCAGACGGGTGTGAATAAATTGTAGTAGATTGATAGATCAAACGCCAAATAAAATAAATTGTAGCAAGGTATTTTTGTATATTTGGTTTAATAGATATGAAAATAAAAGGCAAATAAAATAGACCGCAAAGGCAAATAATATGAGAAAGAGACCCTGGGGCCATAGATTTCACTAGTGGCTTCTCCCGAGAAAAACAGCAAATGGTGGGTAAACAAATTACTGTTGGGCAATTGATAGAACTTCAAATAATCATGACGATATCCAGGCAATGATCATTATATAGGCATCACATCCAAGATTAGTAGAATGACTCCTGCCTACATCTACTACTATGACTCCACAAATCGACCGCTATCCAGCATGCATCTAGTGTATTAAGTTCATGGAGTAATGCAATAAGAACGATGGCATGATGTAGACAAGATCTATTTATGTAGAAATAGACCCCATCGTTTTATCCTTTGTAGCAACGATACATACGTGTCGGTTCCCCTTATGTCACTGGGATCAAGCACCGTAAGATCGAACCCACTACAAATCACCTCTTCCCATTGCAAGATAAATAGATCAAGTTGGACAAACAAAACCCAAATATCAGAGAAGAAATACGAGGCTATAAGCAATCATGCATATAAGAGATCAAAGAAACTCAAATAACTTTCATGGATAAAAAGAGATAGATCTGATCATAAACTCAAAGTTCATTGGATCCCAACAAACACACCGCAAAAGAGTTACATCATATGGATCTCCAAGAGACCATTGTATTGAGAATCAAACGAGAGAGAGGAAGCCATCTAGCTACTAACTACGGACCCGAAGGTCTACAGAGAACTACTCACGCATCATCGGAGAGGCACCAATGGGAGTGGTGAACCCCTCCATGATGGTGTCTAGATTGGACTGGTGGTTCTGGACTCTGCGGCGGCTGGAATTGATTTTCGTCGACTCCCCTATGGTTTCTGGAATATTGGGGTATTTATAGAGTAAAGAGGCGGTCCGGGGGGGCGCCCGAGGTGGGCACAACCCACAAGGGCATGCCCTGGTGGGTTGTGCTCCCCTCGGAGTAGCCCCCGGGTCCTTCTTCGGCCCATTGGTTGTCTTCTGGTCTAAAAAAATCCATAAAAAGTTTCGCTGCGTTTGGACTCCATTTGATATTGATTACCTTCGATGTAAAAAACATGCAAAAAACAGCAACTGGCACTTGGCACTATGTCAATAGGTTAGTACCAAAAAATGATATAAAATGACTACAAAATGATTATAAAACATCCAAGATTGATAATATAACAGCATGGAACAATAAAAAATTATAGATACGTTGGAGACGTATCACTTGTTTGCTTTATCACTAAGTAGTTTTTATTTTCTGTTCTAAATTGTTCTCTATCTTTAGCTATGGATATGGAACACGAAACACCAAAAACATTAGTTGTACTTGCTACTCATGGAGATGGGGAACCTCCTAAAACCCTCGATGCTCGTTATGTGAAAAAATATTAAACACTACTTTGATAATCCTGAGAAAACCCATTCAACTTGAGAATGGGAAACACGTTGGATCAACATGAATACTTTAGGGATTATCGCTTGACTAAAAAAGGGAAACTGTTATGGGATCAAATTCATATATTGTATTGGTATGCTCGAGATTTATGCTCTAGGTATGATTATACTTGTTGCTCTAGGATGAAGGCTCCACACCTTCCCTTTTCATGTGAATTTAGTGATAATGAAACCTTGGCTTCTTATGCTATTGGTAGATATGATTACTATGATGTGGAACGAATAGAAGAATTTGTTGCTTTTAAGGTTGCTTATGAAATTGAATCTCTGTTTGAAAAATCTGAAGATTATGATGATTTTTTTTATAGAACTGAAATTTTTGCCATCCTTAAATATTGCTATGAAAATTATAAATACAATGCCGATATTGATGCGTTTATTGAGAGACTCCCTACTGTCCAAGAAGAGACTAATATTTTGCAGGAAACAATGGAGGAAGAAATAGATGAAACTGTGAGCTCATTGGATGAAAAATATGATGAGGAGAGCGAAGAACAAAAGGAGGAAGAGCGGATTAGCTACCCGTGCCCACCTTCTAATGAGAGTAACTCTTCAACTCATACATTGTTTAATTTCCCTTCATCTCACTGAAGGATGAATGTTATAATAATTGCTATGATCCCGTTGATTGATATGTCTCCATCCTATCTACTTTTTCAAACACTTTTGCCCTTGTTTTGGACTCTAATTTGCATGATTTGAATGGAACTAACCCAGACTGACGCTATTTTCAGCAGAATTGCCATGGTGTTATTTTTGTGTAGAAATAAAAGTTCTCGGAATGACCTGAAACTTCACAGCGATTATTTTGGAATAAATAAAAACATTGGTGAAAGAATCAACCAGAGGGGACCCACACCCTATCCACAAGGGTGGAGGGCACGCCCACCCCCTAGGGTGTGCCCTCTGGTCTTGTGGGTCCCATGAGGCTCCACCGACCTCAACTCCAACTCCATATATTCATGTTCGGGGAGAAAAAATCAGAGAGAAGGATTCATCGTGTTTTACGATACAGAGCCGTCGTCACCCCCTGCTCTTCATCGGGAGGCCAGATTTGGAGTCCGTTCGGGGCTCCGGAGAGGGGAAATCATCGCCATCATCATCACCAACCTTCCTCCATCACCAATTTCATGATGCTCACCACCATGCGTGAGTAATTCCATCGTAGGCTTGCTGGACGGTGATGGGTTGGATGAGATTTACCATGTAATCGAGTTAGTTTTGTTAGGGTTTGATCCCTAGTATCCACTATGTTCTAAGATTGATGTTGCTACGACTTTGCTATGCCTAAGGCTTGTCACTAGGGCCCGAGTGCCATGATTTCGGATCTGAACCTATTTTGTTTTCATGAATATACTTGTGTTCTTGATCCTATCTTGCAAGTTATAGTCACCTACTACATGTTATGATCCGGCAACCCCAGAGTGACAATAGTCGGGACACTTCCCGGTGATGACCGTAGTTTGAGGAGTTCATGTATTCACTAAGTGCTAATGCTTTGGTCCGGTACTCTATTAAAAGGAGGCCTTAATATCCCTTAGTTTCCAATAGGACCCCGCTGCCATGGGAGGGTAGGACAAAAGATGTCATGCAAGTTCTTTTCCATAAGCACGTATGACTATATTCGGAATACATGCCTACATTATATTGATGAACTAGAGCTAGTTCCGTGTCACCCTATGTTATAACCGTTGCATGATGAATGCCATCTGACATAATTATCTATCATTGATCCATTGCCTATGAGCTCGCTTCATATTGATCTTTGCTAAGTTACTTTTCCGTTGCCATTGTTACGATTCCTTGCATATTGCCGTTACTTTTGCCACTGTTACCGTTACTTCCATATTACTTTGCTACTAAATACTTTGCTGCAAATATTAAGTCTTCCAAGTGTGGTTGAATTGAAACTTAGCTACTAATACTTGAGAATATCCTTTGGCTCCCCTTGTGTCGAATCAATAAATTTGGTTGAATACTCTACCCTCAAAAACTATTGTGATCCCCTATACTTGTGGGTTATCAAGAACTTTTTCTGGCGCCGTTGCCGGGGAGCATAGCTCTATTCTCTGAGTCACTTGGGATTTATATCTGTTGATCACTTTGAGGAATTTGGAAGATCAAAGAACCAAGATTTTTCCCTCAACTACGAGGGGAGGTAAGGAACTGCCATCTAGCTCTGCACTTCATTCACCTTCTGTTTTGAGTAAACTTGCGACACCTACACCTGCTATTGATTCTGATAGGTCACATCTTATTGATGATGCCACTTCACTATGCATGATGCTTATGATGAAACTACTTCTCTGCTTGGTAATATTGTGCCACTAGGTGAACTTCTTGATGAACAACTTGCTAGGGTTAGAGAGAATGAAATTACTAAAACTAATGATATTATTGAAACTAAAGATTATGATTCCCCCCTAGATATGAATTGCCTATTGTACCTGAGGGTTATATTATGGATGAGGAAACTGCTAGAGACTTTCTTGCTTGTAATGATAGAGATGATCTTAAGAAACTGTTAGCTAAGCTGAAAGAAAAGTCTTCGAATGCTAGAATGCAATATGACCCTATGTTTGCTACTTCACCTATCTTTGTTACTGATAAGGATTATGAATTCCCTGTCAATCCTGAGTTAATTACTTTGGTAGAATCTGATCCTTTCTATGGTTATGAATCTGAAACTGTTGTGGCACATCTTACTAAATTGAATGATATAGCCACCCTATTTGCCCATGAGGAAAAAATTGCTATTACTATATTCTCAAATTGTTTCCTTTCTCGTTAAAGGGTGATGCTAAGATATGGTTTAATTCTCTTGCTCCTAGTTGTGTGTGTAGTCCCCAGGATATGATTTACTACTTCTCTGAAAAATATTTCCCTACCCATAAGAAACAAGCTGCCTTACGGGAAATATTTAGCTTTGTGCAAATTGAAGAAGAGAGTCTCCCACAAGCTTGGGGGAGGCTTCTCCAATTACTTAATGCTTTGCCTAATCATCCTCTCAAGAAAAATGAAATACTTGATATCTTTTATAATGGAATAACCGATGCTTCCAGAGACCACCTCGATAGTTTTGCTGGTTGTGTTTTCAGGGAACGAACTGTTGAGCAAGCTAAATTCCTATTGAATGAGTAATGATAATGATTGGACACTTCCTGAACCAACTCCTAAGCCAACTCCAAAGAAAAGGGGTATTCTATTTCTCAGTCCCGAAGATATGCAAGAGGCAAAGAAATTTATGAAAGAAAAAGGTATTAAAGCTGAAGATGTTAAGAATTTACCGCCTATTAAAGAAATACATGGTCTTGATAACCCGACACGGGTAGTACAGGTAAACTATCTCCATAGATTTGATGAAGGAGATATTCCTCATAATAAGTCTGCTAGTCAATGCTTGGATGAGTTTGATAATTTTATTGTTAAACAAGAAAACTTCAATGCTTATGTTAGTAGACAATTGAAACGTAATGCTTACATGCTTGACCACTTAGGTCATTATATGAGTAGAACTGTTAATGATCTTAAGCTTATTAATAAACATGCTTCCATGGTTACAACTCAAGTAGAACAAGTAATTAAGGCACATGATGATTTGCTTAATGAGTTGAATAGTAAGAATAACGATAATGTTGTTAAGGTTATGACTAGAGGTGGTAAGATGACCCAGGAAACCTTTGTATCCTGAAGGCCATCCTAAGAGAATTGAGCAAGATTCTTAGAGAGTTAATACTGATGCACCTAGTCCTTCTAATAAAAAGAAAAAGAAAACTGATAGGACTTTGCATGCTAGTGAACCTGCTATAGACAACCTGAGAGTCCCAATGATACTTCTATTTCTGATGCTGAGACACAATCTGGTAATGAACATGAACCTAGTGATAATATTAATGATGATGTTCATGTTGATGCTCAACCTAGTAATGATAATGATGTAGAGATTGAACCTGTTGTTGATCTTGATAACCCACAATCAAAGAATCAACGTTATGATAAGAGAGACTTTGTTGCTAGGAAACATGGTAGACAAAGAGAACCACGAGTTCAGAAACCCATGCCCTTTCCTCCTAAGCCATCCAAGAAAAATGATGATGAGGATTTTGAGTGCTTTGCTGAAATGATTAGACCTATCTTTTTGCGTATGCGTTTGACTGATATGCTTAAAAATGCCTCCTTATGCTAAGTATATGAAAGATATTGTTACAAATAAAAGAAAGATATCGGAAGCTGAAATTTCCACCATGCTTGCTAATTACACTTTTAAGGGTGGAATACCAAAGAAACTTGGAGATCCAAGAGTACTAACTATACCATGCTCCATTAAAATAAACTATGTTAAAACTGCTTTATGTGATCTTGGAGCCGGTGTTAGTGTTATGCCTTTCTCTTTATATTGTAGACTTGAATTGAATAAGTTGACACCTACTGAAATTTCTTTGCAAATGGCTGATAAATCAACTGCTATACCCATCGGTATTTGCGAGGATGTGCTTATTGTGGTTGCAAACGTTACTATCTTAACAGACTTTGTTATTCTTGGTATTCCCGAGGACGATAGTATGTCGATCATCCTTGGTAGACCCTTTTTGAATACTGCAGGGGCTGTTATTGATTGCAACAAAGGCAATGTTACTTTTCATGTTAATGGTAATCAGCATATGGTACACTTTCCGAAGAAACAACCTCAAGTTCAAATTATCAATTCTATTGGAAATATTTCAACTATTACTATTGGAGGTTTTGAATTCCCTCTTCCTACTGTCAAAAAGAAATATGATATTCTTATTGTTGGGGACATGCATATCCCCGTTGAGGTAACCTAGTGTTATTAGAAAATTCTCCGGTTTCATGTTATTCGGAAGAAGCTTGTTAATAAGACGTGATCAGCCTTATTAATGGATTCCTTTTGATGTGCATGAGATGGATGAATTTAGAATGCATAACTTTCTGTACCTATCCTTTACTTTCTATTATTCAGATTAAATAAAGCAAAAATAGTATTTCCTGTCTGTTTTCTGAATTATCCATGCAATAAAAAATGTCCCGAAAATAATAGTTCTCCAAATGCCCTAAAAAATTAGTATGATTTTTATAGAATATTTGAGAATTTGTGGCACTAAGAACACACCAGGGGGACCCACTGATGTCTACTACACAACCTTCTTCTTGTAGACGTTGTTGGGCCTCCAAGTGCAGAGGTTTGTAGGACAGTAGCAAATTTCCCTCAAGTGGATGACCTAAGGTTTATCAATCCGTGGGAGGCGTAGGATGAAGATGGTCTCTCTCAAGCAACCCTGCAACCAAATAACAAAGAGTCTCTTGTGTCCCCAACACACCCAATACAATGGTAAATTGTATAGGTGCACTAGTTCGGCGAAGAGATGGTGATACAAGTGCAATATGGATGGTAGATATGGGTTTTTGTAATCTGAAAATATAAAAACAGCAAGGTAACTATTGATAAAAGTGAGCACAAACGGTATTGCAATGCGTTGAAACAAGGCCTAGGGTTCATAATTTCACTAGTGCAAGTTCTCTCAACAGTAATAACATAATTGGATCATATAAATATCCCTCAACATGCAACAAAGAGTCACTCCAAAGTCACTAATAGCGGAGAACAAACGAAGAGATTATGGTAGGGTACGAAACCACCTCAAAGTTATTCTTTCCGATCAACCATTGGGCTATTCCTATAAGTGTCACAAACAGCCCTAGAGTTCGTAGTAAAATAACACCTTAAGACACACATCAACCAAAACCCTAATGTCACCTAGATACTCCAATGTCACCACAAGTATCCATGGGCATGATTATACGATATGCATCACACAATCTCAGATTCATCTATTCAAACCAACACAAAGTGCTTCAAAGAGTGCCCCAAAGTTTCTACCGGAGAGTCAAGACGAAAACGTGTGCCAACCCCTATGCATAGGTTCATGGGCAGAACCCGCAAGTTGATCACCAAAGCATACATCAAGTGAATCACGTGATGTCCCATTGTCACCACAGATAAGCACGGCAAGACATACATCAAGTGTTCTCAAATCCTTAAAGACTCAATCCGATAAGATAACTTCAAAGGGAAAACTCAATCCATTACAAGAGAGTAGAGGGGGAGAAACATCATAAGATCCAACTATAATAGCAAAGCTCGCGATACATCAAGATCGTGCCAAATCAAGAACACGAGAGAGAGAGATCAAACACATAGCTACTGGTACATACACTCAGCCCCGAGGGTGAACTACTCCCTCCTTGTCATGGAGAGCACCGTGATGATGAAGATGGCCACCGGTGAGGGTTCCCCCCTCCGGCAGGGTGCCGGAACAGGGTCCCGATTGGTTTTTGGTGGCTACAGAGGCTTGCGGCGGCGGAACTCCCGACCTATTTTGTTCCTCGAAGGTTTTAGGGTATATGGGAATATATAGGCGAAAGGAGTCGGTAAGGGGAGCCACAAGGGGCCCACGTGGGTGGAGGGCGCGCCCAGGGGGGTGGGCGCGCCCCCCTGCCTCGTGCCTTCCTCGTTGACCCCCTGACGTGCACTCCAAGTCTCCTGTATTGCTTTCTTTCCAAAAATAACTGTTCTAAAGGTTTCATTCTATTTGGACGCCATTTGATATTCCTTTTCTGCGAAACACTGAAACAAGGGAAAAATAGAAACTCGCACTGGGCTCTGGGTCAATAGGTTAGTCCCAAAAGTAATATAAAAGTGCATAGTAAAGCCCATTAAACATCCAAGATGGATAATATAATAGCATGAATACTTCATAAATTATAGATACGTTGGAGACGTATCAGCATCCCCAAGCTTAATTCCTGCTCATCCTCGAGTAGGTAAATTATAAAAGAAATAATTTATGAAGTGTGAATGCTAGCAGGTGCACAAGTTTAATCAATGATAATTTCAATCACCTTTTCTAGAATCATTATATGTCATAACAGTAGCTCATATCATAAAGCTTCTCATGATCAAGTAACAAACTATTCACATGTTAAAGTATAGATCATAAACTTTCTTGAAAACTAACAAACCGTGTTATTAGTCATCAAACAATTACAATTCATCTTATTTTTAGGAAGAGTCTATGTCAGAGCTTTGATTCATCAAACTTCACATACTCAACTATCTTTTAGTCTTCCATGATTGCTACCACTCAAAGCATATTTTTAGAACAAATAGCATCCATCGAACACAGAGAAAGATAGGGGCTTAATGTTTCGCCTCCTAACTTATTTATCATATAGATAATTGTCAACAATATTAATTCATGATCAAATATATTTGAATGGCCATATATGCTCAGATCTTTCCATCACATGATGCTTGCCAACTAAAGAGTAGGTTGGAATGAGAAGGAATACTACTGACTCTTGCATAAAAGTAAAAGATAGGCCCTTCGCAGAGGGAAGCAGGGATTTGCAGAGGTGCCAGAGCTCGAAGCAAAAACAGAGATGAAAATAATTTTGAGAGGTATGCTTTCATTGTCAACATAACGACCAAGAATTCCCAATATCTTCCATACTACATACATTATAGGCGGTTCCCAAACAGAAAGGTAAAGATTTTTACTGCCCCTCCACCAACAATCATCAATCCATGGCTTGCCCGAAACAACGGGTGCCTCCAACTAACATCAATCCTGGGGGAGTTTTGTTTGCAATTATGTTTGATTTGATTTTGATCTTTTGATCATGGGACTGGGCATCCCAGTTACCAGCCATTTTCTCGTGAATGATGAGCGGAGTCCACTCATCGTGAAAATAACCCACCTAGCATGGAAGATACTGCTAACCCTAGTCGCTACATGAGCGATTCGGGCATACAAAACAGATTATTATTTGAAGGTTTAGAGTTTGGCACATGCAAATTTACTTGAAACGGCAGGTAAATACCGCATATAGGTAGATATGGTGGACACTCATGGAAGAAACTTGGTTCAAGGAATTTGGATGCACACGCAGTATTCCCGCTTAGTACAGACATATTGGCTAGCAAAGGATTCTAAATAGCAAGCACCACATGTTAGAGGATCCATAACAATATAACTTCTATACAAATATACCCAAGCATAACTCATTATGTTGTCTTCCTTGTCCAACTTCAACTAATTTGCTCAGGTTTGAAAATAATTAATGGGGCTCACAATCATAGAAGATGTCCAAGATAGTATATTTATATGTGAAATCTCTCTTCCTTCAATATTCTTTCATGAATTGTTCAAGTGACCAATACAATGTTTGCTAACCTTCAATAAATTTACCACCTCTACGTATTATATGTGAAGTCATTACTCCCCATGGGATAAGCATATGAAACATATATAATTTCAGATTTATGATATTCAAATCATTCAACCATTTACTCATAGGATATAAGTGAAGCACACGAGTAAATGACAAACTACTCCAAAAAGATATAAGTGAAGATCAATGAGTAGTTAAATAATTATGTAGCTATGTGAAGACTCTCTCTCATTTAAGAATTTCAGATCTTGGTATTTTATTCCAACAGCAAGCAAAGCTAAAGAAAATAAAATGATGCTCCAAGCAAAACACATATCATGTGGTGAATAAAAATATAGCTCCAAGTAAAGTTACCGATGAATGAAGACGAAAGAGGGGATGCCTTCCGGGGCATCCCCAAGCTTAGGCTCTTTGTTGTCCTTGAATATTACCTTGGGGTGCCTTGGGAATCCCCAAGCTTAGTCTCTTTCCATTCCTTATTCCATAGTCCATCAAATCTTTACCCAAAACTTGAAAACTTCACAACACAAAACTCAACAGAAAACTCGTAAGCTCCATTAGCGAAAGAAAACAAAACACCACTTCAAGGTACTGTAATGAACTTATTCTTTATTTTTGTTGGTGTTAAACCTACTGTATTCCAACTTCTCTATGATTTATAACTATTATACTAGCCACAGATTCATCAAAATAAGCAAGCAACACAATGAAAACAGAATCTGTTAAAAACAGAACAGTCTGTAGTAATATGTATCAAACGTATACTTCTGGAACTCCAAAAATTCTATGGTGGACCTGAGGAATTTGTCTAGTAATCGTCTGCAAAAATAATGAACTAAATATCTCTCTCCATTAAAAAGTTGAAGCTAACCTCGTGAGCGCTAAAGTTTCTGTTTTTTACAGCATGATCATAAAGACTTCACCCAAGTCTTCCCAAAGGTTCTACTTGGCACAAACACTAATTAAAACACAAAACCACATAAAAACAGACGTGAGATGGATTATTTATTACTAAACAGAACCAAAAATCAATAAACTAAAATAAAATTGGGTTGCCTCCCAACAAGCGCTAACGTTTAACGCCCCTAGCTAGGCATGATGATTTCAATGATGCTCACATAAAAGATAAGGATTGAAACATAAAGAGAGCATCATGAAGAATATGACTAGCACATTTAAGTCTAACCCACTTCCTATGCATAGGGATTTTGTGAGCAAACAACTTATGGGAACAATAATCAACTAGCATAGGAAGGCAAAACAAACATAACTTCAAAACTTTAAGCACGTAGAGAGGAAACTTGATATTATTGCAATTCCTACAAGCATATATTCCTCCCTCATAATAATTTTCAGTAGCATCATGAATGAATTCAACAATATAACCAGCTCATAAAGCATTCTTTTCATGATCTACAAGCATAGAAATTTTACTACTCTCCACATAAGCAAAATTCTTCTCATTCGGAATAGTGGGAGTATCATAAGAGACTTGAATACTATAAATTGTTTCCACATTAAAAGAGTAATGTTCAGAAAAAGGGTAATTGTAATCATGACAAGTTTTATAAATATAATCATCACTACTTTTTATAGCATAAGTTTCATCACAATAATCATCATAAGTAGCAACTTTGTTCTCATCATAATCGATTGAAACCTCTTCCAAGATAGTGGACTCATCACTAAATAAAGTCATGACCTCTCCAAATCCACTTTCATAATATTATAAGATTCAACATCCTCCAAAATAGTGGGATCATTACTTCCTAAAGTTGACACTCTTCCAAACCCACTTTCATCAATATAATCATCATAAGTAGGAGGCATGCTATCATCATTATAAATTTGCATATCAAAACTTGGGAGACTAAAAATATCATCTTCATTAAACGTAGCATCCCCAAGCTTGGGACAAACATTAATTGCAGCAAATATATTCACAAAAACATCTTCTTCTTCAAACATAGCATCCCCAAGCTTGGGTCTTTTTATATCATAAGCATAATCACTCTCATCATTAATAGTATGGATAGCACCAATAGTATAGCAATTATCATATTCTTCCAAGCAAGTGCCAAAAAGATTTTCAAGATCATAAGAAGTATTATTATCTTCCCAATCATAATCATCACAACAAGCAATAGGCATAACAAGATCATCCGCAAATGCATCATCTTCCACAATTATTTTTGATTCATTTTCATGAGGCACAACAATGATAGGAGCAACATAATTGGGGGGAGATATCCTTTTACCTCTCTTCCTTTTTCTTTTCTTCTTGTTCACCACATCATGTGTGGGTTCAATCCTCTTTTTGGAGCTCCTTATTAATGAGATTGGTTGAATAGAGGGCTCCTCCTTGTTACCTGATTCATCATAAGAACTAATAGGGGAATATTGGGAAGTCTCTTCCCTTTCATTAGTACTCTCTTCATCTTCTATTTGTTTTCTTTTCCTTATGTAGTTGGCAATATAAGGATTTTCAATGCAATTCACCGCACAATACATATAAATTTCTTCTAGATCAAAATGAAGAACTCTATCAAGGGCAAATTCTGGAATGACCTTAGTTATATGTTTCATTTGTTCATAACCCAAGAGCAAACTAAGTTCATTATGATGTGCAAGGGAAATCAAGTCATCGCAATTTTTGGACACGATATGATCATGGAACAATTTGCATTGGGTACTGAAATGATCATGTTCATTGCAAAGTTCACAAGTACGGCTAAGAAAATTTAAATTTTTAGCACAAACATCTAGCATTTCTTGCAAAAATTTAGTTTCTAAATGCTTATGCCTCTTGCAATATCTATCTTCCCTTATTTGGTGTGTACTTGCAAACCCAATACACTCCACAAAAATCGACATGCTTATAAGAGATTTTTCATCATGACTAGTGCAATCATCATTAGTACTATGGATATTCAAGGAGTTCATACTAACAACATTGCAATCATGCTCATCATTCAAAGATTTAGTGCCAAACATTTTAATGCATTCTTCTTCTAACACTTTGGCACAATTTTCCTTTCCATCATACTCACGAAAGATATTAAAAAGATGAAGCGTATGAGGCAAACTCAATTCCATTTTTTTAGTTTTCTTTTATAAACTAAACTAGTGATAAAACAATAAACTAAAAGATTCGATTGCAAGATCTAAATATATACCTTCAATCATTCACCTCCCCGGCAACGACGCCAGAAAAGAGCTTAGTTGACGGGGTGTGAGTGCCGCTTACCTAGCCTCCCCGGCAACGGCGCCAGAAAAGAGCTTGATGTCTACTACACAACCTTCTTCTTGTAGACGTTGTTGGGCCTCCAAGTGCAGAGGTTTGTAGGACAGTAGCAAATTTCCCTCAAGTGGATGACCTAAGGTTTATCAATCCGTGGAAGGCGTAGGATGAAGATGGTCTCTCTCAAGCAACCCTGCAACCAAATAACAAAGAGTCTCTTGTGTCCCCAACACACCCAATACAATGGTAAATTGTATAGGTGCACTAGTTCGGCGAAGGGATGGCGATACAAGTGCAATATGGATGGTAGATATGGGTTTTTGTAATCTGAAAATATAAAAACAGCAAGGTAACTAATGATAAAAGTGAGCACAAATGGTATTGCAATGCGTTGAAACAAGGCCTAGGGTTCATAATTTCACTAGTGCAAGTTCTCTCAACAATAATAACATAATTGGATCATATAAATATCCCTCAACATGCAAAAAAGAGTCACTCCAAAGTCACTAATAGCGGAGAACAAACGAAGAGATTATGGTAGGGTACGAAACCACCTCAAAGTTATTCTTTCCGATCAACCATTGGGCTATTCCTATAAGTGTCACAAACAGCCCTAGAGTTCGTAGTAAAATAACACCTTAAGACACACATCAACCAAAACCCTAATGTCACCTAGATACTCCAATGTCACCACAAGTATCCATGGGCATGATTATACGATATGAATCACACAATCTCAGATTCATCTATTCAAACCAACACAAAGTGCTTCAAAGAGTGCCCCAAAGTTTCTACCGGAGAGTCAAGACAAAAACGTGTGCCAACCCCTATGCATAGGTTCATGGGCGGAACCCGCAAGTTGATCACCAAAGCATACATCAAGTGAATCACGTGATATCCCATTGTCACCACAGATAAGCACGGCAAGACATACATCAAGTGTTCTCAAATCCTTAAAGACTCAATCCGATAAGATAACTTCAAAGGGAAAACTCAATCCATTACAAGAGAGTAGAGGGGGAGAAACATCATAAGATCCAACTATAATAGCAAAGCTCGCGATACATCAAGATCATGCCAAATCAAGAACACGAGAGAGAGAGAGAGAGAGAGATCAAACACATAGCTACTGGTACATACACTCAGCCCCGAGGGTGCTCCCTCCTCGTCATGGAGAGCGCCGGGATGATGAAGATGGCCACCGGCGAGGGTTCCCCCCTCCGGCAGGGTGCCGGAACTGGGTCCCGATTTGTTTTTGGTGGCTACAGAGGTTTACGGCGGCGGAACTCCCGATCTATTGTGTTCCTCAAAGGTTTTAGGGTATATGGGAATATATAGGCGAAAGAAGTCGGCAAGGGGAGCCACGAGGGGCCCACAAGGGTGGAGGGCGCACCCAGGGGGTGGGCTTGCCCCCTGCGTCGTGCCTTCCTCGTTGACCCCCTGACGTGCACTCCAAGTCTCCTGTATTGCTTTCTTTCCAAAAATAACTTTTCTGAAGGTTTCATTCCGTTTGGACTCCGTTTGATATTCCTTTTCTGCGAAACACTAAAACAAGGGGAAAAAACAAAAACTGGCACTGGGCTCTGGGTCAATAGGTTAGTCCCAAAAGTAATATAAAAGTGCATAGTAAAGCCCATTAAACATCCTAGATGGATAATATAATAGCATGAATACTTCATAAATTATAGATACGTTGGAGACGTATCACCCACCACCTGTCCACAAGGGTGGAGGGCACACCCTACCCCCTGGGCGCGCCCCTTGAGGAAGTCCTGGACTATGGGGTCCTCGGGTGTCCGGGCTATGTGATATGGGCCGGACTGATGGGCCGTGAAGATACAGGGCAGAAGACCATCCCCCGTGTCCGAGTCGGACTCTCTTATGCGTGGATGGCTAGCTTTACATCTGGATGTGTAGTTTCCTTTCTTTGTAAACCGACTCTGTACAACCCTAGGCCCATCCGGTGTCTATATAAACCGGAGGGTTTAGTCCGTAGAGGCCATCAGAAAAAAACATAGGCTAGACATCTAGGGTTTAGCCAATACGATCTCGAGGTAGATCAACTCTTGTAACCCCCATACTCATCAAATACAACCAAGCAGAACATAGGGTTTTACCTCCATTAAGAGGGCCCGAACCTGGGTAAACACCGTGTCTCTCTTGTCTCCTGTTACTTCGATCCTCAGACGCACAGTTCGAGACCCCCTACCCGAGATTGCCGGTTTTGACACCGACACCCCCTGTCTTGTGGGTCCCACGTGGGTCCCCTCCACTTATTCTAGCACCCATCCACTTCGTCTTCCTCCAGAAAAAATCACCACGTAGCTCAAACCCGTGTTCTAGCTAATTTTGCTGCCATTTTTGATCTCCTTGCTCAAAGCTCCATTCACAAAACTGCTTTGGGGGATTGTTCTTTGGTATGTGACTCCTCCAATGGTCCAATTATTTTTTGTTCTAGTGCTTTATTTATTGCAAATTTTTGCTACTATGGTGACCTTGTTCTTGAGCTTGCATGTCACATTTATATGGTCCAAAGTAGTTTTGATGCATGATTTAGCCTCTAGACACTTGTAAGAGTAGTTGCTATCAATATCGTTGAGTTCGGTTTACTTTTATTTTGAGTCACTAAAACTTTCAGAGGAAGAAAAATGTCTAGGAGAATGTACCAAGGTGGTTCTTCGAGGAAGCAAGTACCGAGGCTCGCGATACGTGAGCCGGACCTTGAACCACCAAGGGAAGCTCAAGTGCGGCCTTGTGAATGGCCGTCGGATGAATTTATGGTTCATGCAGGCTTCAAGGATGAATTTGATGCGTATCTTCGGAATGCTGATCTTGAAGACTTCGTATTAGATAATTGCCAACAATACTATTACCTCACCGACTCCTTTGTGCGGTGGTTTGAATTTTCATCTAACTGCAATACCCATATTGTTTTATTTGATCTTTATGATGAATCATATACCATGGACCTTGAAGATTTTAATACTGCTTGCAAAATCCCATAGTGGGGCCTTCTTAGTGAGCCTTACAAATCTGAATACAATGATTTTCTTGCTAGCATCACTGTGGGAGAAACTAGAAATATCACACAAGCCTCCATGGGGAGCATTCATTTCTCTGCCATACATTATTTTGCTCTCTTTATAGGTAGATGCATTAATGGTAAACATGACCATAGCCACCTCTGTGCCTTGGATCTTAGTGTCCTCAAGTGTGCAGTGTTGGGTGATAAGGGATATAATCTAGGGGCTATTACTCCCATGAGGTTACACCTTAACGCTAAAGATGGAGATTTATTTGGTGGGATTTGTGCAACTCGTTTAGCTAATTATCTTGGAGTACCCACAAGGGGGAATGACGTAGAGTTGCCACCTGCTTTTCTTGATTATAATGCTTTGGTGCGCTATCAGTTTCTTGAGAGGAATGAACAGTCCCTTCAGTACCGACTAATCTTTGACAAACAGCATGCCATCCATATTACCGTTCCTGCTCCTGCCTTCTTTAACTTTTAGGTAAATGGGAGATCTTTTATAACCAGAGAGGAGGCAAACGAGTATGAGAGAACGGCGGAGGCTGCTCACCTCCAGGAGGCAGCTCGCCAAGCGGTAGCTGCCACAGCACAATACGACCCCAACTATGATTTCAGATATCATCCGGGCCAGTGGTGGCCTTAGACCAACTTAGGCCAAAAGCCTAAGCTTGGGGGAGTACGTATTTCTCACCGACATTACATTCATGTTCACACACTCATTTCAGTTGTCAGTGTTCATACTTTTTCATTGTATATCCCTATTAGTTTATTTCTTTTTCCTGCTTTCTTCTTGTGTGTTTGAAAAACTTTAAGAAAGACCCAAAAAATTAGTTGTAGCTCCTGTTTAGTTTCCTTTCCATGTTCATTTAGTAGTAGTATTAAATAAAACCCAAAAGATTTCTCGTTCTTCTTTTGCTTGTTGGGAGCTTTCCTGTGTAAATAGTTTTTCTCGTTCTTGTTCTACTTCCTCCAGAAAAATAAAAACTCCAAAAACATTTCAGTGTGTTTCTTTGAATTCTTTTCTTTTCTTTTCTTTTCTTTGGGGGCCGAGAGGAGAAGACCACGATGAAAATGTTGAGTGGCTCTCATATGCATTATTGTTAATCTAACAAAGAGCCCATATTACCTTGTCTTCTCCTTTGAATAAATGTTTGCAGACTCCAGCTTAGTCCAATGCACGTGCACTATTATTATTATCCACACCTTTCGGTTGTGCAAGTGAAAGGCAATAATGACGATATATGATGAAATGATTGAGATGAGGAAAAGCTGGTATGAACTCGACCTATCTTGTTTTTGTAAATATGATTAGTTCATCGTTTCTGATTTAGCCTATTATGAATGAAACATGTTTGCAATGACAATTAGAGATTATAGTTACTCATGCCATGCTTAGTTAGCTAGGAGTTTATAATGGTTTACCTTGCGTGCCAACATGCTTTTAAAATGGTTGTGATGTAGTATGATAGGATGGTATCCTCCTTTGAAAGATTCGAGTGGCTTGACTTGGCACATGTTCACGCATGTAGTTGAAACAAAATCAACATAGCCTCCACGATATTTATGTTCATGGTGATTTATATCCTACTCATGCTTGCACTCAATGTTGGTTAATCTCAATGCATGTTTATGACTGTCGTCGCTCTCTAGTTGGTCGCTCCCTAGTCTTTTTCTAGCCTTCACTTGTACTAAGCGGGAATACTGCTTGTGCATCTACCAAATGAAACAAAAAATGATATTCTACGAAACCAAAAATAAGCAAAAAACAGCAACTGGCACTGGGCACTAAGTTAATAGGTTAGTCCCAAAAATGATATAAAGTTGCTTGTAAATGTATATAAAACATCCAAGATTGATAATATAATAGCATGGAACAAACAAAAATTATAGATACGTTGGAGACGTATCAAGCATCCCCAAGCTTAATTCCTGCTCGTCCTCGAGTAGGTAAATGATAAAAATAGAATTTTTGATGTGGAATGCTACCTAACATGTTCATCGCATATTCTTTCCTTTTGTAGCATGGATATTTGGACTTTAAATGATTCAAAGCAATAATTTATAGTTTGACATGAAGACATCAATACTCAAGCACATCAACAAGCAACCATGTCTTTCAAAATATCAATGTGAAAGAAGGCTATCCCTAGCCCATTATGCTCAATCGTTGATCCATTCGTGAAATACACTCAAGTATTAGATACATCCAATGCACAAGTATGACAATAGTGTTCCCTAGTTGGTGCTTTATAAGAGAAGATGGAGACTCAATAAAATAAAAATTGCATAAAAGTAAATAGAAAGGCCCTTCGCAGAGGGAAGCAGAGATTTGTAGAGGCGCCAGAGCTCATAACTTAAATTGAGAGATAAAAGTATTTTGAGAGGCATGCTTTTCTTGAAAATGACTGAGAATTCCCAATATCTTCCATGCTAGATAAATCATAGGTGGTTCCCAAACATAAAACAAAGTTTATTTCCTTTTCTCCATTCTTACACAATCCATGGCTAGCCGTACCCAAGGGTGCTTTCCATACCAACACTTTGCAAGGAATTTATTATGACAACATTTTTTTTCATTTCCAGACTGGGTATCCCTATTACCTGCAACATTCTCGTGCAATGACAAGTGAATAAACACTCATCTTGAGAATAACATACCTAGCATGGAAAATATTGGCCACCCCCTGCCGCTTCACGAGCGGTACGGGCACACAAAACGGAAATTCATTTTGAATATTAGAGTTGGGACATACAAATTTACTTGGAACGGCATGGAAATACCGCATATATAGGTAGGTAGGGCGGACCCATTTGGCACAACTTTGGTTTAGGGATTTGAATGCACAAGCAACATTCCCGCCTAGTACAAATGAAGGCTAGCAAATATATTGAGAAGCGCCCAACCAAAAAAACGAAAACGGTCATAAACACGCATTAAACATAACTAACGCTGAATAATGCACCACAAGTAGGATGTAAGTTCGTTGCATAACTATTGACTTTGGTGCTTGCATAGGTAATCACAAAACTTAACACCAATATTCTTACTAAAGCATAATTACTCACCAACATGACTCACATATCACTATCTCCATATCACAAAACTATTGCAAGGAATCAAGTTTTTTATATCCAATGATCTTCATGAAAGTTTTTATTATATCCTTCTTGAATATCTATCACTTTGGGACCAAATTCATATCTTATGCAAATTACCTTTGCTATTATCAACTCTCAAAAAGATTTAAGTGAAGCACGAGAGCATATATTTCTTCAAAAATATTTGAACTCTCAAAATAATATATGTGAAGCATGAAAGTGCATTTCTTTAAAATTTACTAACTCTCAAAATAATCTAAGTGAACCATGAGAGCATATTCAAAATTTACTAACTCCCAAAATAATCTAAGTGCAGTATGAGAGCATATTTCTTCAAAATTAAAGCACCACCATGCTCAAAAAGATTTAAGTGAAGCACTAGAGCAGTTGCCTAGCTCAAAAAATTTAAGTGAAGCACATAGAGCAATTCTAACAAATCATGATATCATTATGGCTCTCTCAAATAGGTGTGTCCAGCAAGGATGATTGTGACAAATATAATACAAGACTCTCCAAGCAAAACTCATGATATGTGACGAATAAAAATATAGCTCCAAGTAAAATTATCGATGGTTGTTAGAAGAAAGAGGGGATGTCTTCCGGGGCATCCCCAAGCTTAGTTGCTTGGTAGTCCTTGAATATTACCTTGGGGTGCGCCTTGGGCATCCCCAAGCTTAGGCTCTTGCCACTCCTTATTGTTGGGGAACGTAGTAATTTCAAAATTTTCCTACGCACACGCAAGATCATGGTGATGCATAGCAACGAGATGGGAGAGTGTTGTCCACATACCCTCGTAGACCGAAAGCGGAAGCGTTAGAACAACGCGGTTGATGTAGTCGTACGTCTTCACGATCCGACCAGCCCAAGTACCGAACATACGGCACCTCCGAGTTCAGCACACGTTCAGCTCGATGACGTCCCGCGAACTCTGATCCAGCAGAGGTTCGAGGAAGAGTTCCGTCAGCACGACGGCGTGATGACAGTGATGATGATGCTACCGACGCAAGGCTTCGCCTAAGCACCGCTACGATATGACCGAGGTGGATTATGGTGGGGGGGCACCACACATGGCTAAAAGATCAATGATCAATTATTGTGTCTCCAAGGGGTGCCCCCCTCCCTGTATATAAAGGAGTGGATGAGGGGGAGGGCTGGCCCTCTCTATGGCACGCCATAGGGGAGTCCTACTCCCACCGGGAGTAGGATTCCCCCTTTCCTAGTAGAACTAGGAGCCCTTCCAAGTAGTAGGAGTAGGAGAGAAGGAAAGGGAAAAGAGAAGAGAAGGAAGGAGGGGGCGCCACCCTCCCCCTAGTCCAATTCGGACTAAGCCTTGGGGAGCGTGCAGCCTCCCCTCTCTCTTTCCCCTAAAGCCCAATAAGGCCCATATCCTCCCCGGCGAATTCCCGTAACTCTCCGGTACTCCGAAAAATAACCGAATCACTCGGAACCTTTCCGATGTCCGAATATAGTCGTCCAATATATCGATCTTTACGTCTCGACCATTTCGAAACTGCTCGTCATGTCTCCGATCTCATCCGGGACTCCCAACTACCTTCGGTACATCAAAACACATAAACTCATAATACAAATCGTCACCGAACGTTAAGCGTGCGGACCCTACGGGTTCAAGAACTATGTAGACATGACCGAGACTCATCTCCAGTCAATAACCAATAGCGGAACCTGGATGCTCATATTGGTTCCTACATATTCTACAAAGATCTTTATCGGTCAAACCGCATAACAACATACATTGTTCCCTTTGTCATCGGTATGTTACTTGTCCGAGATTCGATCGTCGGTATCTCAATACCTAGTTCAATCTCGTTACCGGCAAGTCTCTTTACTCGTTCCGTAATGCATCATCCCGTAACTAACTCATTAGTCACATTGCTTGCAAGGCTTATAGTGATGTGCATTACCGAGAGGGCCCAGAGATACCTCTCCGACAATCGCAGTGACAAATCCTAATGTCGATCTATGCCAACTCAACAAGTACCATCGGAGACACCTGTAGAGCACCTTTATAATCACCTAGTTACGTTGTGACATTTGGTAGCACACAAAGTGTTTCTCTGGTATTCGGGAGTTGCATAATCTCATAGTCATAGGAACATGTATAAGTCATGAAGAAAGCAATAACAACATACTAAACGATCAAGTGCTAAGCTAACGGAATGGGTCAAGTCAATCACATCATTCTCTAATGATGTGATCTCGTTAATCAAATAACAACTCAGGTATATGGTTAGGAAACTTAACCATCTTTGATTCAACGAGCTAGTCAAGTAGAGGCATACTGGTGACACTCTGTTTGTTTATGTATTCACACATGTAACAAGTTTCCGGTTAATACAGATCATGAAATAAGGAAATAGATAATAACTTTATTATTGCCTCTAGGGCATATTTCCTTCAGTCTCCCACTTGCACTAGAGTCAATAATCTAGTTCACATTGCCATGTGATTTAACATCAATAGTTCACATCTTTATGTGGTTAACACCCATAGTTCACATCGACATGTGACCAACACCCAAAGGGTTTACTAGAGTCAGTAATCTAGTTCACATCGCTATGTGATTAACACCCAAAGAGTACTAAGGTGTGATCATGTTTTGCTTGTGAGTTAATTTTAGTCAACGGGTTTGTCACATTCAGATCCATAAGTATTTTGCAAATTTCTATGTCTACAATGCTCTGCATGGAGCTACTCTAGCTAATAGCTCCCACTTTCAATATGTATCTAGATCGAGACTTAGAGTCATCCAGATCGGTATCAAAGCTTGTATCGACGTAACTCTTTACGACGAACTCTTTATCACCTCCATAACCGAGAAATATTTCCTTATTCCACTAAGGATAATTTTGACCGCTGTCCAGTGATCTACTCCTAGATCACTATTGTACCCTCTTGCCAAACTCTTGGTGAGGTACACAATAGGTCTAGTACACAGCCTAGCATACTTTATAGAACCTATGACTGAGGCATAGGGAATGACTTTTCATTCTCTTTCTATTTTCTGCTGTGGTCGGGTTTTGAGTCTGACTCAACTTCACACCTTGTAACACAGGCAAGAACTCTTTCTTTGCTTGATCCATTTTGAACTTTTTCAAAACTTTATCAAGGTATGTGCTTTGTGAAAGTCCAATCAAGCATCTTGATCTATCTCTATAGATCTTGATGCCCAATATATAAGCAGCTTCACCGAGGTCTTTCTTTGAAAAACTCCTTTTAAATACTCCTTTATGCTTTCCAGAAAATTCTACATTATTTCCGATCAACAATATGTCATTCACATATATTTATCAGAAATGTTGTAGTGCTCCCACTCACTTTCTTGGAAATACAGGCTTCACCGCAAGTCTGTATAAAACTATATGCTTTGATCAACTCATCAAAGCATATATTCCAACTACGAGATGCTTGCACCAGTCCATAGATGGATCGCTGGAGCTTGCACATTTTGTTAGCACCTTTAGGATCGACAAAACCTTCTGGTTGCATCATATACAACTCTTCTTTAAGAAATCCATTAAGGAATGTAGTTTTGAAATCCATTTGCCAGATTTCATAAAATGTGGCAATTTGCTAACATGATTCAGATAGATTTAAGCATCGCTACGAGTGAGAAAATCTCATCGTAGTCAACACCTTGAACTTTGTCAAAACCTTTTTTGACAAGTCTAGCTTTGTAGATAGTAACACTACTATCAGCGTCCGTCTTCCTCTTCAAGATCCATTTATTTTCTATGGCTTGCCGATCATCGGGCAAGTCAACCAAAGTCCACACTTTGTTCTCATACATGGATCCCATTTCAGATTTCATGGCCTCAAGCCATTGCGCGGAATCTGGGCTCATCATCGCTTCCTCATAGTTCGTAGGTTTGTCATGGTCAAGTAACATGACCTCCAGAACAGGATTACCGTATCACTCTGGTGCGGATCTCACTCTGGTTGACCTACGAGGTTCGGTAGTAACTTGATCTGAAGTTGCATGATCGTCATCATTACACTACAAAAAAAAGACACATCCGTGACATTTTGGGCCGAACAAAAAAAAATTCTGTCATACATATGACACTTCTATGACGATAATTGTGACAAAACCCAGTATTATCATAGATGTGGTGGGCTCCTACTTCTATGACAAAAAATCATGACAGAAAATGGGCTTTTCGTCCTGGGCGGGCCGGAGATGCAGCTACATGACATTCTTTGGGCCGTCCATGACGGAAAAAAACGTTGTAGAAGCGAGGGGGAGGAAAATTTCGGGGAGTTCCCGGTTACGGTGGGAGGTCGGGGGCCGAGCGATGCGCATTTCTCTCGTACACGTACGCGCGTGTGTGCGAGGCGTTGACTCTAACTGAACCCGAGCGTGGCGTTGGGCTCTAACTGAACCCGAGCGATTGCCCTGCAGGCCACGCGTTACTGAACCCAAGCGATCGATCGATGGCTGTTAACTGAACCCGATCGAGCGATTCCTTCGCTACTGCTGCTAACTGAAGCCGATCGATTGGATGAACAGT